>NC_031772.1:15703769-15728675 GCF_001522545.3 Parus major | reverse complement strand
CGGCTCGGCTCGGCACGGCAGGGCACGGCACGGCAAGGCACGGGCTCACCATGATCGTGTGTCCCCAGAGCGTGGAGCACCCCCCGGCTCGGCTCGGCTCGGCACGGCAGGGCACGGCACGGCAAGGCACGGGCTCACCATGATCGTGTGTCCCCAGAGCGTGGAGCACCCCCGAGGAAGCCGATGCCAGCGGCTGCCGGGGCAGGTAGGACCCGCCCCGCCGCCACCACCGGAGCCCGTACAGGAGCACCGGGCTTCTCCTTGCTCGCCGCCACCGGGCCGGCACGGCTGCGGCACCAGCAGGCCGGGACATTCCCGCTGCCCGCTGGTGGTGCCCGGGGCCGGCGAGGCTGCGCTCTCACGGTGCCCCCCCCCCCCGCGGCTTGGTCTTGGTCTTGGTCCTGATCCTGCTCCCGGTGCCGCTCCCGGTGCGGCGGTGCCGTCCCCGTCCCCTTTGTGCGGGATGCGGGAGGCGCCGTGGCTCCATCACTGCCAATCAAACTTGTTTTTCTCTCTCCGCCTGCACTGCCTGCGCCGCTCACCGGGGGCGCTGCCGCCGCCGCCGCCCGCACAATGGGGCCCCGGGTACCGGCCCCGGGTACCGGCCGCCGGCACTGCTGTAGGGACCCCTGCCGCGGGCACTCGTGCTTTTCCCGTCCTCTTGAATACCCAGGCATAAAGGCCGGGCGAGAGATGCCGTCGCGGCACCGTCTCCAGCAAACGTTACCGGAGGAGCCACCGGTACCGACAGAGCCGAGGTCTCGCCGGGCGAAGGGATAAACCCCGGCCAGGCGGGGAGCGCGGCGGGGTCCGCCGGCCCCTCTCCCGCACATCCCGGCGCTTTCTGGGCTCCTTCAACCTCCCGCCTTCTTTATGTGTTCACGGCTGCAGGCCGGGAGCGCCGGGGCACCGTTACCCCTGCGGCTCCACCGGGCGCCGAGAGGACGAGGTTGGCGGTGGGTACGCAGTTGAGGAGCCTGTTGGAGTTCAGGGCGCTCAGACACACGAAGATTCCACTGGGAAGGGAGGCGATGCTCCTACAGTCCGGGAATGCGAGTGGATGGAGGGGATGAGGAGGAGGGCTGTGGCCGAGGAGGATGAGGAAGGTGGCACTGGGGCCAATGTAAGAAGCTGGGGAGGCAGAACTGAGGGAATGTGGCAGGTGGTGCCAGTAGGACACAGCCTGGGCTGAGCTGGTGCCTTTGGGAGTGGGCAGTTTAGCCTGGCCAGAGGCTGAGAGCCAAGGAGGTGGCTGTTTTGCACCTTCATCCCCTCCTTCCTTCATCATGTCCTTCCAGTATCTGCCTGGTTGTTTGCTCCACCATCACCTGGACAAGCAGAGTGAGGAGAGCTGGCAACACCAGAGGCCAAGACATGGGCTGCTTGCACAGCTCCTTACTGGGGACCACCTTTCCCCGGGGGAAGTGAAAAGACCCCTGGCTCCACCTCAGCCCTCCAGGAGGAGAATACCTCCTGGGTATTCTCCTCCTGTATTGGAGGTATTGGCTGTAGCCCCTTGGGTGTCCTCATGGCATCTCATTTCCCCAGGCAGAGTGATTTTGTAGGGGGCTTTTGCAGTTCACTTCTGGCTTTCATCTTCTCCTGTCAATCAGAGAAACTGGTGCTTTTCATCTCTTTCCATTTTAATTTGAGTTTTGGGGTTTTGTGGACCCCTTTTACCAGAGGAAGTGAAGAGGACACTTCAAATGTCATCAAGTAAATGTCTTGACACATGAGCGATGGAGTTTTCACCAGAAGTGCAGGATGGTGGAAAATAGCCTGAGCAGCTTCCTGCACTGCCTGTGTGGGTGCAACTGCTCTGTGCTGCCACACAGCTCACCCCTCTCTGTCTGCCCCTCACCCCTGGGTGCTCTGCCACGCACCCTGTAGCTTTGGTGGTTTGCAGAAATGCTCCTGGTTTTGTCCTATGCCACCATTGTTGCCATGCTCCAGTCACCAGCCTTTGGGTGATTACACTGGAGAGACAGGTGGAAGGAACGGACAGTGGTGTCAGCAGGGCCAGAATCCCCCAGGAGAGATTTCAGTTCAAGCCTGGGAGAAGAGATGCATCCTTTACATCCAAGGGTGCTGCCTGGACTCCCACATGCAAGCAGGAGCTGTGACTTTCTGTGTGATAAGGGTTAGCACCTGCTGTACCCGTGGACCTTGGGGTGGGCAGGCTGCGGATGCAGACCATGCTGTCGGGGGAATTGTGGCAACACGGCCGTTGGAGCACGGCAGCTGCCTGGGCATCTTTCCAACATCCCTGCCCTCTGTTCCGACCACCCTCTCAGTGGTGTGCTGTGCTGGACTGGGGCCCTGGTGCAAGGCTGGCATGGGCATTGCTGGGGGTGTCTGGGCCCCCCTTGCTGAGTTGCCCATCTGTGTTTTCTCTGGTGGGCACATCCAATAACAGCTGTGCTCTGTGCTGCAGGACCCACTCCCATGCTGTCTGCCCGGGCAACATGTAAAGAGCTCTTTTGTGTGCTCCTGTTCACATGAAAGGTACCAGGATATGGTTTGCCTTTTGGCTTGCCAGGGCAGGAGCCTGGGAGCCCCTCTGCTCTTTCCACAGCTCTCTCATCTTGGTACTGGGCAGGAGAGCTCCATGCTGGTGGTAAGGCAGATGGGCTGCTCCATTCTGGAATGTATTTTGTGTCATGTTTCTCCTGATCTGGCCTTGCACCACTACAAGAAACATCATTCCTGGCTTGCCCTTTGCTTCCACTCCACACAGAGCTTTGTCTCAGACAGTGACCAACCTGACAGTGTGTCTTGCTACCTGTCTTCCCACTACCTGTGGCACTGAGCAGTGCTCTGCCTGATAGCCATGAGTGTCCCTCTGGCAACACTAAGCTGGGAGAAAGATCTCTGTCCCTTGCAGAGCCTGGGCTTGGGTGGGGTATGCTGCTGCAGCAGGGGCTGCTCTGGGAAGAGCTAAGTGGAGTGTGTTTCCTGCAGGTAGTGAAGATGTCCAGCAGCGACCCCGAGTGCCCCCAGTTCCTCTTTGTGAAGGTGCTGGCAAGCCGAGGGCGGCTGGAGGCAGTGACCCAGCAGATGGGCTACCACCCACAGTACCTTGACAGCTTCCTCAAGACACAGCACTACCTGATGCACATGGATGGCCCCCTGCCCTTTGACTGCCGGCACTACATCGCCATCATGGTGAGCCTGCTGGGAGCTACCAGAGGGGACGGGGCGGGGGGGGTTCTGCTCAGCCCTGTGAGGCTCTCCTCAGCCTCCAGCAGACACCCTATTCTCTGGACTTCTCATCAGGGGCCAGAATCACGGTGTCCTGGAAGCTGAGCAAGAGGTGGGTGTGGGATGCCTGTCCTGCTGGGGGCTGTGCACAAATGCCAATGTGCCGCTCTTGCAGGCAGCGGCCCGGCACCAATGCCGGTACCTGGTGAACCTGCACGTGCTGCAGTTCCTGCGGGCAGGGGGTGACCCCCAGTGGCTGCGCGGCCTCGAATTCATCCCCCCCAAACTCCGCAACCTCAATGAGATCAACAAGATCCTGGCACACCGGCCATGGCTCATCACCAAGGAGCACATTGAGGTACTGGAAAGGGCTATGAGCCAGGGTCCAGGATGGCAGTGGGGACAGCAATGTCCACAGCAGCTGTCAGCACCCTGCCCACTTGTCTGTGTCACATTGCTGGTCTGTCCATGTTCTGCAGAAGCTGCTGAAGATCAGTGAGTGGAGCTGGTCACTGGCAGAGCTGGTGCACGCCGTCGTCCTCCTGGCACACTGCCACGCACTTGCCAGCTTTGTCTTCGGCTGTGGCTGTGAGCAGGACGAGGGGCTGGGGGGCCGAGGCTTGCTGAAGCCATTGTCACTCGGGAACCAGTGCTTCTGCGAGGCCACTGCCGGCAACAGCTACAGCCAGGAGTTGCTGCGTATGAACCGCAAGCGGGTGAGCTCCTGAGGGTGCGTCTGCAGGGGATGGGGGGATGCTGCTGGGACCACTGCCCTTACCCCCAAGTCTGTGTCTGTGCAGTCCCTGGACTCCTGCATGGAGCTGGATTCCCTCCGGGAATGCATGCAGAGGATCCATGTGGAGACTGAGGGCAGGGACGAGATGAGGCTGCTGCAGCAGGACCGAGAGGAAGGTGAGGGGCAGGGACCAGAGGTGGGTGTACAGGGTGGGAGTTCATATGGCACATCTGGGTGTTTGCTCCTCCTCCATGCGTAATGTTTTCCATGATGTGTGGTTCAGAGGGGCTTGTGGGATGTACGTGGGGCAGAGCAAGGGCTGGCTTTCAGTGCCTGATGTGGCTGGGAACAGGGCGGCTGAGCACTGCTCTGACCCATGTGCAGGGCTCTCCCCTCTTGCAGATGCTGATGGAGAAGTCACCAGTGCCACCAACCTTGCCTGCTATATGCAGGACCCTGACTTTGGATACCAGGACTTTGCCCGACGCGACGAGGATCAGACGCAGGTATTCAGAGTCCAGGTAAGAGTCCTGCTCTCTTGATCTCTTGGTGGGCAGCAGCCCAAGCTCCCCTCCCCTCCCTTCCCTTCCCCTCCTTCAGTAGGGTTGGGAAGAGGGAGGTGACTTCTGTCCCCAAGGGTTGATGATTTTTTTTCACATGGCTCTCATGGAGGTAAGGGTCAAACTCATTCAAAAGCTGCTTGAGAAGGGATGTTGTGTTTTGGGCAGAGCCACCTCCAGAGCATATTCACTGAATTCTTCTGCTTCCCGAGGGCTCCAGCCCTTCTTCCTGGGAATATGCTCCAAGCTTCTTTTTGCAATTGCAAAATCCTCTTGCTGTGCTCAACAGGATTACTCCTGGGAAGACCATGGCTTCTCACTGGTTAACCGGCTCTACTCTGACATTGGGCATCTCCTGGATGAGAAGTTTAGGATGGTGGATGGTCTGCAAAGCAGTGCCATGGCCAAGCGGCAGGGCTGTGAACCCTCTGTTTTCAAGCGTGGCATCTGGAACTACATCCACTGCATGTTTGGCATTAGGTAGGGAAACCAACTTCACAGTCCAGGGGAGAAAACTGAGCTGACCCAGGCAGGAGGAGGGGAGGACACTCAGTCTGTCATGCAGATGAGCGTGGAGAAGGGACAGAGGTGAATCACCTGCCTGGATGCTGAGACAGGCAGGGAAGAGATACTAAACTGCTCTGGGCAGGGCAGAGGGCTTTGGGGACAGGGTTTCAGTGCTTGGTGGCCGTTGGCATGTACCCCCCTGCCCTGTAGCTGTGCCATACCCCAGGCAGACCACAGGCAAGGTGCTGGCCATGACTTGCCCCTGTGCTCCCCACAGGTACGATGATTATGACTATGCAGAAGTGAATCAGCTCCTGGAGCGAATGCTCAAAGTTTACATTAAAACTGTCACCTGCTACCCAGAGAAGACAAACTCAGAAATGTTTGACAGGTTCTGGAAGCAGTTCAAGCACAGTGAAAAGGTGAGATAGCTGGCCCCTGGCTCTGGCTGTGGTGGGGCTGGGAGTGGGCAGAGGCTGCAAGCTGGGGTGCCTTGGGGGGTGTGTGGGAGATCTTTGAGCCACCAAACCAGCCTGAGGCAGGTGAGAGGGAATGGAGACTGGCTGTTTGTAAGGAGTTGGGCTTAGTGTGGGATGGGGCTGCCCACTGTTACGAGACCAGGGGCACCAGCAGCACATCTCCAAGGTCATTATCCCAGTGGTGAGTGCTTCCTGGCGATCCCTTTGTCACACTGTAACTCACAGCAGTGGCTGCTGTGGGTGTCAGGGACTGTGCTGCTGCCAGCCTGGAATGCCGGTGCCAAGTATGCAGGGGACTCCCTGGCACACAGCTCTGGGAAGCAGCCACAGCCTACAGGACTGGGGGGAGGGGAAAAGGGGAGCTGCCTGAGCTGGCAAATTGGTGGCATTTTGATGACAGAAGACTCACTTCCCGAGGTGGGCAGTTGCTTGCACCGCTGAGCACAGCACACTTCGGCTGCCTGAGCCGCTCTTGCTGTTCCCCCAGGTCCACGTGAACCTGCTCATCCTGGAAGCCCGGATGCAGGCAGAGCTGCTGTACGCGTTGCAGGCCATCACCCAGTACATGATCTCCTAGATGGTGGGAGCTGTGCTGCGGCGGGGCCGGGCAGCCTCCTCTCTCCCTGAACTCGTGCGGGACCCGTCATGCTGGGACCGACGGCGAGGGATTTCTTGATTTAGTTTACTTGACTGTATTGTTCCTTTTTGTTGGTTCCCCCCCCGGCCTTGTGGGGGTCACTGAGTGGCCCTGTTACGTGCAATTACCAAACTGTGAGGCAAGTCCGTGCTGCTGAGATGCTGGAGACTTGAACATGTCCGAGGAGGACTGCCAAAAACAGGGGAGAGGGAAGTGGGTGGGGACTGGGGCCAGATTAGAGGGATGCTCCTTGCCTGAGTGCTGTGGGAGCCTCAGTGGCACAGGGAGGGCAGGGGGAGAACTGGCTTCCTTCCCTGTGCTGCAGTAGCTGCTCTGCTTGCAAAGCCACCCTTGGGCACCTGTCCTCATTGGGGTGGTGTCTCTCACTTGGGAACAGTGCAGGCAGTGCGTGGGTGTGTTGCAATGTTCTGAGTTGCAGGGTTAGGCAGCAAGAAGCTCCAGCTCCTAGCAAGGGCCCTTCCCCAGGACAGCAAGGGGATGCACTTGCTGCCTATGTGTTATGTCCTTTAGGTCTATGTGCCAAACCCTTCTGGGATGGACAAGAGATGACCCAGCAAACTCCAAACTGTGAAGCTCTTGCTGGCAGAGCATGTTCATGCTTTGCTTTCTCCAGCACCAGGATGCAAAGGTCTTTGACAGTGTTCAGGCACTGGAGGTTTCTGCAGGGGACTTTGGCAGTCCTAAGTGCCTCCTCTGCTTCCCATCAGCAAAGAGGCAGGAGGAACAAGGGAGGCTTATGTGTGTGAGTTAATGTGGTGTGGTTTGTACCTTCTTACCACCGTGAGAGGGCTGAGGTCCTGTGCCATCACTCGCTTAACAGCATGGTGGAGGAGCCTGTGGTCAGCATACGTAAGCTACAGGAAGCTTCTCTTCGAATGTGGGTTGGGGGACACTCCTGGGACTGCTCCATTTGAATAGAGGCATTTGAACAGAGGCATTTGTCCACCAGCCTTGTCTTCTGCCTGAGGGGCTACACCACCATCCCCCCATCTCCCTGGGCTCCCTGCCTGTGCCACAACCCCTAGCTGGAGAGGTACAAGGGCACCAGCACAGGCTCCAGGGAGCAGCCACAAAAGGGGAATGAAGCCACCCGTTGTAAGTGGGAGCCTGAAGCAAGGGCAGCTGTTGAGTCAGCCAGCACACGCTGCTTCAGTCGACCTGTTTACTGCGTAAATATACGGGGAGAAAACCTTGTGTATGGAAGCTACAGAAAAAGCCTATTTTTGCTATAAATATATTATGTTTGACATGGATGTGTGTTTTATTTCTGCCCAATGTTGGGAAGGGGATCCAAATTTGCATGGTTGCTGTGAAGGTAGGACAGCAATGCCTGGCTGACCACAGCCCTGAGATGACCCAAGTGCCAGGAAACCAAACATGCTCAGCCATGCTGGGGTCATGCACTGACAGCTCTGGTTCATGGCCAGCAGCTGGTCACTGAGGCTACACCTATCCTGTTCAGCTCAGCTGTGTCCTCTTGCCATGCTCAGATAAGCAACTGCTGGAGCTTTGCATGTTTGATAGGACAAAAGGGAAGAAGGGGCTGTGGCATTCCAGCAAGGAGGAGTGGAGTGTGCCAGAGGAAGGAGCTGGCAGGTATCTGGTTACTGGTGGCCAAGGTGTGGGTGCTGCTTCTGCAGCTGAAGAAGCATTTTTCTCACGCTCCCAAGCACTCAGTGAGCAAGGCCAGGAACCAAGACCAACTTACTCCTGGTCCATACTGCTGGTGCCTTCCCTCTGCTGAGGCCAGGCCAGCTTGTACTGGGCCAAGCTAGTGCCTGGGCAGTAAAATGCCAGGACAACTGGTGCTGGGTAGTACCAGCTGAGTCAGTACTGGTGCTGGAACAAGTGACACCAATGCAAAGATGACTAGTGCTGGGACAGCTGCTGCTGGGCTTGGCTAGACAGTGCTGGGACTGACTGCTATACTATCACTTAGCCACAGTGAGGGCTGGGCAGGGATCAGGCAGCTGGGTGTACTGCTCACTGTCAGGGTTAACCACAGCAGCCTAGCTGCTTGCCAGTCTCCCTGCTGTCCCTGCAACAGCAGCTGTAACCCCTGCAGGGCTGGGATGGGTCACAGCAGCCAGTTCCCCACAGGGCTCACTGCTCCTGAAGCCAGCAGCACTGGGCAGCCTGGGGCTGGCTCCCAGCCTGCTGCCAGCATGGCTCTGGCTGGGGGTGAGGGACTGTTTGTCCCAGGTGATGTGAGGCTGGCTCCCTTTTACCTCGTCTCTACACCTGCACTAAGGGCTGGCCTTGCAGGGGCTGGGGCAGCTGCCACACACTCCAGCTCACAAATACCAGCCATACTAGTAAGATGAAGGGCTCCATGCTCTCTCAGCCCTGACCAGAAACAAGCAGAGCTGCTGGCAAGGCCAGGAGAGACTGCAGGCAGTCACAAACAGCATGCCACAAGTCTGGCAATTTTAACGCTTGAGTCTCTGTCCTGTTGGCCCCCACATCCTTCATGTGCTTGGGCCAGAATATTCCTCCCTATTGCTCTATGGCTGGAAGAACTGCCAGAGTATAGACTGGCTCACCTCTACAGGAACCTTCCAGGATATCCTGCACATGGGAGTTGGGACACCAGCTGTACCGGGAATTACCGAGGGGAGGATGCAGGCACATGCCCAAAGCAGTAACTGAGTTTCTTGCAAAGCCTGTAGCAGAAAGAAGTGCTGGCAGGTGCAGCCAGGACTGCTTTTGTAACAGCTGAGCCATTCCCAAGATGCATGGTGGGAGGAATGGTGTGCTCTAGCCCATGGACAACACCAAGTCACACTGCAGCAATGGTACTGCCACAGCTCCTACAACTCACCCCTTCAAAGTCATGCCTCTGACTGCTGCTCTTACCAGAGCTGTGAAGGGGAAGTAATAGCACATGAGGTGAGGACAGCTCGAAGAAGGCAGTGTGCACCCATCTCCCTCTGCCCCAGCTCCACCACAAAGAACACATGCAGTAGGGCAGTAGCCTTCCCCACTGTGCTTCCACACATGGGCACATCACTGGTGGCACACAGGTCTTCATCAGCCAGCAGGGGCTGGAGGCAAAGCAGGACTCTGGCCAGAAACCCAGCTGAGCAGAAAAGTTGCTTTTGCACTGGCTTCATGTACTGCTGTTCCGCAGGCAACTACCCACAGGCTGAAATACTTGTGACAAACTGGGAGAGCTACAAAGTCTCCAAGACTGCAAGAAAGGTGCAAACACGATGCCTTGAACCCACAGAACACAGCAGGACTGCTGAAGACAGCGTCACACTCATCAAAAGCAACCCTGAGCTAAGGAATTCCCATTTTGCTCTCCTTGGCAGTGTTTAAATGGCACAGGCCAATGCTCAAAGAAGTATAAGAAGTGTTAATGGCTACTGGGAAAATGCATGGTCCCCTGCTGTGCAGCAAGTTTTGAACACATCCACTTTGATCCAATCAACTCCAAAATCTTTGGCATTTTGTGTCTCCAACAGCACCCATCATTATGTGCCTCCAAGAAGCCCTAAGTACCAAGGAACAGATGAGGGGCAGACAGCTCCCCTAAGGATCTCCTTCTAATTCCCCATTTTTGTAAATTGCTGCAGGACCCTTAAGAGCCCCTTAGAGTTATACAGTTATTTGCATTAACTGTAGCAAAGAATAGAATTAAAAAATAATATACTGAGTATCCAAGGCTTTGAAAGAAAATTTTCTGGCTGTACACACATTGTGCAATTTCACAAATGAGCCTTTACCCTCAGCAGTGTTATAACATCCCCAATTTGCCCTCCATGTATCTAACCTGGCCAGTGGAATCCTCGGTTTACACTCCTTCCGTCCTTACTCTCATCTCCTTACCTGTCACCACTGCTGCTGACGCACAAAGATATTTGAATGTAGCTATACAAAACAGAGTCATCCTCAGCACTCAGGTCTAGAAAGGCAAGAAATGAAGGGACTAAAACAACTCTAGACTAGTCCTGCAGGATTTAAAACTCCCCAGGGTCAGTTTTAGGGCTTGGCACTCCCTGGATCTCGATGTACTTGTTGCAAGTTGCAACAAGGGGCTCTATATACTGCAGAGCACACCAGAGACTTTGTGGGTGGTCACACTGCATCCCTTATGCCTCTGGCCAACTAAGGGGCATTTCACTGATGGGGGGGGCATAACAGGTGAGAATGGCAGAGGAAAGAAGACAAGGGCAAGGAAAAATAGCTGGCCCTTGCCATGAGAACAGAACAAACTGTATGAGACACAGAACAGAGGATTACAGGTTTTTATTTTTCAAACATTCCCCCCTAGTCTAGCACATTCTACAGTCTTGCTAGCACAGATGGTAACAAAGCCTGTAATGGTTCAGAAGTTACACTGCTACAGAGAGCAATCAAAAGCAGAGGTTTATCTTCTAAAAAAAAAATTATTGTGAGAAATGGGTGAAAGAGTGCACAGGGGATGTGGTGGAAACTATGTCAGGTAGTGGTGCCTGCCCTGTGTGCAGCAGACATCTGTGCTAGCAATGCAGAAGCCTTCCCTGGGATCACACCAGGTGAAGACTCCACTGTGCTGGAAGCACCATTTCACAGAACCACCCCCACTGCCCTATGAAGGTGGCTCCTTCAGGAGAAGTAACCTATCTTCTATGTAGCCAAACCTCTCAAGACACCCTGGGGAACCCCACACCACCAGTCCCACACCACTGCCCTTCTGAAAACCAAGGACTCTGTTTTTGTGTCCCTGAACATCCCCTTCTACCACACACCATAACACTGCCTTAGCCAAAGAACCATAAATGCAACACTGTCAGCTCTTACACCTTCAGCTTCTGCTGCCTCTTCTCCCTGCTTTACACCACAGTATTAGGAGTGATTTTGATTCCATCATACTACTTTCCATCAGCTACAGACACATCAGGGTGCAGGGAAAGACAGACAGGCTAGTGAAGAGAGGGGATCCCTTCTCTGAAGGTCAAGCAAGTGTGGTGATGGGTTAGCACATGCTCCAAGCTGTCACATGGACAGATCTTTCAGGCTTCAAAGTCACCTCTTGTTTGCTTTCCCCCACATTAATTAGAACATGTTTTTCATTGGACATGCACCTGAGGCAAGCCCTAAGCTATTCCCTGTTCATGCTCATGTCCCAAAGTTGATTAATTTGCTTTGTTTTTTGTTTTTGTTTTTTTTTTAAATAATGGATCCAAACTTTCACATTTTGGTGACAGTCCAGGTCACCACTCCCAAGGCACTCCTACCCATGGCACCAGACACAGGTTACTCAATCCTGGAGCAAGGCTAGCCCTGAAGCATTTGAATGTGTCTATAAATAAGCAGCTAAGTAAGAAAATTAACAAATTATTATCTACATAAAAGCTTTCTAGGCATTTCCTTTGGAAAAGCTGATTAGTGCTACTTGCTTCTATTATGACTCTTGTTTATGAATACACCCAGGCTCTGGAATGCTTCATTCCTCTCATCAGGATGATCTGACTGCTCTTTTAAAAGCAGTACAGGATAGGGCTAACATGGTTTTAGACACACCAGCAAGGAAAATTAAGGGTTCCTGGAAGCTTTCATTTTTCCAAGCTCTCACATGAAGCTGGAAGTACATGCTTGGAAGTAAAATATACTTAAATTATAAAAAAAATTCAAGCAATTTGCCAAACCCAAGTGTAAATAAAAGAAACAAGTCTGCCTCCTACTAAGCTCCAAGGGCTTAGTTACCTGAACCCTTTGTGGCCCTGAGCTGCATGGTGGCTTCAATGCAGTGTTAAGATGGCATTTGATCCTCTGAAGATGGAGGAACTTGTTGCCTGAGCTCAGTGAGGACAAGGAACACAGCATAAAGTAATGCTTCATGCCAAGAGTCTCCTACCCACTCCTCTCAGCAGCATCACTTCCCCATCTCACTGGCCCCTTGCCTTCTCATGCCACTCACAGCTGCTCTCAAAATCTCAGCCCAATCCTTCATTAGAGCAAAAACTAGCACAAAGTATGGGGCCTGTGGTGCTAATGCAGCATAAAGAGCCACCAAGACATTATCTGGGCTCCAGCAGCAGCAGCAGCAAATACTTTGGGCAAGAATACAAAAAATTGGACAAGTATTGAGCAACCCCTGGCCAGGTATAGCCTTTCTGCAAGCAGCAGTTTAGGAACTTCAGAGTCTCCTTGACCTATGAGGAAGTAACCCAGGCTAAAAAAGCTCAAGGTTTATGAAAATGAAGTGTCTGTAGAACTCCCAAATTCTCTGCATCCCTGCCCTCTGTGCCCACAACACAAGCTATCCTGCTAAACATACAAAAAAAAAAAAAAGAAGATAAATTGCTTGTTTGAGCCTGCAACATTACATTCATGGTTTATTGAGTACTCCATGAGTTTTCTGAACACCATTCTCAGCACTTGTGCACTCTCAAGATTCTTCAACCACTGACAGCTCCTGCTGTGTTGAGGAGACAAAAAGCACCTGTACAAACTACTGCAAGGCAGAAATGTCACTTACAGGAACTTGGTACAGCAGGACTCCAGCCAGAGGTACTCCTATCTCCAGTGCTGCCTCCAGAAGTATGGCCCAGGAATATGGGGAAAACAAAACAGGTATGCACTCTATTCCTTACTCACGGGACAGGGTCATTTCTGAATTCACACTGTAGAGCACTAACCATGAGCCCTGGTGTTGCACCTCCTTCAGCAGGATCAAGGACATGAACCAGCTGAGACATGTCAGATGTCCCTGGGGTGCTACCTGAGTGCTCAGGGCCAGGCTCTCTGCAGACACAGACCAGGCCAGCTCCCCGCTGCTGTCACACTCACGGGACACTTTGTAACAGTCTGAAGACAGCACCTCTTTGCCACAGACCAACCCAGCCAGAAACAGCTCACCATGGATTTCTGGTCTGAAGCACTGGTTACTGTCTTTTTTATTGCTTTGGGTTCCGTTTTCATGGGAAATGAGCCAGAGACTCACATTTAACATGACCACACATACTGGTGTCTTGTCCTTTGATATTTGGCTGTGAATCATGGGCAGCCATTCAACTTGCTCTCTACATTGTTGGCTCAAGTTCCCTTCAGGATCCAAGCTAACAAGGTGGCATATTATGTACCAAATAACATAAACCTCTCCAGTCTGTTCACTGCAGCTCAGAATGGCTGATTATTATATGTGGCACGTGCCATCAGGTGTTGTGAAAGGGTATCTATGCACTTGTGTAATGAACTAACTCCAGTGAGAATGTTCATCCATGCCTCATGTGTGTAAACCCTGGGATCACAGCTTAGGAGCTGTCTTTCTGTTTATTTATTACAATGAGGTGTGGCCAGACATGTAGATTGTGGGTAAATTTGAAACATCACTGGGAGGTCTGCCATGAAGGCAGCCTTCAAAACAAAGGTTATCAAACTATTTAAAAGCTTTGATGGCATACCACGCTGTCGATAAGACTTTTGAAGACTCCTTGTTGGAGTAACCAGGCGATTTCTCCTGCTCCAATCTCCATTCAAATGAAAATGAAAACAGAGCAGACAAGCTGGTAACAGTGTGGCTCACTGTGCTGCATGATACAAACTTTCTGAACTGAAGCCACCTTCAAAAAGGACTGGAGAATCTTACTGCTAGACCAAGCCTACCAGAACACCATGAAAGCACCACATCTCCCACAGACCCTGCCACTGCAAGCATCAGAACAGTGACAGGAACATGCCACTGAATTTATCTTTTGACCCCTAATTTCTGTCTTGCAAATCTTTTGACCCCTAATTTCTGTCTTGCAAGAGGACAGAGACAGAGCAGGATCCCAGGTGGACCCCTGAGGGTGAGCCTCCAGGCTTCAAGTTCCCCAGCAGTACCAGAAGCTTCAGCAAGAAAACAAAAACCCTCAGAAACCAAAGTGAGCTACCAAATACAACAGGTCATGCCCTCCATTAGAGCTACACAAAGTGCCAGCAGATCTAGCATGATCCAGTCCACACCACCTCCTTAGCAGACTAGGGAATCTGTCCTGTCGATCAGCTGCAGGCCAGCTACTTACAGGATTAGCTGAGAACGAGCGCTGTTAATGATTAGCATTCTCTCCATTGTGCTCTTGGCCTGGCAGGACTGCCCAGCCTGAACAGCTGTGGCCGAATGCCCTGCCAGGCACCTTCCCTCTGCCTCTTCTGGGGAGAGCAGCCATTCCCCAGTTATGCTGCGGTGTCCTTCCCTTCCCTTTCCAACATTTTCAGCTTCTTGGCCCAAAATGCCTTAGGCCTGCCCCCTCCCATACTGTAGTGTTATCTGGTATGAAGGGGACAGATGCAGCAAATGTGTTTTGTTTCTTTTTATCCAATAATCTCGTTTTTCAATTAAAATATATAATATATATATTTAAAAAGGTTTAGAAAAGCTTCTATGTAATTTGAACCTACTTTTACATATAGATTACAATAATGTACAACTCTTCCCCACAGTGGTTTGAAACCACAGGGACCTGCCAATTCCTTCCCCTCAATCATATACATCATCAAACATCAAATGTGTTTGTTCCTAATACAGCTCTGAAAAAGAGTCTGTCACTGTTGCCTTTGCAGACGGAGAGATGTGTAATAGGGACACACATTACATTGGCTTCATATTCACTGTAGAAAGTTCCCAGATTAGTAAAAAAATATTTCATCTATAGAAAATGCCCTTCTGAAAAGCAACCAGGGCTCTGTTAAGGCCACACCCAGGCTTTCCATTTTGCTGCTGTAGCAAGACAGATCAAAAACAAACCCAAAACAATGTTTTTATGTCCCAGAAAGCAGCTACTAGCACCTGTGCTTATTTTACAGCAGCCTGGTGTATCAGGAAAGTGCTGAGAACAGCATAGAGACTTCTCAAAACATGCTTCTGATTCAATGGGGCTCAGTTGGCACAGTGAAAAACTCAGTGTCCTCCTGTTCCACCCAGGGGGACAATGGGAAGCCTTCTATACCATGATAACCACCCTTCCCTGCAGAATGATGATGGACGCTCCAGTGATGGGCACACTGAAACCAACCCCTGAAACAGCACACCCTTCTCCCACAGGGCTGCTAACAACAAGCTCCCACCAATTCCTCTGCAAAGTCTGTGGGATACCAAGTGCACATCTGGTGGCTTAATCAGAAAGTCCAACTACTTTGCCCCATGAGGCAAGCCAAGCGAGAGCAGAGCTAGCCCTCCACCAGTCCGAGGCACTGGGAGACTTTCTGCCATAGCAGAGAGAGGACAGCCAGTGAGAGATTCCTCCAGCCAAACCCAACTCATCACACAGGAAAACACTATTGCCTGGCACAGAGTCTTCTGGCCGAGGTTTTTACCAGGGCTCCTCTTTGGACATGGGTTTCTCCAGATGGTCCAAGGCAGGGTCAGGTTTGTAGGAAGAGCCATGGCACATAACAGGATTACTATTTTTGAACTCTTCCTGTTGCAGCCAGGTGCAGGTTGCCCCTTCTTCCCAGATGGGCAGCCCCTTCTGCCCAAGGCATGATGTGCAGGGAAACTGAATCCAACATGCTCCATTCTCTTCTCTGCTGGGGTGGGAAGTGAAGTCAGAACCCAATGTTCAAAACCTGAAGGACACTAGGAAGAAGAAAAATAAGAGTGACTGGTTAGAGCACTGCTTCAGTGGGAATCCTGGATGCATAGATAAGGAGTTAATTACTACCAATCTGCCCCTACAGAACAAACAGACCGCAAGAGACCTTGATCAACAGAGTCAAATGGAGGATGCAATTGCTCAGCTCCAAGCTTCAGAGTATGACTGAGACAGAAGGACAGAAAGGTCAACAGTAAGTATTACTCCTGTAAGCTGACAGCACCAACAAGGCTCTGCAAGATAAGGAAGTTTAAAGAAGGACTTGGCTACCACCAGAGGCATTGCAGGAAAGCAGCAAGGAAGATGAAAATTACTCTTCACCTTAAACAACCACAAGTATCAACTGGCAGGGAAAAGACTGAAAAACAGACACTTAAAAATCACACACAAACTGTTTATGCTCACCCACATAAAGAAATCCTGTCTCTACCTTCCAAAGAATTAAACATTTTTAGATATCTTAATCCCCCAAAAGTCTGAAGGTCTCTTCTCAGGTCTTCTGCCTCACCTCAATAAAGCTGTCACAACTCATTCAAACAAGACTTGGAATAAGTCTAAGCAGACTTAGGCCACTGACATAAAACCACTACTGTAGATATACAATCTACTTTGAAAGGCAAAACAGTGAGATAAATGTAGGGCATCCCATCAGCTACATTCAGTAACAGTGAGCATGAAATAAACCTGTGAAAAGGAAAAAAAAAAAAGACTACAAGAGGGAATAAGCCCTGAACAAGGAAAGTCAGTAAGTTAAAACAGAAGCCAGAGCAACAGGCTGGTTTTGGAAATTGCAAGCTTATGAGGATTTTATTTATGTTCTGTCAGACAAAATCCAATGTTTGGAGCAAAGGGAATTCGACAGAGTAAGAAAAGCATGAATCCAGAACAAACTGGGCAAGGGATAAAGAGTTTTCCAGACTGAGAAGCTATAGGGAGTCTACCTGAACAACTAACAATAATTAACTAATATCCAAAAGATACTCCAAAAGAGTAGATGGATTTTACATTCACCAATGAAACAAAAACAATAGCACTTTACAAAAAAGGCAGCTCTATTTCTATGCTGACTGTCTTCCTCTGTGGCTAACAGCTCACTTTGTGGGTGCTGCATCACTGGTGGGCAGAAACAAAGTTTCAGTGTTTGATATCTAATCCCCATGCAAAGATACACAGGCAGGGTTCAAACAGACTCCTGGTGAAGCTGTGGACAAGTCTTTGGCATTTAACTTGCAAGAAGAGGATAAAATCATGGGAGCTTTGAGCACCAAAGGTAACACCAACTAGCTCCTATCTTTTTGAGTGCTGCAGATAAGACTAAGTACTCTTTCCTGAAGATATCCTCTTGTCTACAAAGAGAAATATTTCACCAGTTCACTTTCATTCTGGCTGCTCAAATCAGAACATGATCACTGTAATTAACTGACAAACAGTTTTTGCTCAGCATTACACCCATAACTGACCCAGGAGGCCACGAGTTAAGCCCACAGTAACTACTCAGAACAGCTTTATGTTAGTGATCACTTAAGAATAGCTTTTGCCAGTGTGAATTTAACACAGAGAAAAACACAGGATAAGAGAAAGGATACAAAAGGAAAAATGCTACACCAGGACAATATATAGCTTTCCCTGAAAAGTGATTTCCAAACAGGGATCCTAGGAACTCACTGCAGTAAGGGAGAACTGACAGAGTCTTGACCTCCTCACAGACACTGATGCCTGCAGCTCTCTTCATTTTGTAACTCATTAATTTGAGAAAACATTCTGCCTTCTCCCAGGAACACTCCTATTTCTCTCCACATGCTCCCCCGCTCCCTCTTTGCTAGAAACCTGATCCATCTCTCTGTCTGGGCAGTCTTTTACACAATATTTGCTCTCCTTTGGGGAAAATCTCCCCCTCATCCCACTCCATGGACTCCAGCATACAGGCAAAACAGAAAAGCTTTGTAAAACTCAGAAAAGGCAAACATAATCTAAGGACAGAATAAAAGGCTTGAAGCAAAGCTCACTGACAGGGTGTGGCCTCTCCTCCTGGGGCAGCACTGCTGTGACCAGAGCACCGAGAGGCACGTGGGAGCTACGCTTTCTGCTCAAACACAATGTGGTTCAAAACTTGCTCCAGATCTCACTCCTTCATGTCCAGCACATTTTCCAGAAAGTATAACCTCAACTGCATGTGTGGAACAAAGAAAATCCAGGGGTTTTGACATCAGTACCTCCTCTGTTTTGATTAAGCAATGCACACAGAATACAATATGGAACAAGAACATAACTGTGCTTTTAAGAGCTCCTGTTCTCCCACTTAAGCACTTGATTATATCCATATCTTCAACAGTACTAGACCCTACCTTTTGATAAATAATTCCTCAGCTTCTCTGCTTTACACTCTTAAAAAATAATCTATACCTGGTACGCTGTAAAAAGAGGTCTTGTCTATCTGGCCTGGGAGTGGAGGACAGCTTGCATATGTTCTGTGAAAAATATTTCACCCCTGTAAAGTCCACAAATATAATGGCCTGCCCTAGCATGGCATAAAAAGGAAAAAGGAAACCCTAACAAACAAACAAACCCCACAAGACAAAAGCTCAGAACAGTGGAAACACTGCTCAAAAAGCCACAGCCTCTGTCACTAACTTGCAAACAGTCCTAACAGAAGGATACCATAGTTTTGTCAACCAGATTTGTCTTTGAATATCTTCAAGTGAAATACAGAAACTCAATTTCGATTTCGATTTAAGACACTCAGTAATTCAGCAAATGCATAGCTAACAGACATCACTATAAAAAGCCCCGTAAGGAAACAGAAAAGCTTAACTGATCACCCTCTCCCTACAATAAAGAGATGTGTTAGGTACAAACAGAAGAACACTACTAAGAAATGACATCCTAAGCAGTGGGATGTGACTTGGAATAAGAGGGAGTTAAGCTGTGTTTAAAACCTCAATATATATAGTGGTGCATCAATATGTTCACACAGTTTAAGTAACACCAGCTCAAATGACAGCATTTTACTCTGTCTAGACCCAAGACACTTATAGAAAATGGCTGCACTAACAGAGGTCACCTGGTCCAAATCACCTCCAAGTTACTCAGATGCCTAGGAAAGAGTATTAAGGTCAAATAGACAATAATTTCTGTACCCACGATTTTGAAGCTTAAGGGCTTCCCACCACTGAAGCAATATCTGCAGTTTGCCCTTACTTCTGCCTGCTCAGCTGGACAGTATTAGCAGCTGAATTTGCAACACTGACAAATACCATATCTGCCTCCTAAAAAGGAAATATTCTTGGCAAGGCTTCCGCTTTCCAACTAATGTCCAGCCTATGCTCCAGTCTGTCCACTTTCCATCAGCTAACAGAGTTCCAAGTATGAAGCAGGCCTTCAGCTCCAGTTCCCCAATTCTTCTCCTGCCTCTAGTTTAAGTGTTTCAAATCAGGGTGTTACAGCCACAAAAAATAAGATATTTTTAAGTCTTGTTGTCATATATACTATTTGCCAAAATGACACTATTTGTGCAAATATGATAAATTGTTGAAGAGGCAGCTTTGCTGTGCATGGGATAGCACTAACACATCCTTCCACCTCCATCCAAGCTGCAGACTCCTGTTTTCTATTCTAATAATGGGAAGCAATTCAGTAGTTAATGCTGGTGAGCCAGCTTACCTGACTTAACAGATACTCCCCCAGGTAAGGGCAAGGCAGAAGGTGTGATAAGAGTGACTGTGACCTCTAAACACAGACCAAAACAGTCATGACACAGATGTGCTTTGCTACTACACACAGTAGAGAACTCTGCAGGGATAATAATAACCTGGACAGAAACACAGTATGTGCTTGGCTCACTTCAACCATTCTGTACATATTGGTGGATGTCTTTATTTATGGAATCAGCACATGCTCTCGTGTCAACTGTACTCTGTAGGCACTGCCTGATGTCCTGTGATGGAGTCATCTTGGGTGACAGGAGACAACAGGAGTTTCATTCAGGTTGCTGTTCTATTTCATAAAGGAGCTGACTACCTGGCAAGTTAAATTTCACCTACCTTTAAACAGCCTTTTCTCCTACTAAAAGGGAACATGACTCTTCCAAAAGCTTTTTACTATGCTTTCAAAGAGGTTCCTTTAACTGCTGCAGAGTTGGGCACAGGAACCATCCTAGATAGAGCTGTTTCCACGATTGAGCTGTAGCATTTTACACAACTACACCTACCTTTTTGTGCTCCTGAAGTTAACTTGGTACCCAGGTATGGTTGGAGGCCTGTGAGGTGCTGGGATAGGTGGGAGTAGGCAGAATAGGTTCAAAATTGAAGTCCAGTCCTCCATCCATGAGTTCACTGTTGATTATGTAATCCATATCACATTCAAGGTTTTCCATGTACATGTCAATGTCCAGGTCAGTGGGCAGCCTGTCCTGGTTCAATCCCAAGGGAGCAGGGCTGGCAGATGAAAGGAGCACTGGACTGCCCAGCTGGACTGACTGGGCAGTTGTTGCAGAAACTGGAGCCTTCAAACTGGTGATGCTGGCAGTGTTTTGAGGAGATGTCACTATGGGAAGTGTTGATGGCAAAACACTGGCACCAACTGGTTCTGCCTGCTGCTCTGCAGGCTTTCCTCGTGGATTGCCTGAGCTCATCTTACTCTGGGCAGCTTGTCCACCCAGAAGCAGAAGAGTTCGGCTGCTCATCCTGTTACCAGTCTGTGGGAGAACTGGATCCACCTGAGTCATCATAACATCCCTTGGAGGCGGAGAGCTGGGTGTCAGAAGAGCTTCCAAGGTCTGAGGGGTAGAGAAATGGCCAACAGAACTTTGCAGTGAAATATCAACAGGGTTAAAGAGGGAGTTGCCAAAAGTCTGACCAGCTGCATTTGGGCTCTGCAAGGAAAAGCTGGAATCTCTCTGGATCTGACCACTCGAGGCAGATTGCTGGGTAGATAGCACAGATGAGCTGGGAGACATCAAATTTAACCCATCGATGAGCTCAAGCTCCTCAGTCACAGTTGGTGGAACATTACTGGATGCACTGGAGTACACGAGAGAAGGAAGCAGCTCCTCATCATGGAGGTCATCCTGCTCTGTCAGGATAGGAGAAAGCCTGGCACTAATGGTGCTTGCATTGGAGCTGGTTCGAGGCCGGAAGGTGTTCCACACATCAGAGTCCTCGTTGCTTCTTGAGGACGGGCTCCCAGGCCACTTGGGAAATTGGGAGCCAGGACTGTCAGCAGAGGATTCTGGTGCAGACTGGAGAGGAGGCTTCTTCCTGGATGCTTTACCTCTGACTTTTGCAAGTTTGCTGCTGTTGTCCATGGAGGCAGCTCTTCTCCTTGGTGCTTTTCCACTTTTGCCACCCTCAGGATTGAGCATCCACCAAGAGCTCTTCCCTGTGGCTTCATTATGGACTTTAATAAACTTGCTGTGCAGGGACAGATTATGTCGAATAGAGTTCTGGGGAAAAAAAAAAAAAAAATAAAACCACAAAATGTGAGAACCTGACAGTTGACACATCTCCCACTTAGAAACCTCACAAGCTTAAACACATTCAGTCAGTATCTGGAGAAGAAAGTTATAACAAAAAGCTATACATAAAAATCTGCTATTTCTGTCTGAACATGCTTTGCAGCACTAGCAAGCAGTGCCATGTTTCACTGCAGTACCAAGGGTGAAGCTACCATGACAACTAGCAGCTTTCAGCTAGCAAAATATTAACACAAAAGAACTTTTAAGACCATACAGAATCTGCAAAAAATTAGGCAGAGCAAGTAAACAAGTTCTCAAATACAACCTTCGATTTCAATATGAGCCTACCTGAATGTGAGCTATTGCTGTTCCTACCCCTTTGTGAATCCCTTTACCCAACATAAGCCTGGCCAATTTTTTTAATGTTTACATAGCCAGTTTTCAGTCAGATTCAAGCAGAGCATAACAGTGAATCCAACAGACCGGGTAAAGAGAAATGGCAAAATGCTTCTATTCAGTGCACCCATTAACATCTCCACCCCAAAACTGAAGAAACGAGAGAAACTTTAAGGAACAAGAGTCCTAGAATCCTGGAGACTGCCAGGCTCACTCTGCAAGGAGGCTGTGAGCTTTCCTTGGTGCATGTTCCTGACAGGGTAAGATGTTCAGTGGATACTGCACTCCCACACAGTACATGCCAGTTTTAGCCTCTCCCATCTTTCTGCTGGGTAAGACACACATTCCTTGCCTCTCCCAGCTCCCTCCTTTTGGTTTAGCTTTGCTGAAAACTGCAAGCTAACATGTCTGTACACCATCATCAAACTTAACTTTTGTCCTGCAACTGATAAACTCACCAGTGTTTTAGAATCAGGAAGGAACAATCTCATTGTTTGAAAAGATCCTCCATAAACTCCTCTTGAGGCCTGTGCATTTATTTGATATCTGCACTTAATTTGTTCAGATGGCCAAATTACAGATCATTAAAAGGTGCTACACTGGAAACATAATAAGGGTCTGAGCACAACATCTTTTTCATATAAACTAAAAGATATATAACAACTTTCAGCTTTCAAGCATACTCTCTTAATTCTGAACAAATTAACAGTGCTTTTATCATCTTTTTCCACCAACTCTCAACACAGTTCTTTCCTGTCTGCTGCTTTCCCTCTCCCCACCCTTTTCCTCTCAGAAAAGTCCTCCCCATGCTAATTTTGGCCACCTCACCAAAAGTACTATCCTAGAAAAAAGTAGACGCAGATAGATAAACAATACAGGCAAAGTGCAAAGTTTTAATGGAGATTGAAGAAGATCTGAGAATCATCCTGGCTTAGCTTTTATTTTAACCTTTGGCTGTTGAGGATTTGGAGAAGACTGGTTGCTTGCCGCAAGTGGAATCAAAGAATACACATGTTCTTAACTGGAGAATGACTGCAGAGCCAGAGCCTGATGGAACATGTGCAAGTCAACGCTCTCACACAGTTTTATTATTTGAGCTGTTCGCAGTAATAGCTGTACAATAGTCCTGCCTGGCATCTTCTCTAAACAAAGCTTTCCTTTCCTTCAAGTGTTGAAACAAGTATTTCAGACTGGTGCACTGTCTCCTGCAAGGCTGCTGCTTTCATTTCCAAAGAATCCTACCCCCTTTCCCAGGTAAATGCACATAACTTTGAATGCACACCGCTGCAGCAATAAGAACCACTAAGTTGTCACTAATTCTTCATTTATTCTCCTGAAAGCAGACTGTGAGTTCATGATGGCAACTTGGGTATTATAAGAGACAATTTGTGTAACTAATTTCTGGCTGAAAAGCAGCTTGAAATAAGACATCTTGGAATAAGAATAGGATTCACATGAGCACAATGAAGCCTGGCACCTTCTATGAAAGAGTCTCAAAGTGATTTTACATGTTACTGCTGAACTAACATAATGGCTAAGCTGTAGAAACAGATAATTGCTGTACCACTCCTTCCTTCCTCATCTTCAAACTCTCATCCTTCCGTAACACAAGTATCTGTGACCTTAGAAGCCAGTTCAGAGAGCAAACCAAACTGAAAAGCAGCTTTATCCTTCTTTGGAAACTGATTTTCCTGCCTCTTTTACCTGTTTTTTGAACTACCTCACTGTCAAGCACTGAAAACTAAAGAAGAGAACAGAACATGTAGTTGTAGGCAGGGGAAAAAACCTGAGTATTTCTTCCAACAGGGTTAACTTATTTAAACTGCAATGCCTACATTATCGTTTTTGCACCTCTCCTGCAGACTGTGGGAGGTAGCTGAGCACTGCACTGCAGCACCCAAGCCCTACCTCACCTGCAGGACCCAGCTTTGCCTGCAGGCTTGAGCCCAGAGTGTCCCAAACTCCAACTGAATGCACACACCCACCAGCCTGGGTGCTGCAGGATAGCACCAGAATGCACCTGAGAGTGACTCAATACACCTAACACATGGAGGACACCCTTAAATCTCACTGAGAAAGCCAGGGACAGATCAATTATGCTAAAATAATCACAGAACTGCAAGTCAGACCTGAAAGAAGAGGAAATGACAGAGTTCAGTCACCTGGGCAACCCTGACATATTTCCTTTCTTGATGTTAAGCAACCCACACCAGAAAACATACAGATGACATTTTTAGATGCTCAACTTCAGCAGTGTAGGAGGTTCCCAGCTGGTCTAAGCATCTGCAAAACACACAAGGTCTTGGCTCTGTAACTCTATGATCATAAAGAAGCATGACCTGAAGGAAGAGATGAAGGCAGGAATCCTTCAAATCCTTAGGAAGATCTTCAGCCACTAGTTCAGGGAGATTATTGCTATTTATTTAGGTATCTTTTAGTGGTACTTATGGCTGCATGTTAAGCATAGCCATAAAAAAAATGCCAGTCTGTGTCTCTAAATCCATCACAGATCAAAGCTGATTCCTGCCAACCACACTGAGACAAAACCAGTCTGAAATTAAGGACAGATAGTATGCAAAAAAATCAAGTTTGTCTAGAGACATTTATTGTACACTGAAGGGTGGACCATTCCCTAGGTCATAACCACTGTGTCTTCAAACTAGGACATACAGACTGGCCACAGAAGTGTGGCTAGCAGCTTATGCAAACTATTCCCTTAATCTTGGATACCAGAACATTAAGTCTTCTTCTTTGATAAAATCTCCTAGCCACAGTTAAAGGACAGAACACTTCTCACCATCAAATCAGGCCTGCCCTTACACCAACATTAGTGCTGCTGTGGATCCTGCCCAGCACCAAACAGTGCTTTAGTCTCATGGTCAGGGAATTAGCCACAGGAGCTGGTAGCACAACCAAGCCATTCTCCTGCCCAGTCAGCTTCATGGGCAACTGCCACAGACACCATGGAAAATGCTCACGTGAAGTGAATGCAGAAGACTGAAGGCCAGTGACAACCTTTCCAGGGAACTATACAGCTTTGAAGGTACAGCTGAGGTTCCCTATCATAAAACTGAAGTTTACAGGAGCAGAAGGAGAATCTTGTGCCCTGCCCAGCAGAGCTTTTCCATACAACAGCGGTGCATGGCCTGTGCTGTGCTAGCAGAGCACTCAGGACCAAGCACAATGCTCAGAAAGACAAGACACAGCAGCTATCCTTCCAGAAGATGTAGTGGCTTCTTTCTTTTCCTGGCCATTCTCCCAAGAAACATCAAGTTTAAACTACAAACCACAGAGGATCAGATTTTTTTAACAAAATGTCTCTCTAAAGGATGAGTGACAAAAAAAAAAAAAAGC
>NC_031772.1:15600594-15703669 GCF_001522545.3 Parus major | reverse complement strand
AAAAAAAAAAAAAAAGCAATCACTGCAGCTGCCTGTAATACATTCTCACTGCCTTGGAGGCATACAAAGAACTTGGTCTCATCCCAGTGCAGGGCCATGTTCCACGTGTTCCACTGCCAGGCCTATAATTGTGCTGAATTATCATTTGCCATGGCATTCTTGGAGGCTACAAGGGGAGAACACTCCGCCTGCTGTATTTGTCAGTGCCTGTCTCAGCCACTTGGCTCCAAAGGCTTCAGGAAAAAGTGTTCCTAGTAGAGATTTTGCACCAGCAAGTAAACAACTGCTCCAGAGCCAGGGAGATGAAACACTTCCCCAGCAATCCCCTTCCAGAAGGCACACACGAGCACAAACGTCAAGCTCAGCAGACGGGGATCTCTATCTTAGGAAGAACATTTTTCTTTCTGTAATCTTTCAGTGGGAGGCCAGAAGAAGAAGATCATAGGTCTCTAAAAAGCAAAGACTGAGGCAATTTACAAGACAGGCAGGCATACATAAAAAAAGCTGTTAAGGATTAGATAGAGCAGAAGAAACTTGTTGGAACAAGTAATACCAGCAGCCCAGTGTCTTAGGTTGCAATGCAAGATGTAACCAAAAGTATGTATTCTATTACCATCTGTTAAAACCAGGTGGGGCAGTGTTCTTTATCTCTTCCACCACTCATCCTCCCTCCAGAGGAATATCCTCTGTTAATGGGCCACTGAGTCTCACTGCATGACTGATAAAATGACATCATCCCATTGGGAGATGCTCCACCCAAAGGGAGGAGCCAAGCATTCCTACCTGGATATAACCTGAGGTTTGGAACACCACAGTCAGGCATGCTCCACTGGATTCCCAGAGGAAGACCAGATCCATCTACAATACCACTGTACCTTTGGAGGAAAACTACACCCTTCTACAGGATCACTGCTTCAACAGAACATCTGGCACTCCAAAAGGACTGCAGCCACCACTTAATCAGTCTGCTACCAACACCCTGACAAACAGGCTGTCAGGTTGTATTCTGACTCTGTCACTGTTTTTTTTTGTATTACTGCATTTTATTTTAATTTTGCTATTAAGTTGCAGGTTTTTCTTTTTGTGTTTTTTTTTTTGTTTATACATACTAAAAAAGAACTGTTATTCCTACTTTCGTATCTTTGCCTGAGAGCCCCTTAATTTTAAAATTATAGTAATTCAGAGGGAGAGGGGTTTACATTTTCCATTTCAAGAGAGGCTCCTGCCTTCCTTAGCAGACACCTGTCTTTGCAAACCAAGACACCCAGGAACAGCTTTCTCTGAGGACTGCATGGAAAACTGAGCTGTGCTGCAGGGAATAACCATTCAGGAAAGCAGTTTTCCAAAAAAAACTGGCAAGGAGCAGGAAAGAATAGCAGCAAAATCTTCAAGTAATTTGACCGGCATTGTATGAAGTAGATGAATTTTCACTAAAAGACAAGCTTTTCCCAACTTTTGAGGGGAACAACCACACTCAACAAGGCTTCAAATAAAAAAAATAAATCTCGTATTTCATACTTCTTTAGAGCATTACAAGAAGGGCCTATTAGTGTCAATTTAAGGAGGGCTAAGTGTATGTTACTACACTGTGATGGTTGGCTCTCCTCACAGCTGAGTACTCATGAGTTTTCTTCCACCTAGAATACAGGACACCTGGTGACCCCACATTTGCACTACTATCCTGCTTCTATGCACTGCCACCAGCCACATTTTCCACACCCAGCACTGCCATCCACAACACCCTGCCATGCCCAGCTGCCTTCCTCCCACCTCACCTACACCAGACTCTACACACTGTGGCCAGACCATTTAAAGACTAATGGGATTAAAATGTAATGTTTTTTTTCTCTGTTAAGAGAAAGATGAAGGACAACATCCACCTGTGTTCACCAGGTTTTCATGCTGAACTCCTCAGTATGGCATTTGAACAACCCTCATTTAGCTTCTGTTATTTATTTCCCCCCTGCTTTAAGGAAATTCAGGCTGTCAGCAGCTGGGACAGGGAACATCTCCCTGCAGCCAGGACTAAGCACATCACTAATACCACATGAATGTGTTTGGGCCACATGAGGTAATGACAAGAATCCAGCAGTTTCTACCCACCCTCAGCTACACAGGATTCAAACAGCCAGACCCTCCTTCCCCTTTGTAAGGCAGCAACTTCCAAGAAACCAAAATAAATCAAAACTAAAAGAGAGTAGCACCTACAACACCATTAAAAAGTAGGTGGACTTAAATGAAGCAGCAGTGATGACAGCAATGACATTGCTATTCCAATTCAGTTTAGAACATATACTTCTTCATTTTTAGTATCAGAAGATTTAATGGGGAATCATATCCTTTCAGGCACATGAACATATGAATAAACACTACAGGCTTTCTCAATAGTCACAGAAAGCAGCCTTTCTTCACAGACTGAGGTCAGTGGTGTAGCAGAAACACCCACAGACTCTACACTGTGCCTCACCTCTGCACAAACTTGCACCAGACTGAAGGCTGGGCAGAATTACACTTTGCTCAGAGCCAAGATGCTGAGCTGAAGTTTTGTGTTTCCTTTTAGTTTATGGCAGCCATTCAGTTTTGTCTCAGTGAGGAAAGACAGGGAAATATTCTGAATGTCTTCTTGAACCATTGTAGCCTTTCAGTACCTAAAGGGGGCCTACAAGGAATCAGGAGAGGAAATGCTTACAAGGGCATAGAGTGATAGGACAAGGGGGAATGGCTTCAAACTGAGTGTAGGTTGAAATTGGATATGAAGAAATTCTTCCCTGTGAGGGTGGGGAGGTCCTGGCACAGGCTGCCCAGGGAAGCCATGCCTGCCCCATCCCTGGAAGTGTTCAAGGCCAGGCTGGATGTGCCTTGAAGCAAACCTGGTCTATTAGAAAGCATCCCTGCCCACAGTAATAATGTAGAATGAGATCATCTTTAAGGTCTCTTCTAAACCAAAACATTCTGTAATCCTGTATCTTGAAATTATAATTACCAAAACTCAAAGTAAACCCAGCACTGCCACCAGATGTTCCCATTCAGGTAAAGGGCTTCTTAGTGAAATTAAAGAAAGTTCTCCTGATAATGATTTGGCCCCTTACTGTTTCAAGATAAGAACCTAAGGTTTTGACAAATCTGAGCATTAAAAAAAAAAATTAAAATCTTAAGGTATAAAGGGACACAACAGCAGCTATAAAGAAACAGTGAATGTACCTATTTTAGGCACTTATCATTCCTTATTTGCAAATCTGACTACAGAAAAAAACAAAGTTATCCAACTGATTAGACAGCACACCAATAAACAATAAACTTTTCAACTTTACCAAAACTAGTGTTCACGTGATTTTGTATCTACTGAACTGGAATTTATTAAATAAAGATAGCCTGGCAGAATCTGCCAGCTGCAGCACAGCAGAAATAGTCCAGAAGATGGACTGGCTTGCTTTTGTCTGCTGGCCTATTCTCTTTCATGGAGGAGTTTTAGAGGGCCACAGGACAAGCAGTTGCTCCAACCTGAGGGAGCTCTGCACATGCTCAGCCAGGAGATCAGATATCCACAGCTCTGGGAGAGGGTGGGGACCATCAGATCTAGCACCGAAGCTCTGAAAGCCAGTGAAGTGACTGTGCCTGAGCCCTCAGTCAGGTCTCTTGATCCATCTGGTCAACATTTAATATCAGCTACATGCAATATAGCACAAACACAGGGCTGGGTGGAAGGCTTTTCAGGAAAATGCTGCCCACTCTAACAAAGATTAAGACCTAGACATCTGTTTTAGATAAACAGAACACTCGGTAATTTATAATTAGTAATACAGCTCATTGAGCTGTTGCATCTATATATATATATATATATATATAGACATATATATGTGTATGAAGCTACATATGTTGTGTATATCCATGCACACATTTGAAATAAATAGGGAGTACAAGGATGCAGAAGTGTGACATCAGCTTCCCATAATTACTGTAATAGCGCAGAATTATTTGTTCTTTATGTTACATACATAGAAGACATCCGATTTTTGTTTCAGTGATATAGTTTTGGAAGGTGAAAAGGACAACTTAAAAGTTTATTCTGCTTCTACAAAGAAAAAGACAAGAGCTTGGGGAGAATACACAATTTGTTCCACCAAGAAAGGTGAGTCCTTCATATTGTTCCTCACTGTACCAAATCTGCTCATACTCATGGATGTAACAACCAGTGCAAAATGCTTCTGTAGGGTTTATACACTTTACTCAAAACCCTCAACACCTTCCTCTTGCAAGTAATCTCAAAACCAAAAGGAATTATCGTTTTATCCATAGATATCCAGACTATCCTGCAGAGCACCCAGAGAAGGATTATGAAGAAACCCCTATGAACACACTCTGCAAGGACACTTCTGCTTTGGCTGGTTAATTCTTAACTTCAGTTGAATTCTTCCAGGGAAAGGACAGACTGCATACACAGCAAATCTGTCCTTTACAAGGTGCTTGAAGCACTTCAAGAGCAGCCAACACCATCTTCCTCGAAAACACAGATTCTTCCGGAATTCATGGAGGTTACACCCTGGCAGTCTGTAACAGCTGCACTTCCCCCAATTGTCTAGTGGAGTAGAACAGCTCTAAATTAATTATGAAACAACAATGGTTTTATGTGGTTTATATTAACTAAAGTAGATTAAGAGTTTTTAAAGACACGTTGCTTTTGATTACTTATTCAAAATTCTCTATTAAACTGCACTACATACAAATAAAATGTAATATCAGTTTGGCTCCGTCCAAACAAGACAGAAATGCCAAAACTCTAGAGCTGTACCACCATCTTAACAGACATCAAAATGCTACAACTACCTTTAACATCTTCCCATTTATTTCCTTTATGCAAAATCACTCACCTAGAAATTGAGAAATCACTAAAGCTAAGACAACTCAAGAAGATTTTCTTTTACTTTACAGATTAAAAAACCCACAAAACATACAAGCTTCACAGCTCTAAAAATAACAAGGAAGAATAAAACAACAAAAAAACCCCCCAAACTGACAGGTTCATTCCTCATGTAAAGACACATCTTTTGTTTATCCAGTTTGTCTTATACATGCACCTATTAATTCTACTGTAAATCCACAAAAGTCAAATTGAACTGACTTGACTGACTCCCCATCTGTAAAACCGTAAATGTCTGATGTTCCTTCACTTAATATATCTGAATGCAAACAGACTAAGATCAGTAAAAAAAAACAAAACCTCTTGCAAATCTATGTAACTGTATGTTAACAGAAAGAAAGACTAGAAATAAGTTCCATGGTCACACATCCTGCCAAGCTCTGCCAACAGGATTTTTTGAGTGAACAGGAAAGAAAATGCATTGTATTTTTATCATGGTTTTCTGTTTGCTGGTTAAAGTCAAGAGCTTCAAACTGCCCTAATCATAAGACAGGCTGATTCCCATCACAGTTGTTGTTGTTTTGCCTGCCCTCATCTTTCTTGGCAAGAAGTTTCTTTTTCTTCTCCTTCTAAAGCAAGAATTAGTCTGTTCCCAGGCTGAAAAAACACACTAAAAAGTGAAAAGCTATGACAGCATCTGAGTGGGAATCTCACTCTCAAGTATGCACAAATTCTCACAGTGAACTTTTGGAATTTAAATCTACCTGTACATGTCTCAGAAGTGAGACATTTTTAAAACACAGAGTAAAATCTAAGACTAACAGTCCCATTGCACGTGAATGGATACAACAAAAGAACAGCCATACTGGCTAAGGCCAGAAGTGTACTTATTCCAGCATCCAGTCCAGCAGGACATTTCACTATACTCCACCACAGTATCTGTGGAGCATTTCAGAAGCCCCACTGAACTTTAATCTCATGCCTTACTGCCAAACAGATACTCAGACATATTCCTGACAAGAAAATGCACCAGTTTTGTTAAATGAGCACGACTGCATGCAGGAGCAGCAGGAGCAGGAAAGTAGCCCTAGCCTGAGGAAACAAGAACTATCTTCCAGTAACACCAAAGTCCAAACACTGTCCCAAATCAGAACTTAGTATGCAGGATTCAACCTACACATAGAAATAACAGAAAATGATCCATATTAGTTAAACTAGGTGCACTCTCTAGGAGCTGTCAGTGAGTGATAAATGGGAAAGGTGTAAAGTTTTGTATTGACGTGTGCCAGCCCAAGCTGCGACAGCTGCATCCCTCTCACCATGTTTCTACCCTCTCGAGCAAATATTTGCACTCACACCACCACGTGGTGTGCCACTTCAGAGAGCTGAGCCAGCTGAAAGCCAACCTACCAGAAACAGACGTTTATTTATTTATTTATTGTCTGAAATTAACTCTCTGTCCTCACCTACTGCTCAGTCAGACAAGCACAGGAACACGTGGCTGGAGTCAGGGAATCCCAAAGCTCCAAACCATGCCAGCTGAACCTCCTGCAGAAATGCAGAATGGATGAACTGCTAATAAATACTGCAAACAAGAGTGTAATTCCAGTCTGTAGTGAGAGCAACAGATCACACTCTTTAGAGTCCAGTCTCCATGGCATCCACTCCGATACACCAGGACAGGCTAAGGGGCTATTTTGCAAGCCAGCTCTCACATTTCCCTTTCTCTTTGCTGGAGTTCTTTAGACTAAAGATAAGGGACCACGAGGTCGCCACAGAGCTTTTAACAGAGCTCTGCACATGCCTATTTCCAGAACGAGAGAAGACACTGCTGAACCTTTAGAGCAAAATATTGCTTTCCTTCTTCCAAACTCCAGCAAAGGCCCCCATCACGGTCCTGGAAACAGGACCCTTTCTCAGGGGACCTTCTTGAAAGCCAAGCACGCCTGCCATGACAGTTATTTATACTGAGCTTTAGCACAGTCACGTGATAAAGAACTGCAGCCTTGTGACTAAAAACCCTTCAACGGAGGCTTTACCCTGCAGAGTAACTTGGACACAACCTTTTAAATTACTCTCCCTTCTCTCCTGGAAAAGCTTCTAAATCCAAACAGCGCAAGGAATAGCCTCGCAGGGCCATGCCATAACCACCCCCAGCAGCTGCTCCAGCTGCGCAGAGCCGACGCTTGGGCTGGATCTGAGAAATGCCCGGAGCTTTCAGCAGAGCTAAAGCCCAGGCTTCGCAGAGTGGGCACCACTCACTGGCACCGACGCTGTGACTGCAGACGAGCAGCAGCAACAGGTGAGCATGGAGGGGCCGGCGGGGCGGGCCGGGGCCCCGGGGAGGCGCCTCCGCAGCCGCTCCTCGCCCGGCCCGGCCCCAGCACATAAGGCCTATCCCTCCGGCCCCGGCCCGTCACGCACCTTCCAGCCAGCGGAGCTATTGCTGTCACCCTTGTCCTTGAAGTAGGGGACGGAGCGCACCATCCACTCGTAGATCTGCGCCAGCGTGAGCCGCTTCTCGGGGGCGCTCTCGATAGCCTGGCTGATGAGCTCGGCGTAGGACTGGTTGCCCCAGGCATTGCGCCGGGAGCCGCCCTTCCGCGCTGCCGCGCCGCCCGCCCGCGCCCCCTCGGCCCGGCAGGGCCCCGCCGCCGTGCCGCCTGCGCCCTCCTCCGCCGCGCCAGCCGCGCCGCCCGTCTCCGCTTCGGGCCGCGGCAACGGCCAGGTGCAGGAGCGAGGGCGGCTCTGCGGCTCAAAATCAGGGTCGATGTCCGGCGACGCCGCAGCCCCAGCTGGCTCCGCCATGGGCGCCGCCTCAGCCCCGCTGGGAGTGCCGGGCCCGCCACCCCTTTGTGCGCCCCGGGCCCGCCGCCGCCGCGCCGCTCTGTTTACCAGGGAGCAGCGCCACTCCCCGCGCCTGCGCACGCAGAGCACGCCGGGAGCAGTAGTTCCGCCGGGGCGTTAGCGGGCAGCCCGACACAGGAGGTGGACTACAGTACCCAGCGTCCCCTGCGGCAGAAGGCGGGGCGTTCCCCCGACGGGTGAGCGTGGCAGGCGGTGCGTTGACGTGACTACATCTCCCAGTGGGCACAGCGGCGGCTGCGCTTACATAACCCGCCAGGCCCGGTGCGGCTCTAGTCTCCCCTCGACGGCAGAGCGGTGATGGTGGCGTAGTGGTGGCAGCCCCGAGGCTGTCGCAGCTCCTTCGCCCACCTCAGACCGTGCCGCGGCATTCCGGGTCGGGCCGGGAGCGCCGCTCCCTCCGCCATCCCGTCACGGATGGGAGCCTATTTCCGGGACACGCCCTGGCGTAAGGCGTGATGCGTCTGCGTCCCGATCTGCCCGTCAGAGCCGCGGCAACCATGTTCCGGGGCCTCGCCCCCCCTGCGCTGTACAGCGCCCGGGGCTGGCTAGGCTCCAGACGCTGTATAGTGCAATCCCTATGTAGGGGTTTTGGCCCCGCGCCCCGCTTTCCTTCTGGGCGCCCAGCGCAGCCGCCTCAGCTTCGGGCTCTGCCCTGTCCCGCGGGGGCCGGCCGGGACAGCTCAGGCGACGCAGAGCAACGCTGGCAGCAAGCCTGCCATGCAGGTTGCGGGGTGGGCCGAACGAGCCCCGTGTGCTGAATACCCGCTGCGCTTATGCAGGGGGCGACCGCGCGGCGGCGCTGTGCGGGCCGTGGCTGAGCGGCCCCGAACCCTGGATAACTACCGTTTTATGCAAGCATTATACGGGCGCCGTGCTGCGATGCGCGGGTGGGGTGGCGGCTGAGGGGCCCCGAGCCCTGGATAGATGTCGATTTATGTAGGCGGCGGGCGGGCCCTGTGCAGTTATGCGCGGGGGGGGAAGGCTGCGGTAGCGGGAAGGGTGGGCCGGGCGGGGCGGCGGCGGCACCACCATGTCGGAGGCGGCGGTGGCGGACACCCGGCGCCTCAACGCGAAGCCGCAGGACCTCACGGACGCGTACGGGCCCCCCAGCAACTTCCTCGAGATCGACATCTTCAACCCACAAACCGTGGGCATGGGCCGCGCTAGATACACCAGCTACGAGCTCCGCATGCGGGTGCGGCCCTCATCGGGCCTGCGGGGCTGGGCTGCCCAGTGTGCGGGTGTGCGGCCCGGGGAGGGGCGGCAGCGCTCGGGATGCGGTGGCCGAGGGACGGCGGCCGGGTAGGGCCGGGGTGGTGCCGCTGTTGAGGAGTGGGGGGCGGAGGAGGCGAAGCCCCGGGCAGCGCCGGGCTGGGGCGAGCAGCGCGCCTGCGGGGCTCAAGGTCAGAGCTGATGAGTTTGCCGGGGCTGCTCAGCATCCAGCGGGGGCCGGTGCGCGCAGGGACAGGGAGGTGCTGCCTCAGCAGGCTCCTGCGCCCGTCCCCTCTGTAGAGCCCCGCTGGGTGGTTGCTGAGCAGGGCATGGCTGCACGTAGCTGCTTATCTCAAGCGAGGGAGAAGAGTTGGGTGGCAGTATCTTGGGACCTGCTTACACTGCAGGCTGGCTGCTTCACCAAGAGCCCATGACCCAGGAGTGTGCATAAGAGGCTGAGCAGGGTTCTCTTCATCGGCCTTTAAACGAGCTGAACTGGGGACCCCTTCACAGCTTTGCGTCTGATAGATGGGGAAAGTAAAACCGAGTTTCCCTTAAAACAAGCTCCCTTTAGCATGTGTTGTGGTGCAGGTTTGGCTTTTGCTTATAGCCTAATTTAACTGCTCAGTCTGCACTATCTTCCAGAAGAATTGGTGTTTGCTTTTTGCTGCTCCGGTGCTTGGCTCCCATCAGCCTGCAGGTGGCAATGGGAACCTCTTAGTCCCACTGAAACCAAAGGAGATGCTCTGAAAGCAGCTGGGTTTATTTCACAGACCTCATAAGAACACAGTTAATTGTGCTGTAGTAATATCTGAGTGTTGCCCATCAGACGGTTTTCCCACCTAAGTTCCTGGAATGGTTCAGGCTGTGTTCATGGGGTAAAGTTAATGCAGCTGTCATTTGCTGTACTCCAGTGTCAGAGGAGAAAGATGAGGAATTGCTGCACGTTTCTCCAGTGTCACAAGATGGGCATGAAAAGCCTGTAAGGGTAGGTGCTCTGTTTTGGAAGAAGACTGTAGATGAGGTCTGGCCTTGAGCAGTTGCTGGGGTAGGATTGTCTCGATTAGTTCTTCCATGAGGATGCCAGTGTCAGGTCAGATGTTCTTTTGCTCTGCAGGCTGCTGCAAAGCTCTCTTGTAGATCAAAATGGAGTAAACTTCAGGGGAAAAAAACCATTCTCCTGACAATCACATTGTCAGCACAGGTTCCAGTGTGTGTCCCTGGGAAGGGGACGTGTTCCAGAAATAGTCACTCAAGGGAGAGGGAATGGCTGGCACCGAGTAGACTGGCTTGCTTGGATCTGAAGGATTTTGGTGTTTGTGCTGTCCTGAATATGGAATTTGAGTGTTCCCATCATGTGTCCTTCTCAGGAGGTTTGATTTTCTCATTGCACCTTCAGGTTTCAGTTACATGTTGAAATACTGTATGGCTTCTAAAGCAACCTGCAGATTAACTGCTTTGCTTCATTACAGACAAACCTCCCCATCTTTAAATTGAAGGAGTCATGTGTGAGGAGACGATACAGCGACTTTGAGTGGCTGAAGAATGAGCTGGAGCGAGACAGTAAGGTGAGGCCTGGCTCAGATCTCCCTATTCCTTAAGCCAGGATGTGGGAACAGTTCAGCAGTAATCTTGAGATTCCCAAAAGTGAGGCTATGGTGGTAGATGTTGCACCCCAGACACTTAAATCTAGGGGTTAAACTGAGGTTCCTTTATTCTAGTTTGGTGCAAGGAGAAATCCCAATCAGGTATTCTCAAAAGGTCACAAATTCACAAAAGTTTACTGGCAAAAATACAGAAAATTAAGGAATTTTGGCAAAGGAGTAAATACACTTATAAAACTTTTATTATAACATAACTGAGAATTGATTTACTATTAACTTAGCATAAACTTATCCCATTTAGAAACATTTAAAACCTTAAGTTGCTATGTTACCCACAATGTTCCATGAAAAAAGGATTAGAAGGAGAAGAAAAAGACAGAAAAGGTACAGAAAAACACACATAGCTACCAACCTCTAGGGTTCCAGCATGGGTGAGTTGGAAACTCCAGGAGAAGATAGGGCCCAGACAAGTAGGTCCCTCATGGGGGCTTTTAAACCCCAGGGCCTTCGTGGCCCCCTCCCAGGGCAGAGCTTCTGGTCACTCGGCCACTCAGGGGCTGGGATGCTGGCTCTGGACAGGGGGGGTAGAGTGTTTCACTGTCTTGCCTTCACAAGACCTGATCTGCCCCTCCCACCAAACACACAGGCATTTGCCAAGCATCCCAAAGTGTTTTGAGACATGAAACTTAAGCAGTCTCTGACAGTGAGCACCTTCTGTGTTCTATCCATGTGATGGCACTGGAGATGGGCATCCAACAGCAAAGGATATCTACTTGCAGGTGGCTGTTCTGCTTATGGGGTGATTGTGTGCTTTCAGATTGTAGTGCCACCGCTGCCTGGAAAAGCTTTGAAACGACAGCTTCCCTTCCGAGGAGATGAAGGCATCTTTGAGGAGTCTTTCATCGAGGAGCGGAGACAGGGCCTAGAACAGTTTATTAACAAGTAAGCTCAATGTCCTGGGTTTGCTGTGTGCTGCCTCTTTAGCTGTTGCTGGGCTGTGGGTTGACTGTGAGAGACTTGACCTGCTACTGGCAGGTGCCAGTGTTGGAGGGTGGTGCTTACAGACAAGTAATGAAACTGGAACTGGAGCAAGTCCTGCCCTGAGTGGGGGTTGTGCTTTGTGCTCTCTCCTGAGAGCATAGCGAGTATTAGCAGAAGAGCTGTGCTACAGGGACCCACCAACATGGCTCAGGGCACGGCGTGGAAGGGAACAGCCTGTGCTCAAGCACTTCTTACTGGTCCTGTTGCAGAGCAACGTGTGACCTTGGGTTGAGCGCGGTGCAGGTGTGCTGAGCTGGCTGCCTGACTCCCTCCTCAGACATCAGAGGCGTGGGGGTCTTGGAGGCAGCTGTGCTAACCTCCACATCTGATTTTCTTCCAGAATTGCTGGACACCCACTGGCACAGAATGAGCGCTGCTTACATATGTTCCTGCAAGAGGAGACTATTGATAGGAATTACGTCCCAGGGAAAGTGCGCCAGTAGGAGCACCTGGCACTGTCTTCCTCCATTCCACCCTCCCTCCTGCAAAAATGACATTTATTTTTACACTAAATCTGTCTTCTCTGAACCAGCTTTTCCTCTCTTGAACCTCCCAGTTTGTTCAGTATTTTCCTCTTTTGTAACTGGCAGCAGTTTGTTCTACTGGGCTGTGGTTGTGGTCTAAAGATGTGAAGATTGATGCAAGTGAGCTTGTTGTCCCACATCTAGGGGCAGATGTGGATAGGTGTGGAGCAGGAAATTGCTAATGGCATTACGGTGTAGGAGCTGCCTCTCTCCCTGTACAGGAAGGTATGAGATGACCTTCACTCCCTTGTCTGTGCAGCCCCAAGCACCTCTGCAGGAGACTTTGAAGAATAGCAGTTGTCATGTTGGTCAGTGATTATATCAGGTATTAGAGTTTTAGTAAGGTTTATCCAAACCAGTGAGTAGGTGCCTGGGTGTGTCAGTCTGTCATCCACCCCATTCACCCTGCATGAAACCCCCATTCTTCACTGTCTGGAAGTGCTGAGACCCAACACCTACTCAAACCCCGCTATCAGCCTCCTGCATTACAGAGCTGTTCGGTGTATTTGTGGCCCCTCCTTTCTAAGGTGCTGCTGGCAGCTCAAACTGTTTCCATCTTGTGGGCTCTCATGAAGCTCTGTGTGGGCCATTTGGCACGTGGAAGATGGGACAGTCTGGGCTGTAGCCACGTGTTCTGTGATGCATTGGCCCAGAGTTTAACAGCCTGTCGTACTACGGGCTGCTGGGCTGGTGCTGCTTGCAACACCCTGCTCAGCTGAGCCTAGTGACCTTATCTTGGGCCCCAGCTGCTGGGAGGAGCAGAGGGTCTGGCTAAGGAGGAGCAAGAGAAAGCTGGTGGGAACAGCTGTAGGATGTATCCATGATGGCTGCTGCAGGAGGAGCCCAGCAGTGGGGCCCAGAGTGAGGCCACCTCTCTAGAAAAGGACAGCAGAAAATGGTCAGTCAGTCCTAGATTAGACATTTGCTTACAAAGCAGGGGAAGTAGCAGCGCTCTTTGTGTGTTCTCCCCTGTTCTGCAGTGAGCTAGGCAGCCACTTATGTGGAAGTGGAAACATATGACTGGTCAGAGAAGTGTTCACAGCTTGAGGGGACAATGAGGCTGTGACTTGCTGTAGCAGAAGTGTCTTTTGGAGGCTCCCCCAGCTGCCACAGCTGTGATTAGTGAGGTTGGGCCTCAGTTCAGGGGCTCCTCAGGTCAAGGCTGGCTGGTATATAAGCGCTTGATCACTTTGTTGTGGCACAGTTGAGCCTTTCTTAGAGCACAGGTCTACAGTGGATGCCCTCCTGTTCCTGCTAGGCACGTTCCCCGAGGTCTTCCCAACGTCTCCTCTGTTTTCTGGTGAGGAACTGGCACTGCTGGGCTAGAGGTGGCTCTTGGGGAGAAGTCGCTGAAAGCGCGAGGGAGCTGCTCCGGGGGCTGGCTCGGCCCGGAAAGGGCCGTGGGGCAGCGTGGAGCCTGGTGCCGGTGGAGGCGGCCCCACGGAGGGGCTCGGTCCCCGCCTCCTGCTGCCGCCGGTCACGCTCGGGACGGCTCCTTCCCCTGCCCTGCGCGGGGCTGCCATCCATCCAGCTGTCTGCACCCTGTCCAGTGTAACGTCCCGGTGCCGTTCGCATTAAACCACTGTGAAGCCAATTGTCTGCCTGGTCCTGGGGGCTACCGGGACGGGGGAACAGCCGGGAGAGAGCGGGCAGCGGCGAGGGGGCGGGAGAGCTGCCGGGACAGAGCGGGTACTGGCGGGGCGGGGGAACTGCGGGGAGAGGACGGACACAGGTGGGGCGAGACACAGGGGCGAGCGGGCGGAGGCGGGGCTGGGCTCCCTGGCGGTGACGAGGTGCGATGTGGCCGCCGGAGTCGCGGGCTGGTTCGCCGGACCGTCCTGACCTGCTGCAGCACGTCCAGGCGCAGTGCTCGCCGGCCACCCCGCTTTACCTCAGCTTCTTCGAGGAGGAGTGTCGCGCCATTGCCGCCAGCCTGCGCCTCGGGGCGGCCGCGGAGTCTTCGCCGGGCCTGGGGGAGCTCAGCGTGCTGCTGCCCGAGCCCGCCGGACCCGCTACTTCCACGCCGCTGCCCGTCCCGAGCCACGGGCGGGGCCGGGCCTCGAGCGAAGGTGATTGCGAGGCCGCTGCTGCCCCGGCCCCAAGGAAGCCCGGGTGCCGCCCGCAGCCCGCGGCCGGCGGTGGCTTCGGCGCCCGCTCACCTCGCCCGCCCCCCCAGTCCCGGCGGGCGCGGCGCGGTCCAGAACAGCCCTCCGGCGGCGGCCCCGGCAGCCCTGCCCGCTCCCTGGGCCGAGGCCGCACCAGGCTCGCTCTCCCCCGCACACGGGCCTCGCTGGGGCTGCAGCTCCCCGCGGCCGGCACAGGGCGCGGTGCCTGGGAAACGCGGCTCCTCCGGCCCCCAGGTAAGCGGGGCCACGGCGGGGAGCCCCGGCTCGGCCACCGCCCGCCCGGCGCTGCAGGTCCCTCTCTCTCCCCCAGCGACCAGGCTGAAGCTGACGTCGCCTGCCAGGTCCAGGCTTCAGTATGCCAGCGGGGCTTCGCAGCAGGCACAGCCTTCCAGCCTTCCCAAACCTGCTCCCCGGGACAGAGAGATGAAAAGTAATTCCGCTCCTGCCAGTTGCCTCACGCGAAGCACTGAAGCGCGTGAATGTTAGGCTGCTGCATCTAGAAGGGAGAAGGGAAAGGGCTTGGGCTGCAGCCTGGCTGAGGACAGGGCATGGGGAGCGGGGAGTCTATGGGAGTGGCACAGGTAGGAGCCTAGGAAATATTCTCATACTCCGAGGGATGTGTTAAAACACTGTCTGGCTTCCGTCAGTATGGACCAGTATGGACTGGCAGCCTGTTGGCTTTGGAGCCTTTATCCCGTGGTGTTGTGGGGTCATGGGGTAGTGGTGCCTGTGCACCTAGGTCAGGCAGCCTGGCTGAGTCCCGGGCTGCCTGAAGAGGGTGCGATGGAGCTGCTTGGGAATGGCGGCCTCTCTGCTTGCTGTCCACTACAGCTGCTGTCAAGGCTGGGAGTCGTAAACAGCCCTCCTCAAGGCTCTCTACAGCAATTCCTGTGGCTTCCCGCTCCTCATTGCGGCTTCCGGGAAAAGTGGTTTCGTCCAAGTGTTTTTGCCTTAATAAAGGTAAGTCTTGGCAGAAGCCTCAGAGCATGCAGAGTCATGGGAGAGGAGTGCTGCTGCCATGGGAAGAACATTCAGGTCTTGGCTGCAGGGTCAAAGCTGATCCTGGGGAAAGGACTGAAGGGGACTGCATGTGCTTGGGCTCTGAGGATGGGAGGTGAAGTGCAGAGCAAGCAAGGCTAGGTGAAGTCCTTTCTCTTTTGCTGGAGAGGCATCCAGCAAAGAGCCTGAATAAATCTGGTGCTTGAGGCTCATTTATAGAAGAGGGAGTCGTCATGGTCAGGTCAGGGCACTCTCTTAGCAAGGGTTGATGCTCTTTATTTTCCTTTCCTGGGTCTCACTTCAGGATCAACTACACAGGAGCTGGTGTGCAATAGGACCCAAGAGCTGAAGGAAAATGGTGAGAGCAAAGAAAAGCAGATTGCAGCAAGGATTGTCTTGGGTGCAGGTGAGCAATATGGAGTTGTAGATTCTCGCCTTGTGTTGGGAAACGTGGGAAGCTGCTTGCTGGGCAACACTGCTCCCCTGATGGGCTCTGGCTGACCAGGTGTGCTGAGGATGCTCCATCCTGTGCTGCAGGCAGGGGGTGCTGCCTTCACAGGAACTGCCGCTGGGCAGCCTGCAGTCCTGAGCCCTGCACAGAGGGAGGGGAAGTGAAGAGGCTCTCCTCACTCTACTGGGACAGCCCTGTTCCACCCTGCCCGGGCAGCTGCCTGCCCTTACTGGGAGAGTAGATTCCTAGCAGGAGCCCAGAGCTGCTGGGAGCAAGGCCACGCAGGGGCACTTTCTCCCAGCACCACCCATACAGGCTAAGCCAGCAGCAGCTGTTGGGCTGGAAGTGCTGGGAAACTTCTGACTCTCTTGGACAGGTTCTGTCCTTCCCTGATCTGGAGCAGCCCTGTGGCCAGGTTGAAGAGTGGCCAAGGATGGCAGGTTTCTAGTGCTGACACCTCTCTTCACAGGTAAACCTGACCAGACATGGTTGTGTGTGGAGTCCTCTTTGTCCAGAGAGTTGGCCCCTGGCCTGACTTCATGGCATGAAGATGCAGGCCCTGCTGAGCAGGTAAGAGCCAGCTGTATCCTGTCACCATGGAGCACTGTTCAGTCTCTGGCTTGGGCCAGCTATGCCAGAGGTGGGAGATGATGAGACCTGGACCTGCCAATTTCTGGCTGGCACTTGAGCTGTTTCAGCCTTTCCCTGGGGTTTGCACAAGACCATGGGCATTTTTTGCATGTCTTTACCACCTCTCCGTGCTCAGGGGACTGCAGGCTTCTGTCCAGTTAGATTTTCTAAAGGTCTTCTGAAACATGCAAACTTCCTGTGGCTTGTGTTGTCACTTTTATGTGTCCTGACATGTAGGACATGGCCCTAGGATGGGGTGCAAGATGAATCTCCAAGTTAGGAAATCTCCTACCTGCAAAATAAGTTTGTGCATTTTCCAGCATATTTAGAGCTCTTCACTCTGTGGCTGCAGCTAGCCAAAGGCATTCTTGTTTCCCATGGGTGCTGGCAGATGCTCAATACAGTGGCTCCTTCTCCAGGCACCACTCCTGTGATGGATGTGGCCTGGCAGTGGTCCCCAGAGTGCTGGGTTGGGAGTGTTGGATGGGCTGCAATGCTCCTCCAGAGGGTGCGCTGTGCTGTGGCAGTGTTGTAATGGGGATGACAATTCCCTGCATCACACTTGCACCCTTCTCTTGCCAGTCTGCAGGTGATCAGCTGTCCCAGGAACTGGAGCATGTGAAGAAAGAGCTGGAGCGAGTGAAGGATGAACTTGGTATGTGGAGCTGGCTATTCTGAGGACTGCAGGACACCTGCAATTCAGGTGACATCCCCTGTGCTTGTACCTAGAGCCCAGGGCCTGCAGCTTCATGGGAGTGGGGCTGGCTTCATGTTTAAGGGGTAGAGCAGGATCTCAGCTGCTGCCCTAGAAAATCTGGGCATGAGGTATTTAGGATGGGCTGAGCACACATCTTCTTGCCTCCTCTCTGCAGCTGACAAGACTGCCCAGTGTGAAGCCTATCAGCAGACAATCTTCTCCTTGCAGGCTCAGCTCAGAGCAGCAGGTATGTGCCCTCACTGTGGTGAGCCCTCACTTCTCTGCAGGCTGCAGGGATGCTCCAGTGATCCCTTGCTGGTGTAACTGAGGGCTGCAAGGTGGGAGGGGTACAGCTCATGGCCTTTCCCAGGGGTCAGGTGCTGAGTGCCAGAAGTGTTACTGCTTTGATGTTGCTGTTGCTTCCCAGGAATCTATGTAAAAGATGCAGCAGTGTTTGACAGAGGTGACCTGGGGAGAGACTGACATCTGGGACGTGGGGACAGACAACAGCTTTGTGAGCCTCTGGGGCAGTGATATATGTGGAGCTGTTGAATGAATTAATTTCCTAACTCCTTATATGTAAAATAAAGATGTCTTTTGCAGTAGTGCTTGCTGTCTGCTTGGGTAGAGGCAGTGCCCAGTGCTGCCCACTGATCCCCAAAGTACTGGGTGAGCAGGGCATGTCAGTGTTTGGCTACAGCTGGTTTTGCTCAGCCAGAGATTTGAGGTCTGTTACAAGGAGGAGCTAGGTGCTGGTGGATGGAGGTACAGTATAGCTCTGGGGAAGCATTTCTGGACAAAAATGATGCTCCCAGGTGGGATGCTTGGATGTGGTGGTTGTGGGCAGCTGTGTGGGCAGGTTTCTTCCTTACACCACCTTCACATTGGATGTGGGAAAAGCCAGTGCTGGCTGATGGCACATTGGGCTTCTGCAGCCTTTGGTTATTTATTAATGTTTTATTATCCCTCCCTGTTCCTGCATGCTGGCACTGGGAGACCTGCTTTGCTGCCTTCTCTCTGTGTTTGGTTGATGCAGTCACCTTGTTGTTCTGCCTTGCGTCTGGTTGAGGCGCTGGAAAGTCCTGCTGTCTGGTGCTGGCAGTGCCCTGAGGTTGGGCTGGTAAGGCTGGCCCGTTCCTGCTCCTCTGATATTTCTGGTTGGTGTTCTGGCTGCCTTGGAATGCACATTCACAGGCAGCCCACAGCCCTTCCTGGGGCACCGCTTCCTGGGAAGCTGTCAGCTGTCTCCCACCCCTGCTTGGCACTTGGTTGCTGGGGCAGCTTCAGTGCTGGCACAATCTACAGCACAGAGCCCTAATAAGCTGTTGTGTTCCCTGTACATGCCTGGTGAAGATAACTTCTTGGTGCAGGTACTAAGGGAGTTGACTAGAAAAAGTGCCCTGCTAGATTTATTATTTGTAAATAGAGAGGCACTTGTGGGTGAAGCTGGACTTAATGGTCCTTATAGGTCCCTTCCAGTCTGAAATATTCTAATGCTTCAGTTGTGGAAGGTGGCAGGGGCATCCAAGGACTGATGTGGATCTATTTCTGCAGGGCTTCTGGCCCTCTTTATGGGCTGGAGCCATCTCCTACTCTCCTTTGATGCCGGCTGCAATGTGCCTTCCTGTTTGCCTTCCTGCTGTTCCTGTTGAGACGTCCACTTGACTTGTTCCATGCCTCTGCCAGCACAGCCATTGGCCTGTGCTGCTGGATCAGGGCCCTGAATGATGGGAATGGAGAGCAGTAAGACTGGGAAGTGAGGATGGGACACTGGGAAGACACGTGTGGGAGCTGGAGGCGTGTTCTGGTGTCCTGATGCTGCCGCTTTCTGGAAACTGCCTCCCAGCGCCTGATGTTGCAAGATTTCTGGCAACAGGCAAATCATGTAGTCTGCCCCCTCACTGTTCTAGGTACCCTGTATCTGCTTGTCTGAGACAGGGTGACCCTGCTCGGAGTCCTGCTGTGCCCGTGCTGCTGCCTACCCTGCCCGAGAACATTCTCGGCGATGGTGCTGCCCAGCTGAGTCCTTGCCTACAGCTGGTAGGCCTGGAAGGAGTAGAAAGCGTCTGAGTAGTAACAGCCAGGATGGAACCTCATGCTGCCTGGAAGTTCCTTCATCGTGAGGTAAGGGAGGAGAGGGGCGTGGCTGAACCGCAGCCCTAAATTCTGAGTAAGCGGGGGCAGAGCCTGCGTCACTTCCAGTTCAGAAGCATGAGCTGGTGTTTCCATCACCGCATCCTCCCGGCGTTTGACCCCGGGAGGGTGCAGGGCAGGCAGCTGCCTGGCACTCCTGCCTGCTCTGCTCTGCTCCGCAAGCGACTGAAAAGCCTTTTGCCTCGATAGCGGCGCCGGAGCAGGGTATTGCCAGTGATGCCGGCGAGGGGCTGGCTTACTTCTCTGTGAGCTGCCACTTTGAATGGGCGCTCACGACACGCAAGCATTGGATTGCATCAGGCGCGGCCTGCTGAGGGGCGGGTCCCAGCCTGAGTGCTGGAGAGGACGGTGCTGGCCCCTGACTCTCTCCTGGCTGCCGAGCCGTTCTCCTAAGATTGGCGTTTCCCATCACTTAGGGCTGCGTGTTGCTCCCAGAGCTGAGGGGGCTTTAGCGGAGCATACGGAGGCCGGGCTAGAGTAGTCACCCCACAAGGCGCGGGCTGAGCTCCGCTCGCAGCCCCTGCAGCAGGGCTGGCCTCGCCGCCTCGCCTCGTTCCCAGCGGCGGCGGGGCAAGGCCGGGCCAGGCTCTGTTCTCATGGCACATCTGGGCTCGGGACACCCTCAGCCGCCCTCTCCGTGGCCTTTCCCGAGAGAGCAAGGTGCCTTGCACTGGTCTCGGAGATGCCGCCCGCAGCAGCCTCACTCCCGCTGGCCGAACCGTTCCTCGCCCCGGTGCCACTTGTTACTGGAATTTAAGTATTCTAAAATGTGCGCGAGTGGGGCTGGGAGGAGCCGGGTTCCTGTTCCCGCTCGCCTCTGCCTGCCCTCCTTAGATGGGGCTTTGGGCGGGAGCTGCTGAACGCCTCCCATTTGTACAAATCCATCGCGAGTGAAACTCTTCCCCCTCTACGCTGTCGGCCGCAGAAGTGAACGGAACGGAATTGAGTTCGCCTGAAGGGGATCGCACCTCGGACGAGCCGCGCCGCTGGTGAGTGGTGGTTTGCGCTGCCGCCAGACCGGCAGGGGCTTGGCGCAACCGGTGCCGCTGTTGCATCAGCTGCCGCCGGGCCCCCCCGCTCGGATTTTGCCATACCCGGGGAGTCGCCGGACTCCGCGGCGGCACGGAGCCTTACTGGCAGTCCTTGGCACCGAAAATGCCCCCGCGGGGGCTGAGGCGGAGGTCCGAGCTAACAGCTTCCCACACCTACACCAAGTCCCGGCGGGATGCGACGGCTACCGGATTGCCGTAGGCACCGGCATGCAGCGGGTGGCTCCTGCTGCCGCCCGACATGTTGCTTCTCTACCCATGCGGATCTCGAGTCGGGTACTGGAAATATTTGGAGCAACTGAGCAGCGCTGGGGAAGGCAGCTGGATTTGTCCAGGTAGTGGTTGAGGAGGGTGCTAGTCCTGGGGCACTTGTTGCACTTGGGGTCAAGGCTGAATGTGACACGTGCTCGGGAGGAAGTTTATCAAGAAGCAGGATGGTTTGCTGGTTATGGGGAAACAGCCGAGTTGGTGGTTGCCACTGTAATCCTGATAACCTTCTTTATGGAAAAGGGTCACAAAATTATCCTTGTGTACTTTAGGCTGATATATGTAGTATGGCATGTAGTCCTGGGCATCTGTATGGAGTGTTCTCCCTTTCCCAATGAAGGGAGGAGAAGCCAGCAGGGGGAAGACACTGGTGGGTGGGAGGTTCAGTGGTGGGCAGAGATGCCAGCCATGGGCATTGGGAAGCACTTTCTTTACAGCTCCTCTGTGCTGGATGCCTGCTTCACAGGTTGCTCATCTTTAGAGCTTTTTGGGGATAGGTGGCTGCTGTGAGCAAGCAGAGTGGGGATGTCACAGATTCAGGGTGATTACAGCCTGCAGAACTTGCAGAATGCTCAGCAAGCACTGATAGCAGGCAAGGGGTTTGCACCAGGGACCCGTGCCATGTGTCTGTCTGGTTATGTGTTCTTGTAAAGAATGTTGTGCAAATGCTGAAAGCAAAAAAAGAATGGATGCCTCCAGTGAGTCAGCCAGCCTGCTAAAGTCTGTGCTGGGGGAGTTTGTATCCACATTGTTTGCTGCTGTGCTCACCCATGTGTCAGGCTGGAGTAATGTGCCAGCAGTCAAGTTTGGGATGAAGGATCTCCAGACTGCCAAGCCTGGGAAATGGGGCAAGCTCTGGGACATGCCTATGAGCTCTATGGTCAAGACCACACAGGGCTTGAATAATGAGCATTTCCCACGATGGGCTGACTGGGTTCATCCCTGGTTCACTGTCCTGGTGCAAGGGCTGTGCAGGCAGGGTGTGTGCAGCACCCTGTGTCTTAGAGGGTGCCACCACCATGGTCTCTGGCCAGCCAGTGTGGCAGGGCCATGGTGCCAATGGGTAAGCTGGGAGCAGGCTCCTGTGGACATCATCACTTTCCTTGTGCCTTGCAATGTGAGTCCTGCTGCCTGAAGGACTCTGAGCTTCACATTTCTCTTCTCTTGGTAGGCTTTTGACCAGGTGAGACCATCATCTCTCTTTCACTGAGAAGACAAGATGTTGGGGGAAAAAATGGCCAGTTTTGGGAAGAAGCTGATCCGCCGGCGCATGGTGGACCTGACCTCCGATGACACACATTTTGCTCGCTGCCTCTCCACACTGGACCTTGTATCCCTGGGTGTGGGCAGCACGCTAGGGGCTGGCGTGTATGTGCTGGCCGGGGAGGTGGCCAAGGAGATGGCTGGTCCTTCCATCGTCCTCTGCTTCCTGGTGGCTGCTTTCTCATCTGTACTGGCAGGACTCTGCTATGCAGAGTTTGGGGCCCGTGTCCCCAAGGCTGGCTCTGCCTACCTCTACACCTACATTACCGTTGGAGAGATCTGGGCTTTTATAACCGGGTGGAACCTCATTCTCTCCTATGTGATAGGTATGAGGCCAGGCAGCTTGTGTGGGGCTCCTTCCAGCACTGTGCTGGCAGCATGGGAGGCTCCTGGGGGCAGCGTGTGGTGCTGTGAGGGCAGGGTGTGGGGTGGGATCAGCAGGGAGGTGGGTGTTCAGGTGCAGGTGGCTGGTGCCAGTTTGCCCTGGGCTTGGACTAATGCACAGATTTGCCATCAACCAGGTACAGCCAGTGTGGCTCGAGCCTGGAGTGCAGCATTTGACAACATCATTGGCAACCACATTTCCACCTTCTTCACCAACAAGATCACAATGCACCTGCCCGGAGTGCTGGCCAAGCATCCAGACTTCTTTGCTTTAATCCTGATTTTGCTGCTTACTGGTGGGTATGCAGGAGAGCAGATCCATGGTACCATGGGTGATGGCATGGGAGCCTGATGGGTCTCACTCACTTCTTCTGTCCCCACAGTACTGCTGGCTTTTGGTGTCAGTGAATCTGCCCTCGTGAACAAAATCTTCACAGCCGTGAACTTACTGGTGCTGAGCTTTGTCATCATTGCTGGCTTCATCAAGGGAGACATCAAGAACTGGCAGCTTTCAGAGAAGGACTGTGTCAACTCCTCGCTGTCATGCTCACCAGATAACATGTAAGTAGAGCAACTGTGCCAGGCCAGGATCTGGCATAGGGCAGGCATAGGCCCTGCTGCCCTTGCACCTCACGGCAGCTGCTCTCCTGCATTTTTTCCAGGGAAAAGGCTTTTGGCTATGGTGGGTTTTTCCCCTTTGGACTGGAAGGGGTCCTGTCAGGCGCTGCCACCTGCTTCTACGCCTTTGTGGGCTTTGACTGCATTGCCACCACAGGTATTACCTTGGGTGGGGGTGGCGCGGCCATTTCCACTGCACAGCCAGCAGCTGGCTGGGAGCTGATGGGGAGGATGCTATATGGTGTGGGAAAACAGCTGGTCTCACGGCTCCTGAGAGGTATCCCTGTGGAGACTGTGTCTTCAGCTGGGCCAGACAAAAGGGCTCAGAGCCTGCCCTGCCCCAGGAAAAGTGGCTCATTACACCCCATGGTGGGAGCAAGGCTGCACCCTGCCTGCGCAGGCAGCTCCCAGAGCAGCGGGGAGGCTTTTGACTGCTGAGCTGAGCCTGTGACAGTGCTGGGAATTGCTGGTGCCTCCTAGTTATTTCCCAGCTTCAAGCAGCCTTTTTCCAAATGACTGGGTTCATGCAAAACTGCTGCTTCCTGGAGCACAGGCAGCTCTCTTAATTTCCTCTCATTACCCCAGAAATCTACTTAGTGGGTGGCTGGTACAGGCTGTTCTGCCTGACCTTCCTGGCTGTGCCACCCTGCCTCCAGGGGCTGCCCAGCAGCCTCCTCCTTTCCTGCTGCCAAGCCCCTTGCTGGGAGTGTGGTGCAGCACACCTTTGCAAAGCTGAGGCACACATTCAGGGAGGACCTGCATTCAACGAACTCTGTAGGGAGACAGCTGCTGGTGGGGGGAAAGGGCTGGCATGAGCAGCAGGGCTGGAAGCCCAGGCTGCTGGACAGCTCCATCCCTTCTGCCAGTACAGTAGCATGGCCAGGGACCCCTCCTCTCCAACAGCCCCTGCTTGCTGCTCCCCAGTCCTGTACTGCCATGGAAAGTCCCTACTCTGGCTCATCTGCTGAGGGTATTTGCCCCATGCTGTGTGGTTGAGTGGGGCACATGTGGCCTCTTGTGTCTGAACAGGGGAGGAAGCCAAGAACCCACAGCGCTCGATTCCCATTGGCATCATTGTGTCCCTCCTCATCTGCTTTGTGGCTTATTTTGGGGTCTCTGCATCCCTGACTCTCATGGTACCCTACTTCCTCCTGAACAAGAGCAGCCCTCTGCCTGAGGCTTTCAAGGCAGTTGGTTGGGAGCCCGCCCGCTACGCCGTTGCTGTTGGCTCACTCTGTGCCCTCTCCACCAGGTAGGACTGGTTCTGTTACTGGCCCTGCTTGGCACAGCACGGGGACTGGCAGCATTCATCCTGGCTGGGCTGGGGATTTGCTCTGTCCAGCTGCTGTCCTGCTCCAGGCACAGAGCTGGTCCCTTCCCCTTCTGGGTGGTAGCTGTGGGCAGCTTGCCTAATCTCTCTCCGCAACAGCTTGCTGGGCTCCATGTTTCCCATGCCCCGAGTGATCCATGCCATGGCAGAGGATGGGCTGCTCTTCAAGTTCCTCTCCCAGATCCATAGTGGCAGAAAGACCCCTCTGATTGCCACCTTTGTCTCGGGGTGCTTTGCAGGTAAGGTTCCTAGCCACCTCCTCGGACCCAGCCCTGAGGTGGTCTGGAGCTCTGCTCATGCTGCGTGTCCTCATTGCAGCGGTGTTTGCCCTCCTGCTTGACCTGAAGGACCTGGTGGACCTCATGTCGATCGGCACACTGCTGGCCTACTCCCTGGTGGCGGTGTGCGTGCTCATCCTCCGGTGGGTGACTCCTTGTGTTTGGCGGTGCCCAGGGTCGATGTTCTTTACATTGTCCTGGGGCTTGCAGCCACAGTTTTTTTCCAGGGGCATGCAGCCTGGGGAAATGTCAAGCCCCCAAGATGGAGGCTGCTGACCAGAGTGTGTGTGTGACTCTGGGCATGTCTCTTGGAGTGGCTGTCATGGGCTGCCAGAGCAGCAGGGATATGAAGGTGCTGCTGACTGTTGCCTTGGGCTAGGAAGTTCCTTGGGCTCTGCTGCAAGCTTGTCTTACCTGCTCAGGTACCAGCCCATGCAGCCAAACTCCCCGAAGGCCATGGAAATGCTGGAGCTGAATGGGAACGAGGAGGAGAGAGTGATCATGAACCCAACCATCGCTGCTGCCAGTGCCCAGCGCAAAGAGACGTTGTCCCTGGAAATGCTCTTCAACCCACCTGGGGACACCCCCACTGTGCTCTCAGGGCGCATTGTCTATGTCTGTGTCGTGGTCATTGGTGAGTGAGTGCGAACTGGTGGCTGGTGTCCCCTCCTGCCAGGGAGTGTTCTGGTGTGTCTCTGCAGAGCTGGGAAAGGATGGAGAGCATGCCAGGCAGAGGAGAGGGGCCATGTTGCCAGTTGCTGTTGGCAGTGCCAGCAGGTGCTGAACCCTAAGCAGGGTGCTAAGTGCAGGGTCCAGCTGTGGTTTGGGGTGCACAGGCATTGTTGGTGGACATGGGTGCTAAGCCGGGGATGTGGAGGTGGTCATGAGAGATCCCTGTGATGAGCCTGACCCATGTTGGCCACCAGCCCTTGAGCGTGCCTGGACTCAGCCAGTGAGGTTTGATCTGTCTATCAATGGCTCCATTGTACAGCCAGAATGGGGTGACTCAGCCAGGGCTGGGTAAATGTCAGAGCTGGGTCCAACCCCAAACAAGTGCAGGTTCCCTGCAGTTTGCTGGTCTGGGATGTGCCTCCAACAAAGTGCTTTCCTAAGGCTTTGGGGTGGGTGTTAGAGACAATGAGTGCTGGACCTGACCAAGAGGAGTGGGTCCCTCAGCCTAGCTGTTGTGAGGCTCAGGGCCCCAGGGAGGCCATGTGCCGTGCAGTCCCCCAACTACCCTCTCTCTTGCAGCCACACTGATCACAGTCATCTGCCTGATCCTGACCCTCAATGTGGCTGCACTGAAGGTTGCCAATGTGGGCTGTGTTGTGGCTCTGGTGCTGCTCCTCGTGGCTCTGCTCATTCTCACCATCATCATTTGGAGGCAGCCACAGAGCAATGCACGGTTAAACTTCAAAGTGAGTGCATCTTGATGTCTGCACCCCCCTGGACTCTGTCAGGATCTGGGCACTGCAGGGACTGCTAGGGCTTGCTACCAGGCAGTGGGCTCTGGAATGCATCTTTCTGAGGTGCAATCTGAGTGTGGAAGTGCCTGGGTGCACTGGCCTGTGACAGGGAGGGGGTCCTTCCACTGGCCAGTAGCATCCTCAAGCCCAGCTTGGTCCCTTCAAGGCACAGCGGACACAGCACTTCTTGTCCCTTGCAGGTACCTTTCCTCCCACTCCTGCCAATCTTCAGCACCTTCATTAACATCCTGCTGATGGTACAGCTGAGTGCAGACACCTGGGTGCGGTTTGCTGTCTGCATGGTTTTGGGTAGGTGTCCTGCAGTGGGGAGTGCAGTGCCCACAGGTCTCTCCTGGAGATCTGTTAGTGCTGACAACCCACCATTGCACATTTCATTATGGAAACTGTCCTGCAGGTTTTATTATTTACTTCACCTATGGGATTTGGAACAGCGTGGAAGGGAAAAATGCAGAAAAAGCCTGTGCCACAGTAGAAAAGCCTCTGCACCATCCTGGACTGGACCTCAGCCCTGGGGCTGCTGCAATCTGAGGGCCTGGGGACCAGTGCTTCATGGACCTCTTTGCCACTTTGGGACAAGATCATGATCCAGAGCATACATCCATCCCCTTTCCTGCAGAGAGTGAGTCCAAGTGAAGTACTAAGGCCTGAACAACAGGCCCTGAGCTGACCTAGGATGAACATTCCAACCAAATGTATGTTTCAACTCATTAAGGAAGTATTGTATTATGTGTTTATTTATTGGCAAAACATGTTCACCTTTATGTGTCTAGAAACAGGATAAGGCCACATCCGGCCTAATTAGGCAGTGTAGGATCAAAGACAATTCCCTTGGATCCTTCTTGAACCCTGGCCAGGCTTTAGGAGAAAGAGCTGGCAGGAAAATTATATTAGAAATCATATCAGCTGGTTTAGCATTGTAAAAGCTGGACCACTGTCAGAGCAAAGTGGAGGAGCCTCGTGACCTGCAAAGGTGGAGGCACTGCAGGAGTTCCCAGTTACTGGAGTGGTTCTCCAGCCCTTGCCTGTGACAGCTTCCCCCCACAGCTGATGTCTCTTGAACTTGGGTGATGTATCTTCACTAGTGATGTATTTTTCATCACTGTAGACATTCTTTTGTAGCAGTGATTAGCATTGCTCAGCTTATCCCTTTGGAAATCTTTGCTCATGGTTAGGTGCCTTGCTTAGCTTATCCTTTTGTGATTCTTTGCAGTTTTACTTCATAGTAAATGCCACTGTTCCTTAAGCTGGTGTGTGTCTCTGACCCTACCCACAAGCAAAACAAAGTGTAGTCAGCAGGGTCAGAACAAACTTGCTTTTAAAATCTAAGTGAAAGGAATCAGTCCTGCCCAAAATTCCCAGATGGGAAGACCTTCCGTATAGTTCACTGGCCCTCAAGTGGGCTAAGGTTGGAGGACCAAGTGAGCAATGGGGAAGTCAGTTAAAAGAAGCTGAACTGCTGGATGTATTGAAACACATCCAAAAATCATGTACTAAAAAAGGAAAAGAACTTGTGGGTTTGGGAAAGCAAGGATGGATTTTGTTAACAGTATATCAAACAAAACACCAACAAAAGGAACAGTTGTTGAAGTGCTGTAACATGGAGTGCCAGATGTGGGTTGCAGGATCAAATTGTAATGCTAAAGTGCCAAAATAAGCTGCTAAGTTGGATTTACCAGGCTTGCCAAGAAGGCTGCACTTAGAGTAGCTCAGTATCATGAAAAGAGGGGCAGGTGAATCACAAGAAAATGCTTACAGTGATTGCAGAGGCAGGTGTGCAGTGGGATTCTGATAAATGGAATGGAGATATTTGGGAGTCTGTGGATTCTGATGAGGTTGGTTCCCTGGTTAAATTTGTAGATGTGAGACCAGCATGGAGATGAAAGGTAGAATTAGATGCTAATGGTCAGGAGGGATACTTATAGAGGATTATACTCAGCATGAAGTAAACTGTTCAAATATTTAATTTAAGTAAAGACCAGGGGAACCTCTTTTCTCTTGGATGGTGTGTTTGCATAACCAGGGAGCATCAGAGATAACCCTAGATCGGAGGACTCTTAAGAGTTTTTCATTTTGAGCTTGGATTCTTTTGTGCAGGATGCATTTTGGATTAACATTCACAATTCTAATTAGTTAGCTTTGGATGTAATACTAAATATCCTACAGAAAATGATTGGGCAGGACCTGAAAGTCAGAGGTATACTTTGTGAGATTGTATACAACAAGATGAATGAGAACCTCTTGTGGTTTTGTATTTGTAGATAATGTTACTGAAGATACAAGTAGTCACTCCAATATTTGTGCCTGTAGCTTTATTGCAATGACAGGATCTTAGTTATTTATTTTTTGTTTATATTTTAATTTTTTTTTACCTCCTGTTATATCCTGACAATTTTTGGAATCTAACTATACCCAAATCAAGACTGCAGCCTACTTGCATACCTTCATTGGTATGAACTGGTAAAGGAACTGTTACAACACACAGACCTGAGGCTTGCTGAAACAACCTCAGGAGAATGGAAAAAAGACTTTGATTGCTGTCCATCATGGCATGGCAGAAATACATCATGTGATGGAGAGGGTGAAGAAAGTTGGAGAACACGGATGGTGGGACGCTCTTTTTGTATGGGTGCCTACAGCTACCAGAATTCTCAACTGAGTGCTTTACCCTGGTGTTGTTTTACTGATGCTAATCCTTTTGCTTTTCGTTCTGATAATTGCATTGTATGTCAATGTTAAGGTTTGGATGATTATGAAACAATTAGCTTACCAACTACCTCCACTGATAGTAGACAATCCATGTGGTACCAAAGCCTGAAATGTTCTCAAGCTCTATTTGGATATTGCGAAGCTTGAGTGACTGTAATCACAGGGGGTGTATTATGTAGGAAAATGACTAGGAACTCTGTGGACAGGTAACTGGGGGTACAATTAGAGGAAATTGAGGACTTAGAATGGAAATTATAGGGTGGGTGTTACAGTGTTCCTTAATTTGGTGTCTCTGACCCTACCCACTGGCAAAACAGGGCTGCAGAGCTGGGTCATATGCTGCCTCTTCTGCTCACAGGGAAGTCCCGTGACTGGATGGGAGTGCTGGTGCCCCAGGGCTGGTCTCTGCCCTCCTCCAGTCCCACAGAGGGGCAGTAACACCAGCACAGCCCTCTTGCCATGATAGTTGCTTTTGCTGTGCACAGGAGGCCTTACATGATGGTGCAGCTGTACTCATTCCATCTGTAAGGTGGCTGTGTTCACCACCTCTGCCTGCTTTCCAAGTGTCACCCTTGTACTCGGCAGCCACAGCTGGAACTCTGCAGGAAGACTTACTGCAGCTTGTTCTGGTACTCATGGCACTGCCAGCAAACTGGTACTGCCCTGACCATGCTGTTTGGTGTAAATATCTTGCTCGAGTGTCTGTGAGATGTCCTCAGTGTAGCTGTACTTGTGTCCAACCTCATCTGCCTTTCTATAATTTTACAGCATTTTTTAAAATATATTAAATTAAATGTTTTTAAGTACTTTTTTCTGTTGGTCTTTCTGCATCTCCTGTTAATGGCCTGTGGTCATGGGCCCTTCAATAGGACCCTACAAGCCACTGGGCTAGGTACACAACAGTGCTGGGTCCCAGCCAACTGTGCTGGGTGACATCCCTGTCCAAAACCTTCCAGATGGAGCCACTAGTCCTCATACTGTCCCAGGGGACAGTGAGCCTAAGCCAAGAGCTGTGAAGCAGTGCTTCAAATCAGCTCCAGCCAGTGCTGCTGGTACCTGGGGGGGCAGGACAGCAGCCTGTCATGGTCCTGCTTTCAGGCCCTGTGCAGGGAGGGATTGTGTCACCAAGTTCCAGAGCAGTGGAAACAGTAAAGGTCTGGGAAATGATACCTCCTGGAGGTGCCAGCAATAGCCTGCAGAGGAAGCTTGACCAGAAGCTGGGCTGCATCCATGAGAGATTTTCCAGATTTTGGTCTGGTCTAAATCAGACCTGACATAAGTATCAAAAAAAACCTAATTTAAGGCAGATGGACTGTGCTTGGTTTTGGCATCTCTTGCTGTTTATTGGCAGTGGTACCAGGTCACTGCAGGGTCATCAGCTCTGCTTGGCCTATGGGCTGGAGCTTTGAGCCCTGGCCCAGGGCTGTCCCTGCAGTCAAAGGGGCTGTGGTTCCTGTTCTGGCATCAGGACAGGCACTCACTGCCCCAGTGTCACAGGCTGGGGTGCCCTGCCAGGGCCTCAGGCTCCAGCCCCCAGCTGCAGGTGATTCTTTGGGTGCTGCCAGCTGTCCTGTCAGGCTGGTGCCCCAGTGTGCCATGCTGGTTTCACCACCCCACCTTGTGGGTATCTTCTGGCCAGGGGCAGCACATGGGTCCCTGCTGAGTCCCTGTGCACCCAGTTTCAGTTGCTGTTACCCAAGGCTAGAGAGCAATGGGCCTGTGATACAGCTATAGCTGTCACTCCCTGTCTTGGCACTGCTACAGCCCTCTGTGCCTTTGTTTGTGTCTGTGTCCCCCATACAAGTGTGCACAGCCAGGGCCACATCCATTTGTGGGTCTGTTTGTGCCCATGGGCACATCCCTGCCTGGTTACAGGCTGTCCCACTGAGCTCTGCTGTTCCATCCCAGGCATCCATGGGGCCTGGCAGAGCTTGAAGCCTGGAGTGGTTCTGGAAGCTCTGGACAGCTCCCACCATGTCAGCTCATCAGGGAAAGCAGCTGTCTGGCAGCCACCAGTCCATGGTGGGTTGGGGAGTCAGTGCCACTCAGCCATGGGTACAGCAGTCCTGTTCACCCCCAGGCTCTGGGCCAGACATTCTGTCCTTGGCTGTCAGCCTGTGGAGGCTGCCCCAGCTCTGCACACCCACTCTGGGGAGTCACTGCCTCCCTCTCCATGCAGGCTAGCAGGGCTGCCAGGCATGGCACCACATGCTCTGCTGGGCAGCACCTCTGCCTTTCCCAGGCTGTGCTGGTGTTGGTGCACATCTCAGCACATCAGTTGGTGGGTGAACAACACCCAGCCAGAGCCTCAGTGTGTGTTGTCTACACAAACCATCTGTTCCCACTGCTGTACCCGGTGCCCCAGCTGTCTGCTCTGATAGCAGCCCAGGCTCCATCCTGCAGACAGGCTGGGAGAGAAGTGTGTTCCTGGTGAAGCCTGTCAGGTGCTGAGGGCTGTAGGGTGGGTTTCCCCTCCTGTACTGGTCTGGAAGGGGGCCATTTTGTTGTTAGAGAAAATCAGCAAAAAGCAGTCTGGCTTTGCTGTTGAGAGGCCTGTGATAACGCACCATTATGGGGAAGGAAGCAACCAGCCCCAACGCAGCTGCATGCGGTTTGCCCTAACAGTTGGGGCATTTCCTCCCCATGCTTGATTTGTGATTTCCTTGTTGCCATTCCCCCCTGGATTGAAAGGGGAGCTGGAGGGCTGTTGAGTCCTGCTGTGTTTGGCCCAAGCCATGCTGAGCAGGTGTCTGGTGAGGGTGGAATTGCAGTAGAGGCCTGGCTGTGGCCACTGGCTGGTGACAATGTGTTCTGGGGTCATGTCAGGGATGCACTGCTGGGTGGGTTGGGGTGTTGGGAGTGCAGAGAGTGAGTGACTCTCAGCCTCCCTCCCCATCTGAATCTACCACATCCCATGGCATTCATAACTTCATATCCAACTGGTTTTGGGGGACATGGAGCTTTCCTGGCAGGCCCTTTGGAGCAGCTCTCTGAACACCAGGTGTTTGCCACCTGTAGGGGGGCTGCTGAGAGGCCATGAGTGTGGCCATGCAGGCTGGGAGCAGGATGGAGATGGGGGGCCGTGCTGCTGAGCCTCTGGAGGGAGAGCTGCAGCTGCAGAGCCTGCCCCTGCACTGCTCCCTGACCAGAACAGGCCCTGGCAGGCAGAGATGTAGCAGCAGATTAAATTTTGATCCGCTTGGGAATTAAAATAGGCTGGCAAGTCTGCTCTGCTCTGTGACACCAAATGCTTCAATATGAGGAGTTAATGTGCCATCTTCTTCCCTTTAAATCTGAGCACTGTCAGATCCCCTTCCCTGCTGATGGAGCAGAGCTGCAGTGGCTGCTGAGAGGGACAAATCCATCAGCAGGGCCTGAGTTCTGGAATCTAGAGAGTTGACTCCAGGCAGATGGGGTCACTGGTGTAAGAGCAAACTGATACCAACTCCTGATATTTCTGCAGCAGCTCTGGGTTGTGCTGTAAGCCCTCACAGTCCAGAAGGGCTCCAGGAAATCAAAGCCGGTGATGGGTGAGATTCTTATCACCTGGCTCCAGGCAGGCCCCAACCCTTCTGTTCTCTGTGGTGAGCTTAAGCACACATGACCCAGTAGCTGTGAGGAGCCTGTGTGCATCCAATAATCCTCTTGGCCCTGAGCTGTGGCAGGTGGCCAGCTCTCTAATCACACAGGCTTAATGCTCACCTCGCTTTGCCTTTGCAGGTCTGGCGTGATGACTTGCTGCCAGGTGGTTGCTTTTCTCTTGCTCTCCTTTCTTCCCAGTGCTGCAGCTGGTGCCCTGGTTCCTGCTTTTGTCCCCCACTCCACACTGCAGCTAGCCAAAGGATGGCTCCCCTGAGTCTGTCGTGGAGCTGACAACATGCTGTGATGATGCCTGCACCCAGCAGAATGTCACCCTGGTGCCTCAGAGGAGCACCTCTCTTATGAGACAGTTGTATCCCAATGGCACCCACACCTCACTATGGCTGGAAGCGAGCCTGTGAGAGCTGCAGAGAGGAGACTGCAGACACAGCACAGGCAGTGCAAGTGGCACATTTATGGTGCAGATGGGTCATTTTCCATCATTCCTGATGAACTATCCCTTCTCTGCACCATCAGGATTGCCAAAGGCTGCACAGGTGTGCTGGTTTCCGGACCTCATACACAAGAGATTTCTTTGCCAATCGTAGTTTTAAGGCTGTTATATCCCCCTGTCCTCCTTAAGCTTTCCCATTTTCCTGCTGTGTTTACCCAAGCAATTATTCCATCTCTAATTCACATTCTCCACACAGGATCTCACACTGATGGTGCTTTGCAAGCCTGGACAGATGACTGCTTATATTTTTCCATTTTTAAGTCAATGTCCTGTTCCATTTCACTGCATCTCAGGGACAACCTACATCACAGGCTGGTCAATGCTGTCATTGTTTAAACTCGCTGAAGAATAAACAAGACCCGTGACAGTTGTACAGGCACAGCAACCTGACTTGCAAATCAGAGAGGTAGGAGATATTTTGACAAACTTAATGTAACACCCCTCCTAGCTCACTTATCAAGACTTGGGGGTAATGTGAGTGTTAAACTAATTTAACTGCCTGGTCTGCACATAGGTGTTCAACAGTTTCTATTATCCTGGACAAGATAATGCATGAAAAATCATGACACATTACTAGGCAGGGAGCAGCTGCTATTGTTTACATAATACAAACCAAATTTACAGACAGAATTTAACTTGTTCAATGGAATTTACTTGCCCTTGCTGAGAGGTTCTCGGGTCAGATCAAAAAGGCTTTACATCTCATCTTTTGTTTGGACCTAAGAGGCTACAGAGTGCTGGCCACACTCTTCTTAAAATAGGGAGAAACACAGGGAAGGGTAGGTTCCATCCTCTCTGAAGTGGCCACTGAGCATTTGTTACATTTTATAGGCTATTTCAACTGTGGGACAGGTGACAGGACAGGAAAAATTCTCCTAGAACTGCTGATGTGAAACATAAGGACTGGTCTGATTCAGAGCATAAGGAACTTGTTTCTGACATCAGCCATGAGCTACAGCACAACAGGAGAGGAAAAGCCAGCAAGACAGAAGTGCAGAGAACCATGGTGAGTCTCCTAGTGTCCATCTCCATGTTTGCAAGTGACAGCAGCTTCAAGATGCCAACAGATGACACCCACCAGTTTCTGTCACAGAGAAAGTGGTTCTGACACACAAACTGCAACTGGTGCGGGACTCGCTGTTGGAGTGGGTTGATGTTGGCTGGATACCAGGTGCCCACCAAGTCACTCATGTCACTTTCCTCCTCAGGGGTGTCCCTACCCATGGCAAGGTGCTTGGAACTAGCTGGTCTTTAAGGTCCCTTCCAACCCAACCCACTCTGTGATTGTGTGTTTTGTCCACATTACTTGATGGAGAGGGTTCACAAGCTAACATTAACCTGGAACATGCACTTTCCCCAAAGCCTAGGAAAACTAGTGTCTCCTTGTGAGCTGATGGAGACATAGTTGGTATCTTGATTAAATCCACAGGCACATGGTAACATCCCTTATTTTGTTATGAAGAGCTGAGTAGCTGTTGGGTTTCCCTATCTTCCTGCTGATGTTAGACCCCATTATGCCAGCATTGGAGCAGCCAGTCAGGATTCCACATATCTGTTGGCTGTAATCTTTCCATATGTCTCAAAGTTCTGATGATGTTAGACTACTTGTCTGAATTCCTATGCACCTTCCTGCACTTTCTTTTCTCAAAGACCAGCTTCTTGATGGAACCCTTCTTCTCTCTCCTCCCCTAATAACTGGTGGTATAGACCCACTGACTTCCACTGAGTTTTTTCCACAACTGCAGCAACTGCAGTTGTTCTTGTTCGGGCCCCCATCTCTACTATCACCACAGATGGAATTTGTCCCCAATCTTAATCAAGTTACTCTCAGAGGTGGCTTGGGTCCCTGAGTTAATCACAGCCCTCTGACAGCCCTGAACTGTGGCTTTGCAGGCACATGCCCCAGTACAGTGCCAGAAGCTGCTGGTTTTCACTGGGCTAGGCATCTTCTGTCAGTTGGCATGTCAGTTTGCCAAGGTTACTTGCCTGTTCAGGTGTAGTCCCAGGCTATGGGAGGTGATAACCAGCCCAGGCACTTGCCCAAATCCTTCCACACACTCTGCCACCCACGGACCAGCCACCTCAGGGCACATTTCAGTATTGACTCACCCCAAAATTGTCTTTTCTTACACCAGGATGACACCAGATTACACAGACCCCATGATATGCCAACCATGTTAATAAGTAGTATTACACATCTCTCATAAGGGTGAGCAGGAACAATAAAGCCACCCACACCAGATGGGAGTGGGAAATGGGATCCTCTCCACAAGAAAACTCCCCCAGCAGAGCAAGGCCATCAGTGCCAGGGCAAAGCACAGAGCCATGGTTTGTACTAACATGTTCCCAAAGCCCAGCGAAGTAGAGATAAGACATGCAGCCAACAAACACTGTGACCCAACAGGAGCTGCCTACTTACTAAGTGCTGTGACTAAAGCACACTTGGCACAGAACTGCCCCTAGGCCCCTTGCTGGGCACCAAACTGTGGTGGGCTGACCCTGTCTGTACACCAGGTACCCACCAAACTGCTCTCACCCCCCTTCTCAGTGGGAGGGGGGCAGGGAGAAAGGAAGATGGGAATGGAATTTGTGGGCCAAGATAAAGGCAGTTTAATAAAGCAAAAGCAAAGCTGCATGCAGGAGCAAAGGAAAACTAAATATTTATTCTCAACTTCTGACCAGCAGGAGATGTCCGGCCACTTCCTGGGAAGCACAGCTTCAGTACACAGAGCAGCTGCTCCAGAAGACAGATGTTTTAATAAGGAATGTTCCCCATCTCCTTTATTTTGGCTATCACTGCTGAGCAGATGCCATATGTCTGGAATATCCCAAGATCTTGACCCCATCCCAGACTTCTGGTAAGGTGGGAATGTTAGAGACAGCCTTGACACTGTTGGGAACATTGTTGAACAGTAGCCAAAACACGGGTGTGTTATCAGAACCCTCCTAGCTATCAATACAAAACACAGCTCAACAGGGCTGCTAGGGGTAAAATTACCTTCATCTCAGTCAGACCCAATACAACTGTTTATTTAAAAAATTAACAGAAGCTTTTAACAAAATCACACCGAACAGTGAGGATCTGAAAAGCCAGGCAGCACTGGGGGCATCATAAATAGAAATGCTCTGCAGGCCCTGACCAACCCAAGGGCTAGATGTGCAGATAAGCAAGTCGATGATAAGACTTGCTAAGTTTTAAGTGGATGATAAGACTTGCTACGTCGTTATCACCTGCTAAGTGGACTTGCTAAGTCGATGACAAGTGGATGATAAGACTTTGTCCACTTCTCTCATTTAAACAGTGATACTGTTTATTAAGCAGGTGAGGCTGTAAATTAGAAACCTGACTCTGTCCTGCACCCTCACTAGGTGCCCAGGCACCTGGAGGGCTCCAATGGTGGTAAGCCTTTAAAGAAGTTCCATTTGAAAGCAACCACGGCTACAGCTGCAGCTTGGAGGAAGCCACCTGCTTAAGTGCAACACGAAGAGTATGTCATAGCATAAGGTGTGTGTGACATGCTGCATTTCTTCTTGCACAGAATCCTACAGAGCTGTCCATTTTTTCCCCTTGTTGCCCTGTATCATCACAGAACATCCTCTCTAGTTCAGAAAGAAGGGAGAATGAACACATGTATATCCACGGTCTAAGAAGAGTCACCTTTTGCTGGAACTTGGATCTCACTCCATACCCCGATCCCAAATGTGAGAACAGGCTAGCTCTGGAAGGACAGAGCCCTCTATGAGCTAGGAGCCATGAGGCAATTAATAGATTGCAGGCTGGTGATTTGCCTTCTGCATCTGAATGATCTTGCCAAAGCCACCTCTTCCCACATCGTAGTCTGTCCGGTATTCATCTCGAACCTGGGGACAGCAACAACACGCATGTTAATAGCCAGCACTGCTTGTCTCCTACTAGACTTCAGAATCCTCATCCCCTCCTTGTTCAGCTGGTGGGAAGCTGAAGTTCAGATTAGAAGCAGTTCAACTCATCTGAGATCTCTTCAACTACTCCACCAAAAAGGTGGTAGTGGTGGTGAAAATGACAAAAAAGGATGTATTTGATGGTTAAGATTTTTTCAGGTAAGAAGCAAAGAAGACCCCAAAATATTTTCATTCAGCTTTTCAGCACACCTTTCTGAATTGCCAGGCCTGGCCTTCAGAACACTTTATCTCATCTAAACCTCATCCTTGCCCTTGGGAAAACTGCTGTGTAAAGAGATTGGCCTGGCTGCCACACTGTTTCCCTCTACTCAAATTCTGTATCATTTCAAGGGTACTAGCTTGGATTAGAGAACATTCTGCTTGCATTGCAGAAGTTCGGAGTCCTAGACAGAAATGGCCTTAAGTTTTCTATTTCCAGCCTTTAACACCAGGTATCAATTACGGAAACAACCTGTGAGTGAGTAAACTTCATCAGCAGGTCTTTACAGTCTGCACATTGTTCTCCATGAGACAAAACCAGCAAACAAGTACAGAGTCTTACAGGATCAAATTCAGGGATGAACTGGCATTGCCTTTACCTGTCCTCCAGTCTTTCCTCTCCCATACTGTCGCCCCTCCTTAAACCCTGCATCCCAGTCTGTGCGGATGATGCGGTCGTCCAGCCGCGTGCCGTTGATAAACCGCATGGCATGCTCGGCATCTGCTCTCGTGTAGTACCTGAGACACTCTGTAAGGACAACTACCCGTGCTGTTTTGTTGGTAGAGGGAAAAACACCCAGGGTAGTATTCTATTTGAGAAGCAGAACTCTCCTCACTGCCTTCCAGCCTTTTCTACTCTTCCTGCTCTTCTTTATGGGATCACAAACTGCACCCATGTAAATCCAAGCTAATGCTCAGAAAGGATTCTGTACTTTAGTCTTAGTACCTGCACAGACAAGACAATGGAACAGAGCCATTAAAGCCTTGCTAAGGGCAAGAAATCAGTAGTATGTCTTTCTGTACTATGTAAAACTTGACTGAAATAGAAAAGGAGCAGGCTTCACAGGAGAGCTTTGCAGAGACAGCTCCTGGCACAACCTGTATGAGCATGCACTCCTCTGCTTGAAAATGCCCCCATGGCTTATTCTGCTACTTCCTTCAGGTGTGCAGTTGAGATGAGAAAGTAAACACGTGCTCTGGATGTGGAAGATGTCAGGCTGATGACTGTAACAGTTCTCATTTTGGCCCTAAAATCATTAAAGGAATCAATGAATTAAGAGGGCTCTGCCACATCCAGAAAGTACAGCTCTGGTGGCACTCATCATGTATGGCACCACTATACAATCAGTCTCACGGTGTGGAGAGCAAGGTGCAAGGATGGATGGGATGTGCCTGGTAGGAAGCACTTGGCTATCACTGTTCCAGCAGCGGTACACGTACACTCGCTGGGTAGAGGAACTACAGGTGCCATCCATACACGTGCTGACAGAAGGGAACCAGAAAGGATACTCTACAAAGCAAAAGCCACAGGGGGTTTTCTTGATCTTGTCCAGACCCATGACAATCCTCTTGACATCTCCGCACTTGGAGAAGAGCTCCTGGATCTGCTCCTCGGTGGTGTAGAAGGACAGGTTACCGACATACAGCGTGGAGGAAATCTTCAGGGATTTCTCCTGTAGCTGCCTGCTACCCTGCGGGCACAGAGGCGCACGCCGCGGGCTCAGCGCGCTCGCCACCCTCTACCCCCGCGCCGTGCCCTCCCGCGCCCGGCTCCTCGCACGGCCTTGCCCCGGCCTCAGCCCTCCCCGCCCCCGCCGGGCCCCGCCACCCGCCGCGCCGGGCGCACCCGGAAGTGCTGGTCCCGGTACTGGCTGATCTCGCAGTACGAGTCGCTGTTGAGCCCGCTGAGCGTGGTGTGCAGCAGCCCCGACATCGCGCCCGCCCGGGCCTCGCCGCCGGGCCCCGCTGCCGGGATCCTTCCAGAACCGCCGCGCACCGGACGCGGCGAGCGGGCACGACAGACGCCGCTCCGCCACGCCGCGCGATTGGTTCCGCCAGCTGTCACTCAGCGCGAAGGGCGGAGCAAGGACCGCGGAGCAGCCAATCGGCGGCACGGGAGCACGGCGGGAGCGCTGGGTCGGGGCGCGCGCAGGGTGCGCGGCGCGCACGCGCAGTGTGGGGGCGCCGCTCCTGCGGTTCCGCGCCCCTCGCGGAGCTCTCCCCTGAGGGGCCATGGCGGGGCCGCGGGTGGCGGCCGTGGAAGGTGCCGCGGGTCGCGGGCTCTCCCTTCCCCATACGCGCCGCCAGTGGCGGCTGATGTTGGGCTGTGTGTCACGCTCCGCTCTCCTCCTCTCCTACAGCGCTGGTGCGGGAGCTGCTGAAGGAAGAGGCGCCGTCCCGCATTGCCGCCCTCACCGAGGAGCTGTTCGAGGCGGCGGAGACCATCTCTCAGGAGGATGGGAAAGTGGCGGAGGGAGAGCCCCCCGCTCCCAGCCTGTCTGAAGAAACGGGGGGTGCATGTGCTTCACACCCCACAGCCTTGGCCCAGGTTGGTGCTGCAGCTCCGTAAACACCAGCTGCTGCTGCTTCTCACCCTTTGCGGTGAAGCTAAACGTGTATTACTACTGAAATGTAAAGAAAAGAGTTACTTTCCTTGTCGTTTTCCCCAGTAGTGTGAAAGTCCAAAATAAACTGGGAAATGTTATTTTTCAAAGTCAATGCGAAATGGTGATCGTGAATGTAAAAGTGTGTGTATCATTGACTCTGCTCTCATGAGACCCCACCTGGATACTGAGTCCAGGTCTGGGGCCACCAGCATCAGAAGGGTGTGGACCTGCTGGAAGAAGCCACGAAGGTGATTGAAGGGCTGGAACACCTCTCCGGGGAAACAGTTCAGCCAGAAGAGAAGAAAGGCTCTGGGGGAGACCTAAGAGCACCTTTGGTGTCTCAAGGGGCTCCAGGAGAGCTGGAGAAGGAACTTGATGTGCTAGGAAAAGGGGAAATGGCTTTACATTGAAAGAAGGCTGATTTAGATTAAATATTAGTAAGACACTGTAAGGGTGGGGAGGCCCTGGCACAAGTTGTTCAGAGGTGCTGTAGCTGCCCTATCTCTGGAAGTGTTCATGGCCAGATTGGACAGTGCTTGGAGCAACTTGGCATAGAAGGTGTCCCTGCCTGTGGGAGGAGGTTGGAACTTTAAGGTCACTTCCAACTCAAACCATTATATGATAATAATGGAAAAAGTTGCTGGTTACTGATAATGTTATTTATTATTTCAAATTAATAGTAGTATCCAGTTGTAATTTCAAGTAAAAATGGAAGCAGAGACCACTGATGCATTAAGAGTTTGGTACTGGATCAGAGGAGAGGTCCTCACCCTCTCTGAGGATTCCTATAGTGACAGCAGATAACCCAAGGAAGAAGAAAACAAGCAAACATGTGATTTTAACTGCCTGGTAAACAATATTCCAATACACAGTGTTATATTGGAGGTACTCCTTTTCAGTCCTTGTAAAAGTTTACCAGGTTGTTGTTTATAGTGTTTGTTTTTTCCTTTTGGTTGTTTCTCCTAGAGGAATACTTAGAAAACAATAAACATCTGCCTTAGAAGTCCTTTTTCAAAGAGAAATACATGAATCTGAAATAAGGAAAAAGACCAGCTGAGATACTATCCAACTTCTTCCTTGAAAATAATATTTTCAAGAGACATTTAATAAGTAGCAATTATCAGCTAAGGAACACTGATTTTGGAAGTCCTAAATTTGCAACAAGGAGCAAGATAGGTTAGTAAGTGTTGTAACAGAAAGTGTCATTAGTACAGTGTGTAAAGAAATACAAGAGCATAAAAGTGGTATCCTTCAGTTCTTCCTGAATCAGGTTAAATTATTTTTGAAGAAAGGAGAAATCGTTAATTTGTAATCTGGCCATTTCAAGAAGAGAGGCTATGAACTCTCTCCTAGATAGGCAAGAGTGTATTTGTAGGCAAGATCTGTCATGAAAAGTAGAATAAAGTGATGGAAAATGCAGCCCCTCAGGGTGGGTTGCTAAAGCAGCCGATTGCCTTTATGTAGTGCTGTATCTTTTTAACAAGAGTATATAGACAGTAGCCTTTGTTCTTTGTTTGCTAATATCAGAAGTTCCCCAGTGTAGATATTTAAGGTAATTAAGCTACTTAGTGTTCTTTTTGATGTGCAAAAGAGGTGAAGCCTTACTACGGATAATTCTCAAATCTGATAAGATTCTTAGAGTTTTTTTCCAACCCCTTCAGGTTTTAGGTGAAGAAATGCTACATGATCCGTTCAGCATGCCTGTTTTCAGGTCACTGTCCAACATGTCCCTGTGGGATCCTGTGACAGTTTGATGGAAAACTCTCACCTTTGACTGTGGTGTAAAAGGGAGTTGTTTAAACATGTGGAGAGGCCATTCCTGTAAAACACATGAAAGATGCTTCTTTTCCAGTAGAAAATTTCAATGGGATTCATATCCAGGAAAAAATTAAATTGAGTGGAATTCTCCTCTTCAGGTTGAAGAGAGTGCAATCAGCTTGTGGAACTGGACTGTGACCAAACACACGGGTGCTGTTATCAGTGATGAGCAAAGAGCCAAGTGTACGTATATGCTGCACCTTCCTAAATGTGTTCTGTGTGCTGTAGCATGGAAATGAAACACTGCTGACAGGCACATAAGTAGTGCTGTAGATTTGTTTGGGTCTTTGCAGACATGGGCTAGGAAGAGCAAAATGTATCAGTGGGCTTGTATAAACAGTTCAAGAAGAAGCATCCTCATGTAATATTTATCTTCTTGTGACACAGAATCAGTGTCGGCATTCTTGTCACTCCTCTTTCTAGAGATGTCAGAGTACCAGTAAATAGGTGATGTGACCAAAGGAAGCTGTCATTTGCCTTTTGGTACTGTGGTTCAAGTCTAAAAATATATGGAAATAACATAGGTGTACATTTTAAACAATTTTAGACTGTTGGTCAGTTTATATCAAGTGAGATTGTTTTTTTAATGTAACTTATCCATGTTTAGATACAGATACATTCTAAGCCCTCTTTTCACTGACCTGCTTTAGCCAGGTACACAGCTGGTGGGTTCTCTTGGGCCAGGACCAGGACTGGGGGAAAGCAGAAATGGGCTTTTCCCTCAGTATGTTCTTTCTGTGATTCTGTGGGATTGCAGTGTCAAGCCAGAATTCTTGTCCTGAGGGATTATAGTCAAAATCATGTATAATCTTCATCATAAAATTATACCAGGTAAAGGGAAAAGGGTAAGTTGATACAAAGTAGAGTGTGATGTTTTCAGATCACGGCTGAAGGGCCAGGGTAGGCTGTTTTAAATACATTTAGTAGTGTCTTTTTCATGCCTGATGTCTAAGGAAGGCCTGAAAATATTTCTGCTTTTTACTTTGAAACTGTAAAGATTATTAAACTTAATTTCCTTATTTTGCTGAAGGCTATTTTGAGGCTTTCAGGACATGTTACTGTAAGCACCTGCAATGTAATTAAGTCTTTGAATATCATGTATTTAACTTAAATTCTCTCTAAATTGTTTAATAGGTATTTTAATGAGAATATTTTTTTTTCTTACTGTCTGAAAAGCAATTTTAAATGTCTTGGCTAAAATTCAGATTGCCTTGACTCCCAAAGCGTTCAGATTTTTCTGTCTTGTGATTTAAAATGCCAGACAGTTTTTCAGATATGGCAGGGCCTGATTTTCTCTTAAAAAAAAAAAAAAAAAGTAGAGAAGAGGAAACTTTTGAATGCCTGCACTGTTTTCTTGCAGTGCGGTTTGTTGCTTGCAGACTGATTTGCCTTTGTGAAGGCAGCGATCCTCCGGAGGGAACTATTCGAAGACAGATTTTGGTAAGGCTAATTGTGGGTGAGTAATGAAATACAGTTGATCCCCCAGGGAATTCTTCAAATCTTATTACATTTGCTTTGGAAAGGGAGTGAAATATATGTCTAGTTCTGGAAGGATACCTGGTGTTTTGGCAGAGGTATTGCTGACTGTCTCTTCTCATCACTTAAGGAAAGATAAGATTGATGATCCCATTTTTTCCCTTCTAAGAAAACAAAGTATGTGCTGAAGTGGGACCTGTATCTTAGAGGGATACCTTGCTGAGCCATTGGAGCTAGGAATGTGTGGACAGTGTGGTTACCACCACATCTTCTCATAGGGTAAAATATGTTATGAGCAGGAGATTAATTTATTTCAGTGTCTTATAATATTGTCTAGTAGGCCACCATAAGTCTTATGATGTGTCTGAGTGTTCATTCAGAAGTGAGAGTTGCTGGTCAGAAATTGCAGAGTTTAAATACCCTTGTCCTGTGTTAGATATGAGCAAAAATGACACAAGATCTTGCTGTTCTTGAAAGTGACTGCATTTTCACAAAAGACTTACCATTTCCTCCTTCAGATGTCTATGAAAACTGGGAAAGGATGGATAGATATTGGAAAAGCTAGTCTTGCAGATGGATTTCTAGAGAATGCCATGAGTGTAAGTTCTTTCCCAGTTTTGATTTCTTGCATACACACTTTTTTGTAAGTTCTGTGGGTGATGCCTGCACTTTGTTTTCCAGAGTATAGAAAAGCTGTATGTGAAGTTAAGGAAGGGGAGCGAGAGTGAAGCAGATATTCAAGTACACAGAGCTGATGTGGAGAAGAGCCTTTTTAAAGTACTCTCTTACCAAGCTGAATCAGTATGTGTTCTCAGTTTTTCTTGTAAGCCACTAGAGGTATAGAGGGAAACTCTAACCCAGTTGTTAGATACGTGAATGCTTGGCATTGAGGACTTGCTGAGGGATAGATTTCCTTCACTTCAGTGTAAGATAGCAGATCTCATATTTTCATTCAGTGTTGCAATCATTTAATGATTTTTAATTTCCCTCATTTATTGCAGTCATTCTTGCAGTGGTGTTTATATCTTCTAGTTCAGATTTGTTGCTTTATGATTTGGCTGTCATGGCTGTTTATAAAATAAACAGCTATGTGTATGAATCATAAATGGGTCAATTCCAACAGTGTCCTGTCCTTGACTGGAGAACAAGACAAATAACTATAATTTAAGGTATGTAATTTAGAAATTCTAGGTTTTGACAGGAAATGTTTTGCCTGACTGAAGTGTCTGAGAACTATATCAGTCCTACAGAGTATTACAGACATAGGAGTGCAAGTACAAAGAATGTACTTTCTTGCATTTGTTGATCACACTACTGACATCAGTATCTAGATGGGAAGTGCTATCTCCAAAATTCTCAGGAGCTGCCCTAAATAGGACAAAGCAATGGTCCATATTTTTAATTTCATCATGGAGACAAAAGGAGAGGTGATATAAATTTTGCTGATCTGTTGAGTCATCTTAATGTGTGAATGATCTTGTCCTATGTCTCTGGCCTTTGCACACTACCTAAGGACTGCAGTGATTTTCTGGATCTCTATGTCATCTGGCAGTATGGAGAAATAGACAGAATTATTATAGCACTCACTGTAAGGTCAGATACCTAATCCCAAACCTAGCTTTATTGCATGTGAAAAACCCAAGTTCTGTTTTAAAGAATGAGGTTTCTGGTGAATTTTAAAGACCAATTGCACACTAACAGTTTGTTGGCATGCTCTGCTGCTTTCTCAGGCAGTTGCTCAAGGGGATTTTCAGAAAGCAGTGATGTGCGTGCAGCGCTGCAAAGATATGTTGATGAAATTGCCAAAAGAAGTAAGTGAAATCTTCCCTTCTTTATCATTCCAAACTTTGAGAACCTACTTTCCTCTCTATATGTTAAGAAATGACATGTGCCATATAAAATTTTGAAAAGTACTCTGAGCTGAAGATCTCTTCTGTGGCTGGTTGCCTCTTTGAGATTTTGTAAAAAATTTTGCATGGAAACAGCAGAGTTTTTTTTCAAAGTGCATTTTTTTATTGCTTCTCTTAGATTAGAACTTGAAATAGAATGATAAACTCTTCCTGAAAAATGAGAAGACAAATCAGCAAGCAAGGCAAAAAGATTTCTAAATTGAAATTTAGAAATTGAGTATACCACCTACTTGCTACAGAACCAGCTGCATTTTACATCTTGATCTTGTATATTGCATCTTGTAGCCACGTGAACATTTGTCTGGGGACAGATGGGACAAGAGAAGAGTTGAGTTACAAAGTTTTTCATATGCAAGTCTGTTACTACCATCAGTATTAATCTTCATCTTCATGAAACTGTAGAGCTATGAATGGAGGGTTCCCATTACACTAAATTGTGGTTTTTGTAGTTCTTGTCTCACAGAGAAAACAAACTATCATATGCAGATTAGTTTTTTGTTTGCAAAGATAAAAGTTTATTATATTTATATCAGAATAAACTTCCTGATGTTTATTTTCATTTGCTTACATGTTTTCCCAATATTTAGGAAACATTTTGTTCCTGTCTCTCTGGTACAGGTAATTGCATCAAAGGAGAAGATGCAAATTCTCAAAGAAAAATATGGGAAACATGGTTGGAGTTTGTTTGTGTTGTTAACCAATTAAACTCCAACTGATTTTACATTGCTTTTTGTCTTCTGCAGGCCTTGTTCAAGTGCATCTGGGTGACTAAGTTGCAGGGGTCTAGCTTTGATTTGAATCATAACAGCAGAACTTCTTACTGTTGAAAATGTTCACTGGGATCTTTGCATTCCTGTTCCTCATTTAATTCTAAATTAATTTAATTCTTTCTGCTTGAACTCCTTCATTAAATAATATTAAACTTGTGATGAAAGCTCTTCACAAACCAGGAGCACTGATGCAGACAAGGTAAAATTTTCTGGTCATGAGAGAGATGAAATGTACTTCTGATTTGAAGAGTGGTATTTAAAAAAGGAGGAAAATGGAAAGAGCTAGTGATTGCTGCATGAATCCAAAACTTTTGCACTGCTGGGTAGCTCTCAATCCTAAACTCTTCCAGGCTCCCTTTGTACCAGAGAGTTCCTGGAGAGTATCACAGGAAGATTGTTGTGTTGTGTGATACCAGAGATCAGCTGGAGATGATTGTGCTCATCGGTAGTCTATGAACCAAAGCTCAAGGAAACTTTCTCTCCTGGAAAGAAAACATTCACAAATGAACCTGCGAAAAATAAGGTTTCACACCTGAGAGTGACCTCTTTTGTGTTTGTGCAGATACCTAGTCAATGCTTTTGCCTCTGGATTGCAAAAAAAAATAAATTTGAAGCAAGATATTGTGCTACGCTTCTTGTTTTTGTCTGAGAATTTGAAATCTGCAGCCCCTTGCAAAAAGCGTCATTTATATTTGGGAAAAAAAGATACTGCAGAGGCAAAATGGATGTAAATATTGGCAGCCTGCTAGCATATAAAATGACTTTTTTGTCTCTTTTTTGGATGACATATGACAGCTGCAAATCATTTCAAAGGAAAGGCAAGTTGTTATGAACTGATGTTGTCAGGGCTGACTGATAAAGCTCTGAATAACCAAGCATTCAAAAGGAGTTTTCTTCTAAAACTTGTAATCCTTTTTTAACCTCAGAGAGAAACTGCAAAGAAGCCTGCCATGAAATGGGTAGAGTCCTCTTCACTTAATTATGTAAAACTTTCTGTTATTTTAAAAAAAAGGTTATAGTATTACAGTCTTTCCTCTCAAATTTTATTTTTTATTGTTTAATTTACACAGTTCTAGTGCTTTCAATATGATTTATTGAGGAACTCTGTGTTCCTCATGTGTTTCAAAAATCCTGCTGTTTTGTGTGTCCTGGACTGCTTAATGATACTTCACTTTCCCACCCAATTAATGATTCCATTTTAGTCATCTTCAGTATCCCCTTGCAAAAGGCCAGATGTGATAACAGTGGATATATCTTGAAAGTAAAATGCATTTTAAAGAACCTGAGACTGGAGTGCTATAGATCTAATGGTGTTTTAAAAGAACATTTTAGAAGCAGGGGTCTTTTATTGCAGACCTGTTACCTGTCAATCCTCTGTTACAATTTTGGAGTGGAAACCTATGAATGGAAGAGGTATGAACAGAGCTCCTTCTGGCTCAGGTAATGTGCAAAAATCAATAAAAAAATCCCTGCTTTTGAGGTGTAAAAATATGTGTGAAGGAGAGGGGGAGCATGAGAAAGTAGAGGCCTCATTAAAAATGTGAGGATACAAGATTTTAGCTGAACCAAATTATCTGAGCAGATACTTTGTCATGGTTGTACACTATTGCCTAAAATCTGTATCTGTTTTCCCACATGGATTTCATGCCACTAAAATGAAAGTCATCTTCCAGTGGTTCTTGCCAATTCTCTCCCTAGCACTTCCTCCAAAGAGATTAGTTTTCTGAAGAGTTCTTGACTGATGAAAGGCACAAACATCAAGGTGAAAAAGGAATGGGTAGAGATGATTTGAGTAGGATCCAAATAACTGTTGTTATTTGGATCCTCACTAAGGGTGAGGAAATGTAGGCTATCAGGAAGAATATCCTCATGCCTTTCTACACAGCCTCAACACAGAAAATTTGTGTTTATGTCTTCTTGTTCTTTTAAATAGTTAGAAGAAAACTAAGGGCAACAGATCAAATTCAAAATCATTATGGTCATGTATGTTGTCAAAGAGGATTTGTAGAAATGCTCAGAATTAGTTACAGCTGGTGCTTTGGAGATTATTTTCTATTTTATTCTTGTGGAAAATTAAATACTGACGCCTGATGACAAAATTTGAGGAGGAAATAAAGCTTTGCAAAGTGCAGATAACAATCTGGAGAAAGAGTGTGGCTCCATCTAGTGGGTTAAGATTTCCCTGGTCTGAGAATATATTAGCTTAGAAAACAAGAGCCCAGTTACTCTTTTTCTTTCTAACAGTTCTTCATTCACAGCATTTGTAATCAAATCTGGTTTTTTGGAATTACCACTGTGTTTTCTCCTGGGTGGTTCTTTGTTCTGCCATTTAACTTTTAGAAGAAGAATGGGGAATCATGAGTTACAGGTTCTGTCTTTGCTATTCATGTGCTGTGGTCTGGAGACCAGTCATGTATAGATTTTGTGTATTACCGTATTATGTGTCAGGTGAGAATGGAAACAGTTGTTTCTTCAGAATCTCTGATTGATAATTGATAAATTAATTGATAAAACCCACTGAAATATTTGAATAGAAGAGGTTACAGAATGTGCTGCAACAGGTTGAAGAAAGTGATTGAGTACAATTTTTAATATAAAGGTAGAAAGAACCCAAAGTTTTCTGTTCTCTAGTAAGAGTGACTACTGAGATTAGTTTGTGTGATTTATGTGGTTTTTAACTGCTTAGGAAGTGGGAAAGGATCAGAATCTGAAGACTGACTGAATTTATCTCTGTCATCCTGTTTAACTTTCATTTATCATTGATAGCCAGAGTTATGACATTGGGAAGATGGACATGAAATATTCTGTTGGCAAAGAAATGCAGGTAAGAAATAGAGAAATTTCTATTTACAAATAGGAGTATTTTTTTTTTAACTGACTCCACTGTATTATCTTTTTTGTGTAAACCTGCCCAGTGATGTCTTGGTCTCCTTTTTAGTAGTCTGCTATGAAGTTTGGCAGAGTTTCAAGTTCAGTTGTTCTGAGCATCAGTCACTGATGAGCACCTTTAAATCACATTTGATTCTACTATTTCACAGAAATCAAAGTGTAGAAAGTAAGGCTGAAGTGGATCCTCAAAACCTATCTCTTCTTCCATTCCTATTCTCTTTCAATACATCATCAGTTGAGCTGTGTCATTTGTGATGGATGTTTCTCTGTCTCATTCTGAAGTCAATTTATTGTTCTTCTGACTGCGGATATGAAGATTTTAATCTCATCCTCTTTATGTAAATAATTTATATATTTGAAGTCCATCATCATGTGGGTCTTTGTCCTGCTTTTTTGCTTGTTTGTTTTCTTCTGTGAAGTGTGTACCTCCTGTTATTTCAATTTCTTCCTCCTTTTTTTTTTTCTAGTTATTTGATTTTCCTTTCAACCCTTCTGTTTTTTTCTGAATTCTAGTTGATTCGTGTCCTGTGTGTACTGCATTGCTTCCAGACTGGATATATTTCAGAAATGAGAAATCACTTTATGACTGATACCAGGCAGGAATTTTTTGGACTCAAAGAACTTTTGTTTTTCATGACCTTAGAATTTAAGTCTTTTGTGTTCATATGTATGTTTATGTGTGGCTATTTTTTGTTCCCAGGCTAAAGTGCTGCGATTGTTAGCTACGACCTATTTTGAGTGGGATTGCAGTCTGTACCTAGACAAAGCATTGAAAGCCATAAGCTTGGCAAATCAGGTAATAATTTTTGCTCTATTTAAATATTGCAATAGGTGAAACTCAAGCATTTATTGACATGCTAATATGGACCACATTAATCACTGGTGTGTTATCTGGGACAACAAATTGAGGTGTGTTTGCTTTATGTTTCCATGCTCCTATGGGTGTTTCGGTGTTCCCAGCTATTTTTATTTTTTGTAGTGAAATACTTTTTCGCATGTAGAAGTAGAACTGTCCTCCTGCCTCCTATGTGTTAATAGGAAGGTCCTTTGATGACAGTGTGACTACAATTTCTCAGACGTGGGAGTTGACTCAGGCAGCTGGGACAACCACAAAGCCATAGCTAAAGCAAAAAGAATAAAATTATTTCTGTTACCTCATTATATGGGGGATCCCCAAAGGAACACCCAGGCAGAGGCACGCAATCAGACGTTAAAAATTAGGTGTTTAAACATACCAGCTACCCTGAAGGAAATTCATATATCTCTGAGCAGCCATTACAGTAAGGTCTCTTGATCCTTTACAAATTCTTTTTCCCATAGAGACTTGAATTAATTTTGTGCTTCTATCTATTCAGGTCAGTGTGGAGTAAATGAAATCTGAAAATTTCCTATTTGCCTTTGGTTGATCATTAAAAAAAATTAATTTTCTGTTTTGTACAAAACAAGTTTTAAGTATGAAATTTTGTTTAAATGGAAGCTGAAATTCAGTTTCTGCATGCTGCCTGAATATACAGACAGATCATAATGCACATGGTCATGAGATCAGGATAAAAGGCAGTGTGTTTTAGTCATGCAAATAATGTGCTACTAGAGTATCTAAGCCTTTTGTCCTCTTTCATTGTGTACTTTTGCAAAGTTTTTTGAGGCAGAAAGTGTTTTTATTATAATTTTTGATAATGTACATTTTGATATTGTGTGAGGGTATGGAAAACCAGAATAAAATGTTGATTCTAGAACCTGAAATATGCACTGTTTTAGTGAGAGCTTTAATATACAGTCCTCAATGTTTCCAACTGCTCCTACTGTTGTTGCCCCCTGAATTTCTTCTTTTTATTAACTACTTTGAATCTGCTCATATTAATTCTAGATTAATCCAGCTGATTCACACATAGAAAAGCAGGAAATGTTTCTATCATTCAGTAATGTTCAGCTTCTATTTAAAAGTATCAAAAATGGGCCACGACAAAATGAGAATTTTACATCTTTTGCTTTTCTTATCCTTGTGGTCTTTTGGCAGTGTAAGAAAAAAAAGGATGCACATCGCATTTAGGAAGAAATTCTTGCATTAGTTGCCTACCACTTGCTTCAGTCATTAAAATGGAGCTGAAGATTACAGTGGGGAGTATATGATTCCTTAATATTTGTCTGTATTATGAATGTGCTGTAGTCTCACAGGATCTGTGTTCTACAAAGAGCTGTCCAAATAATGTATTGTTTTATATTGTGCAGGAGAATTTGCATCCAGCGGGGTTTTTTTTGAAAGTTAAAATTCTTCTTAAGAGTGGAGCATCAGATGAAGATATCAACTCAGGTATCACAGCTCTCCCTAGGTTTCACAGTGAGGTCATATTGCACAAGAAGACTGCTTGTGTCATACATAGATAAAAAATATTGTGTTATTGGCAGAATCTGCATTAGCTATTAGCTATTTCTCCTTTTTCCTCACATTTATCACTTGAACAGAACTGATTCTGCTATGAAATGAGAGGATAATCAAGTTTTTGGGGAGACTTAAATATAGGAAAGATAATTAATATGTCAGAGAAATTTATTTTCATAAATAAAAAAAAACTTAAGGAAGAGAGGGTTTGTACTTTTCATGGTTGGAAAGCATCAGATGTGTAATGAATAATCTGAGAAATGTAGGATGTGATAAAGAGTTTGTTTCAGAGAGCTGAGGGGTTTAAATGCTGCCAGACTAGCAGAAATGGTAACTCCACATTGCCTCTGCAGACTTTCAGCCAGATTTCAAGCAGCCAGTTATTTAAAACTTACAGTCTCAAATAAACATACAGTAGCTGACTTGTGTTCTGCAGTTTGAATTGTGAAACCATGGAGTTGCCTATCAAAACACACTTGGCTATTGTTTAGTAACACTAAGCCTCCAATCAGTTTTTCAAGCCAGTTTATTAATGAGCGGATGTCTCTTTTCTTGTATGGCTGGCAGAGAAGTGTTGTGTCCATGTACTGCAACTTCTCTGTCTTTTGAGTAAAAATTCCTGCTAAATTTTAGGTATTTTACAAAAATCTTGTGCACTTGTATCAGCTGCCTTAGAAATGTTTCTCTTAACAGCTGTTACAGTCATGTCCCTGGGTATTCCTTCTCTAATCTCATCCAAGCTACAAGTGTATCTATTTTGTTATAGACGTTTCAGCACAGAATAACAACTTTAAAGCTTTATCTGAGTGGTGTAAAACTGATACCTGCTTATCAGCAGCAGTCAATCTGATAGCTGATGCTAAGGGCATTATGCTGAAGTAGTTCCTGTTGCAATGTGATACCACACAGCCTGAGCACTAACCTCAGTGGTAGGTTGTTCCTGCTGGATAAGGATGAAATATTTTGACAGAAGGCAGCTTGAGGCAAAAAAATTGTTCTACTAAAACCTATACTGTTCCTGTTTAAAGAAAGAGAGGACTGGAACTCCAGAGCTATCAGTCTGTCACCTTTCTGTAGTACTGCATTAACTGTACAGTCAAAGGAAAGTCAAAGCAAAATAGATATTATTCTTCCATTTGTTGTAGATCTGTTAGAGAATTGCTGGGTTTTTTTTTTTTTTCAGTTTTGTTTCTGTCTTTCAAATAAGCTGTAAGAGATAAGTGGTAAATTGAGCAATTAAGTGTCTAAGTTGATTATATAATCTCAAGTGCTTTGTGTTCTGTCTAGCTCTTGCAGAATTCATGCACCTTGAGATGTCTTTAGACTTCTGTTTGAATACTGCCAAACTGCTGCTGGAGCATGGAAGGTATGAAAGCATCTCTAAGTGGGGTAAACACAATGTTTGGAGTTGTTTTTTTATAAGCAAAGAACATCTATTATACAATGAAGCTTTATTTCAAATAAAAGCTCATGGAGGTGAGGTGAAAGGTTTTGAGAGGGAGCCTGTTCTTTTTATCAAGGAGATCCTGATTATGGCAGCAACAGAACAGGGTGTGAAATAAGTGTAGTGGCAATTTGCAGTGCTGTAGACCTGCTTTGGAATGATTAAGATTCCTTATGTAGTTTTAATATATGTCTGGAATCATCAGACTGACATCTTTCTTCTAACCAACCATCAGAAAGACTTCAGAGCCCTAGAATCATTATTGGGAAAAACACTAGAAGGATAACAAGTTACTGCAAAATAAATTGAGGCATGAAATTTTACCCTCTTAAGTGCTCCATCATGATTATGTATGTCTATGCTTGTATCTTGATGCAAATGTGAAGAATAAACTCTTTTGAATACAGTGGAAGAAGCATGTGGTAAGAGGAAGCTGCCATTGAATAGATGAACTATAACAAATTCATACCTTGATTCATTCTGTCGGTGTGATTGAATGACAAACATGCTGTATAGTGTGAATATGTTAATCTCTAGAATGGAAAATTAACAGCTCTTCTGGTGCAGCCTCTTAAAAATGCATCTCTATGAATAGGGAATCAGTTGGTTTTGATTTTCTGAAATCTGTTCCTGAACGATTTGAATCTTCACCTGACCTTGGAAAAATTACCCTGCTCCACATCGAGTTCCTGTTGCAGAATAAGAGGGAGCTGCTCGCTAAGCAAAAGATTGAAGAAGTTATTATAGGTCTGTATCCATCTTTTACTGCTATTTACTGAAAGCTGGATGTAGTTGGCTAAGGTCTTGCATTCTAATTTTCACTTTTTTTGCTTATTCTCACTTTTCTTTCTCTGTGTCTGTTTTCCATTATGTTTCTTCTACTTGGCAGCTCTCAACTTTCATATTGAATGACACTCAGGATCAAGCTCAGGGTTAAATTCATTTGCTATACCAATTTCTCCTTAGTGTAGTCTGTGTTTGACTGATACATGTGGGATTAGAAACATTAACCAGGAGTTCTGTGTAATGTTAATACTTTGTCTATCCAGCCCAATTTATTTTTGTTTGTCAGTATAAGGTAGGTTCCATATCCTTGTTTGAGCAGCTGGATAACAGTTTGTTTTTCAGGTCTGTTGCACCTGTAGCACTGTAGTACTTTTTGACTGCCAGATCTGCAGTAAAACAAATCCTTTTTCATGTTGCATCAAGCTATGAGCAAGAGCTACATTTACATTGTTCAAGCATGAAAATATTTTTCTCTTACCCACTGTGTTATTTTGGGTTTTGCTTGGTTGATTGATAGGTTTGGGGTTTTTTTTTCCTAAATAGGATAGGAAACACTGGCTCCTAGCTGAAACTGTTGCTGTGTCCCTGTTTTTTTGTTGCAGGCTGTAGAATAGATGCTTCTCAGTGTGTTTCCTAAAGTTCTTGTAAAGTGATGATTTGTGGTATCTTTTCAGGTCATTATACTGGGAAACAGCTGTTGCCTGAAGCCTTGAATCAGCTGCACATCATCTTGTGGGACAGAGCTGCCAAACATTATGAGGTTTGGGAGCAAGTAGTAGTGTTCTTATTTATATCAGTGAAAATGAAAATCTTTTTCTGACCTCTTTGATATGTCTATTTTTGGTTAGAGTGCAAACTGTTACTAAGAGCCTTGTTCCAGCTGGCACTAGTTCTATTTTCATCCATCTGGGTGCTGTTTTCAATTACAAAATCAAGTTTCAGGTAGCCTTATCTTAAGGTTTGTTCATGGGAACAGTTAACACAAGAATTCCTGCTCCAGCTGGTTCCTGTATGGCTATGGGGCCTGAAGGGATTCGTCCAAGAGTAGTCAAAGAACTGTCTGGTGTCATTGTGAGGCTTCTTAATGATTTTTGAATGGTCTTGGGAATCTGGAGATGTCCCAGTTGGCTGCAAGCTGGCAAAAGTTATCCCAGTTTTCAAGAAGGGCAAGAAGGACAACCCTGGAAACTACAGGCTTGTCAGTCTCACTTCAGTGCCTGGTAAAATTATGGAGATTATTCTGGGAGTTATTGAAAAACACCTGAAGGACAATGCAGTCATTGGTCACAGCCAGCACTAGTCCATGAGGGGGAAGTCCTGCTTGTCAAACTTGATTTCCTTTTAGGACAAGGTCATCCACCTTGTTGATCAGCTGAAGCCAGTTGATGTCATCTCTTTGGATTTCAGTAAAGCTTTGCATACTGTCCCTCACAGTATCTAGATAAATTAGAGGGCTGGACCTCACCAGCTGTATGAAATCTAACAAATGAAAGGGTTGGATTTGGTACCTGGAACAGCCTGAAGGTCAAGAATATACTTGACTATCTAAATCTTTCATTTGCTATGACCTTTTTAAAACAAATGAAAACTGGAAAGACGTAGGCAGTTTAATTACCGAAACATAGCCATATTTGTTTGAGTTTTATATTTTCTAGGAGAAAAGCTATTCTGAAGCCCTTCACTGGTACAATTATTCTGTCAGCTTCTATACACCAGGGCAGATAGATCAGAACTTGGCTAAGCTGCAGAGGAACATGGCTTCTTGCTATCTTCATCTGAAACAAGTTGACAAGGTATATTTAGTACATATGTAGACATAGTTATGTCTTTATTTGCACTGCTTTTGTTTTTGAGGAATTGGCTCTTTCATTTCTGGTCAGCCTTTGCTGCTGTCTTCTGGTCTCACCACTTTTGTTTCAAGGGCAGATGTTGCCCTGTCAAACATCTTGAGTTATTCTATAAATAGCAACAACATAACCATTAACATTTTGCATATCTTTTTATTTCTTTTCTATTGCAAATTATATACTAATTTCAAGGTGATGTTGTACTGATTTCCTTTAATCTCTTCTGTGAATAGGCTAAAGAGGCAGTTAAACAAGCAGAGAGGTGTGATCCAAACAGCATCTTTACTAAGTTCAGTGTCTATAAGATTGCAGTGATGGAGAACAATACTGATAAAGGTACAACTTGAAAGTTAAAGGGTCCACTACAAGAAGTAAGCTTTGGACTGTTAATCTTGAGAAAGACACAATGGAGGGTAGCTAAAGAAGGGTCCCTAAAGTCATTGAAAATTACTGAAATGACTGAAATGAAAGAGATTTAAGTTGTAAAAGTGTGATTTTTAATTTTTTTTTTATTTTATTTTTTTTTTACACAGTATGTAAGAGGCAGAGTGCATTGCTGTATTTGATTTCATTTGGATGGAGCTTCTGGCTAGGGAGGATAATCCTCCCATGGGCAGAAGCTATTTTAGCATCCCAGGGTGAGAAGCATTCTATAGTTTTTAGTATGCATATACAATATGAACCTTAAGGGGACCATTATTGCTACTCTTAATTTCTCTGGACAGATGGAGCCTGAAGTTACCAAAAAATACATAAATTATTGAGATGATGTACAGAATGTTGTATCTCTGTAGTCTCTTTCTGCTTTATAATAACCTACCATTTCATATTTTAATGAGGATCTTAGCTCAAGTAATGAAAATTGAGAAATACAATCTATAGTTACTTAGAATACAGAGTAATGTGCAGAGATTATTTTCCAATGAGTTCTCTGCCATTTAATTATTCTCTATACAACTTCTATTGACAGCATAATTTGTTCACATAATATAGAGTGGGAAACACAGCACAGTGTGAACATAAAAGCAGTGGCACACTTAGCATAAGCCAAGATGTGGGAGCTTGGAATGATGCCCAGACAAAGTATTAGAGAAAGTCTTCTGTCTTTGGTAACAAACAGTTACTTAGCAGCACAAAATTAAGGATGTGAGATGAGTATCATTTGTATGGCATCTTTGTTTCCTTAGATAAGTAGCTTGGAAGGCTTTCTGGTGCCTCCCTATGAAGAAATGCGTATTTGTGGAGAAGTGCTGGTATGGTCAGGTTTTCTTGTCTTGGCTTCTCATTAAAAATAAAAAATAAATTATAGCCTTTCATAAATCATTAAAACAGTAGAACTTTCCACCTTCCAATTGCTTCTATAAAAATGTTTTTTTCCCTCTATCTCTTTCAGCAATGGAAGCAGTTATTGAAATGGGGAAGCTAGCAGAAAAGCCATCAGAACATGAAGACAAGCTGGGAGTGGATAAAAATACAGGCAGCAACCTCTTCAGTTTAGCTGCCCAAATTGCTTTAGAGGTAGAGCAGTTAATGTTGTAAAACATTACAATTTATAAATTGTAAATGTCTTTACTTTGCTTTATTAATATTAATATAAGTAGGACAGCTTTAACCTCTTTAACCTGGCCTAGTTTTAATATTTCTCTGTATTTCACAGATTTCTTAGTATTTCATAGACCACAACAAAGGTCTCACTCAAATGTGTTGTGTAATGCAAAGTAGAAATTATTTTCACATAGAAAGAAGTGATATCTTTAAAAACTTCGACAGAAAAATAAAGAATTCTGAGTTATAGCATCTGGATATTACATTGTATATTTCTGTAAAATTCTCCTTAGCAAAAAGTCACATTCTTCTTCTGCCTCTGGGAATTGATCTTTGATGTGAGAGGGGGAAGCTGTGTATAAAATACACATAAATTCATGATGAAAGTCCTTTGTCCCTCCTGTTTGCCTCTTGGTTGGTGGCCTGAGCTTTGTCTGAAGTGGCTGATTGCATTTCAGCTATCAGGGCTTTGTTTCCAGCCCTGTGAGGCATGAAAGCCTTACCAACCTGTACTAGTCCTGCTCTTGCCACAGGCTCTTTGTGCAGGGAATCATATGATCTCTCCTTAGAGCTTTCTCTGCACTCCCAGGCAATTCTGTGCATAGTCCTTTGTTCATTTTCCTGCTACTGGACTGCACAGACTTGGAGTATGTGGTTGCTTTGGGGTTTGTTTTTGTTTGGGTTTTTGTTGTTTTGGTTTGGGTTTTTTTGTGGTAACTGAGGTAGTGCAGCATATACAAAACATGTTTTAATTCTTTTCAGAATGACCAGCAAATTGTGGCTATCAAAGCTTTGGAGTATTTGTCTGAACATTTACAAGACTGCCGACAATTATTTCCAGCCTTAAAGTAAGAATTCAATATACTTACAAGGAGAAACATAAGGAAGAAAAGTGGGATCCTTTCAGGAAAATTAGTGCAAAGTACACCAGTGAAAAAAAAATCTTGTTTCTTCATTGCTTGTTTTTCTCATGTTTAGATGTTTGGTCCGTCTGATGTTATCAAAAGTCTTGGCAGAAAATGCAGGGAAAAGGTGGGTCTGTTTGGAAAACCATTTTCTTATGGTGGATATGTTGTTCAAATGGTGTAATGTTTTCTTTCTGGGCTTTTTTTCTTGTAGAGTAATCAAGAGATTATTTTTTATGCTGGTAAAAGTTTACCCAGATGACTTCCTAGCTTGACCTAATGACGTCACATAGGAATATATTTTCAACTTGTATAAACTTTTCTTTAAATATTTGCTCTTTGCCACCTTCTTTTATTAATGCATATGCCTGTTAGGTATTTTTAATGGAGGTTGTGAGTTAAACAATCTCTGTAACTTTGACACTAGTGGGATATCTTTCCAAAGTGAAAGTGAGTGAGAAGAGTGCATCTATCCATAACTGGGAAAATACATTCCAACATAAATAATGTGTTCTGTTGAAAAAAATTAATCCATTTTCTAAAACTAAATTTTTTATCCATTCTAGAGATGAAGATATCAACTCAATGCTGACTTACTTGAACTTAGGTATGTTTTTGTTTTATTTGCATTTTCTGGAGTTCTTCCATATGTAAACATTTTATGATATGATTAGATTCATACCAATAAATATTTAGATTCCTTATTTCAGTTCAGGCTCTCAACTTCCCAGTGAAACCAATGAAACCTAAAGCTGGAGATTAAATAGTATTGTGAAGTTGGCTCTCTGTGCCACAGGTATCAAAACCTTGCAGTCCTGCTGCAAGTAGAAGAGATTTAAGAGAAAATTAAATCAATAAAAGGTTCCTAGAAGAAAGGCCTCAAAACTTGTAATTTAATTTAAACCCCCTTCTTCTGAAATTAACTAACACTCCTCTGCATCAGGCTTCAATGTCAGTAAACTTAGAAGAGCAGTACTTGTTGGCATCTTCTCTAAAATGCTTTTTGAGGCACCTTTTGCTGTTTTTTACAGGGCTTTCTGAAGAATATTAGATTTAAGTTGTGAGAATAGGTCTTCATCAGGAGTTACATGTGTGTTTTGGAAACCTCTGTTTTGTAGTGTAGGGATTCAGCTTGAAAATGTTTTTATTCTGCTACAAAAGTGGTACTTCAGTATTGAATTATATGTTTTCTGCAGCTCACAAGAAACTTGCTGAGTCTTTCACCGAAGAGAAATTTACAGGGGACATGAGGATCCTTGAAGCTCACTGGTTTAGAAAAGTTGGTAGGTTTCTCTCTCAAAATCTAAACTGTATCTCCTCTGTCTTTATTGGTCCTTTAAATCAGGAGCCCTGGAGTTTGCCTTGAACTACAGACTGTGTGATTTGAACAGCAAATATCATCACAGATAAAGTGGTTTCTAGTGGGAAAAGCAGCTTCCATGGGGCTGCCCTAAGATTTATGCATAGTATTTCTCTGAATCCTCATTTTGTAGTCTTTGTTACACTGTTTTGGTAAAGGATTAGTGCATTTGCTCTCTATAAATAAAAATATAAGCATAGGGTAACAAGTTGAACCAATTTTTCAGATTCTTGCTTCTGTCAGAGCATACAGGAGAGAAAACAATTGCAATCAGTATCAGAAGATGTCTGCTTCTGCACACATGCTCACAGTGTAACTGTGCTCCAAGAAAGAGTAGCAAGTAGGAAGGGGAGTGACATGAGCATGAATGGAATCATGACCTTTCAAAGGCAGCATTCTCACTCAGGATAAACAATTCAGAGACTGTAAAAACGTGTCCTATAGAATAAATTAATGTGAAAGTTGCTGTAGAATCTAAACATTTAATTGGGTCAAGCTCTCATGCATAAATAATTTGATTGCCTTTAGATGCTCATCCATTTATTACTCAGAATTGTGTGCTGAATTGCCACGTAGTTGACCTTGCTGGGGTAAAATGAGGAATGGTTCAAGGTGTTGTGGGATTTTTTCCTTTTCCTTTTTTATTTGTCTTAGGAATACTGTTCAACACTTGCACTCATGTGCTAGCTTTGCTAAGTAATGTAAGAAAATGTTTTTCCCAGTTCATGCTTTTGTTGGCAGGGAATGTGCTGGAATGGGCTCTTGGTTGTGGTGAAATTATCAAGGCAAAATTTGAAAGCATGAATTGGCTATCTTAACAAATCACTAGTAACAGTATTTCTTGCTGTTGTTAAATAAGCTGTTGATGACATATTGGTTCAGAAATAGAATTGTAGGATGTGAACTACTTATTGCTAGAGATTAGATGGGCACACATGTAGCAGTGCAGATTTTTATTCTAGTCTTTATTTTTATGTCTTTGTTAGCTTGGAACTTAGCTGTACAGTTCAAGGACAGCCCTGAAAAGATGAGGGATTTTTTTGTACTGTCTTTCAAGGTATTTACTGTTGCTAATAGTGTTTCTAATTGAGGAATATTTTCATCTGTCTAGTTCTTCTAGAAGTCACATCCATGGTTTGGGTATCTCCATGGAGACAGGCATGTATGCTCTGAAGATGGAGCATTTTTGTCACAAAGAGATTGTAATATATTGACTTGTAATATAAAATGTGTGTATTATTGTCATACTTCACATTCTGTTTCTTAAGAATGTAATAAACTTAAGACTTCAATGTGAAATTTCTAAAATAAATGGATTCAGATGTTTGTAAATTGTATCAGTAATACAAACATTAAGTCCTTGAGTCCTAATCTTTATGCAGGACTTCTACCAACACTGTCAGTTTTGTATGTGCTTGTAGAGAGGGGGGTCCAAGTCTGCTTTACACTTTATATTTAAATAATTCTTTTGTGTAATTGTACAAGTAAAATTACAATATGAATATATACTACTCATGACTGATTCCTGCAAGTGTCATAGAGGAGGGTCAGCAGTCATCTGTTCACAAGCAAATTGCTTTATATGGGTAAACTTCTCATTACCTTTTCCTATTTTTGGTGTCAGTTGTCCCAGTTTTGTCCCTCTGACAAAGCTGTTCTAATTGCTCAGAAGACATGCCTGTTAATGGCAGCTGCAGTTGATCTGGAAATGGGAAGACAGCAAATAACACCTTCAGAACAGGTAGGGCAAAGCCTGATAACTATTTCTGGATATACCAGTGTAGCACTGGTTTTTCCTTTTGATTTTGAAGTCCTAGTTTTTTCACTCAGAATGGGATATTGAGAATGTAAGCAAGGGAATGTTTCATATTTACTTAGAATTATTGCACCTTTCCAGACAATTGTAAATGTTGGATCTCTGTATATTAGTTCAGTATGTTTGAATTGGTTTGTATCAATAAAGAGTCTTGGCAGTATATTCTGAGAGGAATTTCAATCTACAAGATATATATTGTAAGGAGTCTGCTGCTAAATGTGGTTTAGTCAGAAAGACAATTACTGCTGTTGCTGAAAGCAGTTACCACTGTGGTTGTGATAAAACTCACTATTTTTTGTTTGTTTTTATGCATGCATCTGTTTATGGGGGGGAGGAAGAGGACTTTGTGCTTACTGTGGTAAGAAGATTAAGGAAAACACAGAGGTTGTGAAGGAAGTACAGAAGTCTGGTATAGAGTGATTGTAGAAAACTCAGTGGAGGGCAATGCACAGCAACTTGTGTTGTGGCGTTTAGTGGTTTTTCTGTTTCAATAGAGCTATTTTATGCTTGGGAGCTGAAACAGTTGTGTCCCATAGGAACATGGATGGTTCTTTCAGTGTGAAGTGGCTTTGTCTGAGATGAGGAGGTCTGAAAAACAGAAAAAAAATCCCCAAACCCCAGTAACTGATATAGGTGATTTATTAAATAGGCTGATTCTTAATTTATTTTATAGTTAGTCCTGACATAATTTTTCCTTTTGCTTTTAAAACTATGACAAAAATAACTTACTTAATTTTGTAAAATAGACGGAGTTTTTTAGTCAGGCCCTTCAACATCTTCAGACATGCAAGGAGATATGGAAGGTGCTGAAATTAACAGGTAAGCTACAAAGTGTTTGTTTCCAGCACTTGCAACTCTTAGTCACAATATTGATGAAAAATACAGAGCATGTGGAATTCCTGTCTCAGATGGAGGTTGTTGGAGTAGGTAGATGACAATATGATAAAAGCTGAGGTGTTAAGTGACTGTTAGCCTAGCAGATGCATGGTTCACTTTTCTTGGTAGGATATTGGTAGAAAAATTCTGTTAGATATTCCTTGAATGGCAAATTCCACTTGCTCTACTTAACAGTAAATTGAGTACTTAAATCTGAGTACCTTGATGGTTTTCCTGCCTGTTGGAAACAAAAATACCTCATAGTACACCCTATGTATGGCTTTGAGAAAATTCATCATTACATACAGGCAATCCTGTCTCTTCTGTAGGAGATTTTGCTAAAGACCCAACAGACACTTTGTTGCTGCTTTATGAATTTGAAGCAAGATCCAAACTGAATGATCCAACACTTCACAATCTTATGGAGTCAGTTTGGGAGCAACCACAAATAGAGATCAAGACACTTGAAATCATTGCATGTAAGGATTTTTATAGATCTTCAAGTCACAAAAAAAAGGGTTTCATTTCTCTTTCCTGTTCTTTTGAGGTGGCCAGGATTATAGAAAATGGGTCTAACCATATATATTTTGTCCTGAAGCAAAGATGCTTAGGATCTCAGCAATGTTAGGAGAGCTGTGTTTTGAAATGACAGATGACATGGATGATGAAACAGAAAGTTGTGATATCTTTCCATTTCTAGACCCTGAGAAACTCATATAGCTTGTAAGCCTGGAAAGGGTTTTTCAGATAAACTTTGCATGCACCAAACTGGCAATGGCCAGAGAGTGACCCTCACTGATTCATGTCCCAGTACAGAAGTTTTGGGTTGTGGACTTTGGATAGATGCTTTTTATTTATGCTACTAAGATAAAGTTTCAACCTGAAGTTTTTATAGACAATTTGTAAATAGCACTTCTCTACACTGTGCCATACTTCCATCACAAAGTCCTTGTCATAAAAACATGCTTGAGAATCTAGAGCAGGATCCAAGAAAGATGAGGAACATTTAGAACTACCATGGCAAGTCTTTGGTGGGTGTCCTGTAGGATTGCATGAACACCTTCTGTTCTCTGTGCCCTGAGGGAGTACACTCCAGCACCTGGAAACACTGTTCTGAAATCCTGCTCCTGCATAAGGTTTCCATCTGGATTTTTCTGTTCAAGGAGACTAACAAAACTCTTTAGACAGTGCCCCCCACCAGAGTTTTTTTCTATTACTGCACTGGAGGTAAACAGCAGTGAATTATGAAATTAGCTGTGCTTCTGCCTTGTCCTCACTGATGGTGTTCTTAGTGAGAAAGAGGGAGAGAAACACCAGCTTGTGACCAGACCATTAAGCAGATCTTTTTTAGTTGTTTTTCACAAGGAATATGGCAACACGCTGTAGTTAATTTTAGTGGCCTATGAGATTGAAGTCCAACTTCAGTAATTTATCTTTTATTCTTTATTTTCTTTTACTTTGAAGCATTAGCAATGGAGTCTCCAGCTCGGTATCCTGTACTGTGTAAGAAAGCTCTCAAGAGTGCACTAAACCTTCACAGAAAGCAGGCTGTCATTGATGCTGTGAAATTTAGGTTAGTGTTATCACATAGCTTTGCCATGAGCCTGTGACTGGAAATGCTGACAGGGAATAAAGCCTAAAATTTGAAAAAAAAGTGGGTTTTACTTTATATGCAGGGTTCCACTTCTTGCTGGCCAACCAATGTACCTCTGAAGGATGACTGCCTAACAGATGTTTTAACTGCAGTTTGTTTACTTGGCTTATTTTCTGGTACGGTCCTGTTTCCAATAAATTAATCTATCGAGGAAGGAAAATAATAATTGGATCCAGAAGAGGTCTCTGTTTTTTTCTTGTGAGGAAGGTGTTTATTTCAAATGTTAGTCTATGGTAGTGATCTGGGTATTTCAAAGACAATGAAGAGAAATTAAGGGTTGAGAAGAAAGTTATGGGTTGTAAGGTAGTGATGCCACATAGTACATATGTGATTTATTTAGCATATTTATGTGTTACTTATCCTTTCCAAGTTCCTTGAAGTAAGCACTTGGCAAAGGCAACTGTTGGTATTTTCTTTCTCACTTCACACTGAGAATGACAGAGCTGTTTTTGAGCCCTGTATTTGTTACTGATTTTCTGAGGATGCTGTCTATGTAGCTCTTGTTGGTGAAGTTAGAAAAAGTACTTTTTTCTTGCTGTCATATGTAGCACCCTAGAAAATACTGTGATTTTCCTTCTGTGTTACTGTAGAGACCAGCAATGAAAATAATTAAGTATTTTTTGAATAATTGATTTTGACTCTGGCTTTTCATAGTTTGTGTGAATAAGATCTGATAGTAGGAAAATGCATGTTTCTGCTACAGGAATATGAGTGTAGCAGACACCAAGGTAGACATGTCTGACAATCATAGAGACATAACTCAGTGTGCTCCTGATACTAAAAACTGTTTGTGCACATGGTATTTAATGTTTCCTCTTTTGTTCTCTTTCAATCCTCAGCAAGTGCTTACACAGTTTGATTAACATTTCTTTGCCGACTGGATTGACAGACTTGGATACCTGTGTGCTGCAGGAGGTGTGGGACTACTTTGAAGATGCTCTGAGTGTAGTCAGCAGCACAGTAAGTTGAACAGGAAACCAAGAGACTGGGAGATGATCCTGAGCATGTTTGAAAAAAATTCTCAGCCTGAGAATAATTAGTCAAATTAGCATTACATAGTATTATATGTGGAGCTGCTAAGGTTTCTTCAGTAAAAGATACACTGAAATAACCTCAAAAGAAATGTCTTGGATATTTAGGACTGTATTAAAAAAAATTAAAATCTATTTCCTTGGTTTTTGCAAGAGCTTTTTCTCCCTTTGCTTAGGAGGAAAAAACCCAACTGTTTTCTTACTCTAAAATTAAACTCCTTGACTTGTCAGTTTTGAGGTGAAGATTGTTCTCTGATGAGGTGCTGCTGCTTATTTGCTACCTCAGGATGCTTACCCAGAGATGGAGATCCTTTGGTTGATGACAAGAGCCTGGAATACAGGAATATTTCAGTATACTGTTGGTAAATACAAGGAAGCTGAGCAGTGGTGTGGATTGGGAATGCGTTTCCTCAATCATTTAGGATCTCTGAAGAAAAGCTATGAAGGCCATGTAAGTGTGCACAGAGGGATTTGAGGATGTGAGATTGGATGTCTGGCCTGAATTTGAGATGTGGCTCTGGGTGAAGAAACCACTGCTGATGATCTTTAGAGTTTCAGGAGAATCATGGTATCTAAATATTTTGGGAGAGCCTGGTGCTAAAAGATTTTCTCAAAGTGAGGCCAGAAAAGTTTTGATAGACAACAGAGAGAATAATGTAGCACTCTTTTACTGGAGGGGTGATATAAATGGGTGACTGGAAATAAACTTCTGTTTGTGGCCATGGGAGAGCCTTGTACCTTTGCCTGCTTTAACTAAAGTCAAGGTACTGTGCCAGTTTACTTAAATCAGCTGTTATGTGAATACTTTCAAGCTTGGTTTCTAGCATAATCTAATGTCTTTATTTATAAGGTTTAAGACGGTGTGAAGATAATCAGTAAAGCTCACCTTCTCAGGTACAGCTTAGCCACTTCCTATGAGGAGAAATTTCCAGGCTAGCACCTTTGTAGGTGATACTTTGCAATGACACTTCTTACTCTGTCACAAGTAAACTTTTTCTTTCAGCTTTTGGCTGCTGCTCCTGTCTAGATTGCAACCCAGTTCAGCCTGGCTGGTGTCACCACTCATTCTCTTGTGTACAAGCTGAGCAGTCAAGGGGCTGGCTGTAACTCCTACACCATTTTAAATGCATCAGTTAAGACAATAAGAGCTGAAAATAAGAAGTCTTTCCCACACTCAACATTAATTCCCAATGTCTGTGATTTGGTTAATAGGTTTATGTACTGATACAAGATTCAGATATAAACTATGCTTTATGACTGTAAATAAAACAACTTTTGTTAGGTTGCACTGATCTTTTTTTTAAAAACCATTGTATTTTAACCTGTGTCAAAAATCTTTACATCAGTTTGAAATTTAAGTTTTAGAAGCTGGTGGTAGTCTTCCACCTATTCCCTTGGTTTTGTTCTCTGTCACTTGGTTGAATTGATGCATTTTTATCCATCCTTGTTGACAATTGTGGTGCTCATATTCTCCAGATGGTTGGCCTTTATAGTGAGGTTCTGGACAAGCTGGACAGAGCAAAAGGATTTATTCCAAATGAAGAATAATGACAGCCACAACTACAAAAAAGAAAAGCAGTCTCTCTTGGAAATGTTGTGCTGAATGAGAGGCCGTTAGCTCTGTGAAGGCACGGGGCCATGGGAGCAGTGGAAAAGAAACCAGGATCTCCTTCTTGTTGGCAAAGAAGTTATGTGCTTTTTAGGAAGTGTTTATTCAATAAATGTAATTGTTTTCCTCTAGGGAATAATTTTCATTCTCTGGAGCTATTTAACTGTTAGAAATAAATATTTAACTTTTACATGAGATGCCTCTGCTGTTGTGTAAAAGGTTCGTTTAAATATCTGCTTTTAGTAGCAAATAGCAGTAAGCACGATAAAAGTCTTTAAAAAGTATTCCATCTCCTCTGGTTGTCATAGCTGCCTTGCTGCATAAATATTTATCAGATTGTTTAGTTTCCAGTCCATTTCAGTGGGGACAAGAATTCAGAGCTGTTTGCTGGTTTCACAGTCCCTCAGAATAGAAAAACCAGCACTGCTGAGCTCAGGGAAGAAGCTGCAGCTGTCACTGGTGGGGCTGTGAGGGCTGCACTCCTCCCTTCCAGCTCTCTGAACCCTGGGCCAGGCAGGTGCTCAGCAAGTCTGAGCACATCTGGGATTTGGCTGTGGGAAACCTGGGATGGAGCCAGTGAGGAATCCTGGGTGAGTGTGGGGTGTGCAGGGAGCCAAACGAGGACCACTGGGCCACTACTGGAGCTGCCTCTGCAGAGGGACTCTGGTCCCAGCAGGGACAGTCTGGGGTGGTGCCACTGGGCCACTGATCACTGTGTGATCTGAAAGGTCACACAGGAGAGTTCCTTAACAGGAGGATGGATCTGTTTAGTGTAAATTCTCCATTTAATGGTGAACTCAATTCACCAGACCTAGTTTGGGTCTTTGAGACACTGCTTTCAGATATCTAATGCACAATGTGCTGCCTGTTTAACTAAGAAATACCTTTAAATCCATAAAAATCCAGGTCTCAGATGCCACAGAAAATTCTTCTGGAGTCAGTTTTGGAGATCTATGCTGCATCACAGCAGTGGGGGACTCTAAATGATGCCACAAACTAAAAGGTATCCATCCTGCCTGCAGTATCTCCTTGGAGCCTGCTGGGCTGCCTTTAATTATTGCTCAGTTCTGACTTGCACACACACATAAACAGGTAAAGGTGTCACACTGTACCTGCTGAGAAAGGTCACGTTTTCCCAGCAAGTGAAGGAGGTAATTACATGCAGCCATAGAAGGCAGCAAGCACTAAATGTGGGTTTGCCTACAGCCAGAATGGTTTGAATTTTTTACTTGGAGATGCTCAGTTTGATTTCTTTTATGCTACAGCCAGCACAGAAGAGCCTGGATCAGGTAAGTTTCAGACCCTGCTGATAGTACTCATCTCTTCCTGCATATCTTTACACAGTACATTTTATTTCAGGCTTAGTATTTACCAAAGGGTTTAAGTGGGGCAAGGATTCCTCTCCTAGTTGAATCAGACTGTAATTAGCTGCATTTCCAGTGGCTCTTCCCAGGATGTAGTTTATGTGCAATCACACCTTTGCAGGTGTTTGCTGGTGCAGAGGCAGGCTGGTCCATGTCATTTTTGCTACTAAATGTTGCTTTACAGTTCAGTAGCCCATCAGGGGTGACTGTGGTTTATAAATATTTTTAAACCTCCAGCAGCTGACCTGAAAAAAAAAAATAGAGCTGTTCATTCCACCCCCATTCTTATCTTTTCATTGATTCCTGTTTTCTTTCAGCTCAGAGAGCCTGTGTGCTCATCCCTTGGTGTGCACAGTTGGTTCCAGAGGGTGGCATTGCAGCAGTGGTTTCCCATTTACACACTGTGGAAGCTCCAGGGTGTGCTGGACACTGGTTCTGTGCTGCAGAGAATTCCCTGCTTCTGAGAACACAAATGGATTCTCCAGGGCAAGAGGTCACAAATTTCCCCCTTTTCCCCAGCCAGTATTTATTTTATGCTCTTTTTTCCCCCTAATCTGATAACTTCTTAACCATTTGGGGAGGAGCAGCAGTGCAGAGGCACAAGGGAGTTGGAGTGTGAGTTGAGAATGGGTCCAGAGGGAGGGTGATTCTAAATCGACCATCTGGGATTGATGGGATTGAGGATGCAGGGAGCCTGCCTTGGGAAAAACGTCCTTGCTGGGAAGAGTCTGGGAGTGGGGCAGGGCACAGAAGACACCAGCTCAGCTGCTGAGCCCCAGAGCCCCTTCTACCACCTCTCACCCAGAGGCACCTGCAGCAAGAGCAGGGCTTCTCCAGCAGCTCTCCACTGAGGCTGCACCTCCCTTTGCTCCCACTGTTGTGGCTGCATTGAGCATTTGGGAGAGGCAGGAAAAGAAGAGGGGCTGGCCTGGCCACTAACACTTAGAAGTGGTCACAGTAATCAGATACAAAGGTAATTGGAAGAGGGCTGAAGCTCATTATAGGATTGGGAAGAAGATTTTGTCAAGTAGTGCACTGGAACTAGGGGAGGAAATTCCACAGTCCCCCCTGTGCTGAGTCAAGTGTGGCCCCAACCAGGTACTGCAAGTCCCGTAAGTGCTCCCACGTGCTTGTAGCATTCCGAGATGCTGCACTGATTGATTCTAATAATGTGTAATGTGTTTCCTTAGGGTTAAAACCCCTAAAGGTAAACAAATGCCTCTCATTTTGGAGGCAAGGGATATAAATAAACACTGAAGGTCAAGGTGTACCCAAGGATTCTCGAAGGGAAGAGACACCTTTGACATGATGATAACTTTACCTGCTTCACAGCAGATGCTTCAATGCCATGAATCCTGCTGTGACAGCCTGAGGAAAGCAGAGAACAGCAGTTCTTGAAGACTGTGCTGCCAAGCATCATTATCAACAATGGCTGGATCTAAGACAGCTCCATCAATGGGGAAAACAATTCTGAGAAAATTATTCCTTTAAAGCCCCTCTTCCAGCAGCCTCACAGCACAACGTGTGCTCTTCTGCTTAGCTAAGACAGCTAATTACCCAGAGCTGCAGACAGAAGCACAGACGTTTCTCTGTAGCACAAGCAGCTTACAGCTTATAATTTTCTAGAAGTGTCTTAGGGCAGATTAGTTTCATGCCTGTTGCAGGCAGCGGTGCCAGGACATCTTGGGAGAGAAAAGAACCAGCTCCTACATTTCACAACTAGACAGGACCATTATCAGGACAATGCTCTGCTATTTTCTGGGCCAGGACTTTGCAAACGTCTTGGTGGAGCAACTTGTCCTTAGCCAGGAAAACGGGTGGTTACAGCTTTAACAGAGCAGGTTCCTTCTCCATGCCACCCTCTTTCTCTTCCAGAGGTTCTGCCTTACAGGGGTGACAGGGTTTATTTGAGAACATAACCCTGTGGATTTGAGAACATTACCCCCTGGAAGCTGAACGTTTCCCTGTCACAGCAGATCGAGGTGACACACGAGCTCAGGACACAGCGTGGTTTGCCACGAGCAGGGAATCTGCAGCTCAGGTACTGGAGCTAACCGCGGGCTGGGCAGTGCTTCTGTGCTGCTTCATCCATGACTTCAAATCCATTATGCAATCAAACAGTTTGATTTTTGAGTGGTAATTCTAACATCAGATCTGCTTAATTTTCCAGTGTTTTGTGGACAACCACCACCAGCTGTTGATTTGATCAGTTAAAGGAGTTTCTAAATGGTTTTTAATTTGTGCAGTGAGCTTCACAAACCGAACAGTCAGCAAACTATATGCCCATGCTCAGTTGGTACAACATTCTTGTTCCCCTGAAATCTCAATTTGCTTCTCTTCTGTGCAGTTTGAAAGTAAAACAAAAATTTAGTATTTAAAAAATAAATTCCTCCCCCCTTCCTTCAGTTCAGCTAAATAACAAAGCAATTCAGGCACAAAAGTAGTGACACTCCTTTAACCATATTTGATTTCCAGTGAACACTCCATTCCTTTGCATTTTAAGATATTAAAAATTACACTAGTGTCTTTACAACTTTTCTTCTCTCTGATATTAAACAGTATGTTAAAACTGTAAAAAGAAGCTCTGTATTAGCTGGACTACGTATTTACTTTGTTGTCTTTATATCCAAGACAAGAACAATTATGTAGCAGCACATAAACACTATTATTTGTAAAGCAACCTCCCAACAATTCAAGCCATTACCCAAAATACATTTATGGTGTTGTGTCATCAGGCCAGACTTGGGTTAAAACAACCCAACCAAAAACACATTTCAGTGGCTGAGTTACAGCTCTAAATAAGCCCACTTCCTTTCTTTTATTTTCTATTTTCATTTTTCCACTAGGCAAGTTCTCAGGCACCAGCTTTTATATTAAAAAAGGCTTTTTTCCCCCCCCCCCTTAAACCACTGTCAACAGTTCAGTTTGCCATAGAGACCATATCAAAAGTTGCTAACATTAGCACCAAAAAACCCAGATCTGGTACACAATGAAGGACTCTACAAGAAGGTCTCAAAGACAAGAGTTCTTTGCAACTCTCTGTTTATTAAAAATATATGTCTCCTTGGAAGAAACACTGTTAACCAACTACTGTTGTCATGATCGATTCGATACTGTCAGCTATGCCATGGAGTACATCATCTTTTTCTCCACGTGACTTGATAGAGGGAGACAGGCTATTAGGAAAAAACAGAAAAAAGAAAAAAAAAAAAAAAAGACAAAAAAAGATAGGAATGTGTGACTAGCACCTTAAGGACTTTTGTTTCCCTTACTCCACTTCTTCAGGGACCGACATTTATAGCAGCTGGAGCAGGACCAGCGGGGCAGGGGGGCTGGATGCCCAACAGGAATCCATTGCCGAAGTTCTGTGTGCTCCTTTAGGGTCGGTCCCACCGACAGCAGAATCCTTCTGTCCTCCTCCATGCTCACAGCTGCCTCTCTGTGTCCTGACCCCAGAAGCTGCTCGGTCCCTGCAGGGCTCCTTGGCATTCAGGATGGGCAAAGGAAGTCTCTCCTCAGGCAGCACATGGAGTCTTACAGCAGCTCTGGCTGACGCTGGCAGCCATGGCCTGTGTGCCAGGAACTGACACACAGAACTGTCACCTTGGGGGGAGGGGACCACAGCTTGTCCCTGGCAAACAGGGGGAGGAGGAGACTTACCTGGTGGTGCTTGGACAGTGACCTGTGCTGTGGGGTGTGGCACTGTGTTCAACAGCGTTCACCAGCTCTTTGTAAGGCGGGAACACTCGGACCTGAACCGAGTACCCGGCACACACCCCTCAAAGGCCACACGAGGGCTTGTTCCCACACTGGAGCCCCACTCGAGCACAGGAGCCAAAGTGTTCTCAAAGACAGCCATGTCCTAGCTTAGGGCCAAGGGTCTCAGTGCCAGCAGCCGCCTCTCTTGAAAAATGCCAGTGCCCAGCGGATGGGGCAGCTCTGCACCCCCTGTGCCTCAGCCTGAGAGCTGGGGCACCACGTCAGGGCTTTGGGGTGGCTTGGGGGAAGCAGCAGAACCCAGCTTCAGCCACAGAATTCACACAGAGGTGTCAGAGACAGAGCCAGGCAAGGTGGCCATGCAGTCACCTTTGGTGGAAGGATGGCCCTTCCCCTGGGAGAGCCACCCCGGCACCTGGACACAGCAGGGCTGGGAACTTGGCATGGAGCAGGGAGGAGAGGAAGTTTTTCAATTCTGTTACTGATCTGGAAAATGTGAGTGTCCATCCAAGGCACAGCTGGGGGCTTTTCCTGCCAGTGGCTAATGCAGAAGGGAATGCCAGTGTGCTGCCACAAGCCAGAATGGGTCATTCCACCTGCACCCACAGGTACAGGGCCAGTCCAACATCCCAGGTTTTTCACAGCAACACAGGACAGTGAGTACATTTGTTCCATGTGGCCAGTAAAATATTTCTTAACTAAACACCACAGATCTAGATTCTATTTACAATAGAGCCAGCTTAAAAAATAAGTTAAAAAACTGGATTTTATACCCATTCAGTTCATCATTAACAAGAGAAAATGGAATAATAATAATAATAATAATAATAATAATAATAATAATAATTAAAAAAGCCAACACAACAACACAATATGGTTTTGGTTTAAAATCAGCTTAAAAAAATAGAACCAAAAGGAAACCTCTCATGCAAACACATAAGATGGTGTGTAAAACAATGTGCAATTTAATATGTAGTATCATCCATTCTCTTGCTCCGCAGCCTCCTGCTCAGTCTCTGTCTCCCAGCCTCTCTCAGGCCAGCTGCTGCTCCTTGCTCTGGTCCCTCCTGCACAGGCAGTACCAGTCTCTGCCCTGTCTCAGACCCAGGGTGGCTGCAGGGAACTGGCCTGGACAGGAGAAGTTTCCAAAGCACCTGGTACCGTTTTGAGCTCTTCCTGCCCAAGTGGACTTCCTACGGCGAGTGGTTGGGACAGAGGAACTGAAAGAACCTTGCAATAATACAATACCTTTTCAGAGAGGTCCCTCAGAATTCCTAGTCCACATACATATATATATATATATATAATATATATATAATATCTCTCCTCTATATTATATATAAATTACATATACAGATAAATAAAATGCTTTCTGCTGCTCATCTGTCGCACTGTTCAGAGCTGCTAGACGGTCACACTTGGAAAAATGCCCCTGGAGCTCTGATACCAGCTCATGTGTTTGGAGTCCATTGTTTCACTTGTTTTCTTACATTAGTCCTTAGCCGCCTCCTCCCATCTTGATTCTTTGTTTAGTTAATAATAATAATAATAATAATAATATAATAAGAATAATAATAAAAAAACGACCTTGAATGGGTTCTCATCTGTCTCTAATGGAGCAGTGGGAAGGTCCATGCAGGAATGGTGGGAACAGTCACGTGATGAATGATATGAGTTCATCCCAACAAAAGAAACAGGACTAGAAAACTCAATTTTGCGACGATCTAAAAAAGGGAGCAGGAATAGTTTTCATATCCCTCCCCCTCTGGGGCAGAGGGCTTGGATGGGTGGGACTTCAGAGATCTGCTCACAGCAAAGCAGGTGGGAGACATCTTCAGAGTTTCTCTGGGGACGGAACCCAGATGTAGTGCCCGGACTGGTCCTCAATGATCTGTTTGATTTTGCTGTAGATTTCTTCAAGAGAGTCTCCTTGTACAATGGCTGGAAGAGGAGAGAACAAGCAAGACCTTGAGCACCAGGCAGCACTGCCATGAGTTATGGGAGAGCCTTTCCACTGCCCCAAAGGGCCGGAGGGTGCAGCCAGCAGGGGCAGGACCAGGTGGTGTCACAGCAGCTGCTATGGGCCCAGTGACACAGAGGGTTAAAGCAGCACCTTGGTGGGGATTAGCCAGTGCTGATCCCAGCTGGCAGAGCTCCTGACTGTGTGCAGGGCTGGCTGGGCTCTCCACACCAGGCTGCTAATCAGCTTTGCAAACTGTGTCAGGCACCGTGCTGAGGCTGCGGCCGGGCCTGGCACCGCCACGGCTGCGCTGACCAGAGAGAGGGAAGGCAGGGCTGGGGCAGCACCAAGCACCTGCCCCGAGGTGCCAGCTTTGTCCCTTCCCTCTGGTTCTCCTGGCCAGCTGCTGATGGCTCCTCATGTTTGCTGCTTCCTCTGCTGTGGGGTGGGAACACAGAGCTCTCAGGCTGGGACAGGCCAGCGTGGCTTCCTCCCAGCACCAACCCCTGCCCAGTGCTGCTGCTTAGCACAGACCCAGCACGAGGCACTGAGCTGCTTACATCACAGGAAGATGCACATGAAGGGCCAAAGCTTTCTGGTAATCCAGCCTGCCTCTGTAACCCAGCCAAGACCATCCTCCAGCATCTCTGCTCCCCCTAAGTTGCTGGCACAGGACCTGTAACAGTGACCATCTATGTCTCTGCCCTTTACCTGGTTCTTTCAACACATTTCAGCCAACAGTATTCCTTTATTTACAGGTCAACATCAACTTGCCCTCCAAGTGCACAGTGGCATGTTGAGGGCCTGCAAAACTGTGACATAAAGAAGAAAAAACTGTGACATGACTGGAAGAACAGCCAGCAACTCTGGAGCCCAGGACAGGAGGTCTGGGGAAAGCTCACTGTGTTTGTACCCAAATATTTGTCCAGCTGAAATCAGTTTTTGTAAAACAACCTGCTTGGGGTTTTTCCCAGTAGCTGTTAGGTGGGTAATACACAGTTTGGCAACATTATCATTCCTCAACTTAAGAAGAAGCAGCTATTGTACTGGAGAAAAGATGGAAGACCAGTTTCTCTGCCTCCTCACCTGCCTGTGGTTGTCCAGAATTAATCATGTTACAAACATTAGTTCCTTAATGCACAAGGATGCCCGTGTCATGAGCAGCTCATCTCAGCAGGCACAAAGTGACAGCAACCCCTGGCTCTTGAGCAAAGACTACTTAGGAAGCAAGCCAAACTTCCAGTCCTTTTTGGTAGATATTTTGTAATAACTCAGGGCTGTCTCCACCATTTAGGTCGTTATTTTTTTATCTTTCCCCTTCTTTTCAAAACTTCTCTTTTTAAAAATGCTCCCTTTTTCTCCCATGCAGGGAGTTTACTTTCTGTAGACTTGTAACACCCTGAAACCCTGTACTTAACCTGCTCGGGGATTTTTAGATTTTTTTATTACTGTTGAAGTTGGTGATAAGCTTTCACAAACTCAGAAAATCCTGCCTGACAACTTGTCTCCTCCTCTATGACTGGTTTACTCCTATCCACTGATCTTGGAGCAGTCCCCTTGCAGAGCCCTCCTGGCAAAGTGCCATTTCTTTTTTGCTTTGATGAAGCTGGATGTTTTCCCATGACCCTGTAGTAGGACAGTGCTGCTAGAGAGGTCACAGCTGTTGGAAGAAAAAATGAAGTAAATCAGATACAAGTCTGCTCAAGACACTCACCTGTAAAATATTCTCCGAACTCTTGCTCAAGTTTCATGGCTTTGTCAAAGACCTTGTTGGCCTGTTCATATGTCTGTCTCCGATTCATCTCCCTGCCACACACAAAAAATAGAAACTTTTCAGCTCTTTTTCTTAGCAATGAACAGAAGCAAAAATAGCCAACAGAGCCAGGGTGCCTGGGAATCCTCTGCTCACAGGAATGGAAGCTGTGCAGGACCCAGCTCCCAAAGGCACAAAGAAGTTCCCCACAGACTCCAGGCTGCCTTGGCACTTCATCTCAACTCCCACCAGCTCTTCCCACTGTCACCTACCCCACCCCCCTTCACCATAGCAAGGAAGGGAATTCATATTCAGACAATCCCTTAAATTTATGAGACCACTGCAGAAGTCTCCCTGCTTGTCTAGGTTTTCTCATCTTCATAAAACATAGAAATAAGCAATTTGACCCCTTCTGACTCAAGAAGGGGTTTTCCCAGGCCTCTTGGTGCCAGCAGAATTTCTTCTGATCTCAGGGACAATCTCAAGCTGTTGAATCTCTTCACAGGTAATACTCTCTGCTGCTGCTCAGAAGAATTGCAAGCTCAGCTCTCACATCCTTTCCAGCCTGCACTACCCAGGGCCAGGAGCAGCAGGACAAGCAGCTGGAGAGGCACAGAACACGGTGCTGCACTTACATGAGGGCTTCAATGGATTTTGGTTTGATGAAAATGGCAATGGGATAAAGTTGTGCTTGTCGCAACCTCTTGATAGCATTGCCAGACACATCCAGGATGCAGTGCTTCCCCTGGAAAGGAGACAATCAGGATCAGGCCTACCCACACAGACTACTCTGTGTGGGAAACAGCTTGCTAATACAGATGTGCTTGGAAAGGGAGGAGCCACAGAAATGAAACCCTACTCCTGAGACACAAGCCAGCTTCCAATGGCCTCACATTCCTGCTTGCTCAGGGCAGGACAGCAACAATGCAAAGGGGCTGAACCTTTGTCTGGACATGTGAAGCTATTTACAAGCCCTGGGTAACTCCAGGACTCATCCAGAGGAATGCTGCTGCTTTGAGGGCACCCAGGTATCTCCGTCCTGTGAGCTCCTGAGCACAGGGCTGGCCAAACAGTGCCAGGCTTTTGGATGAAGTTTGGAGGACAGAGGTACCATGCTGGGGTAGAGTAACACAGCTGAGTAAAGCAACTACATGGCTTGGAAGGACTCTGGAGGGAGGAGAAGATCATGCCATGCTTGCTTAATGGGGTTACAGCCCTTCATTAACAACAGGGTAAAGGAGGGGAACTGCTGACTGCGTGAGGGTTCGGGCTGGATGCATCCCAGACCCAGGAATGCCACTGACACTCACCCTCTCTGCCACCGCTCGCACTGACTGGATGCTGGTCCCATAGAGATTGTCATTGAACTGCCCAGCCTCTATGAACTTGTTGTCCTGGATGTCTTTCTCCATCTGCTCCCGGGACACGACAAAGTGATAGTCCTGTCCGTCCACCTCATTCTCGCGCCGAGGCCTGGTGGTGTCTGGAGGAGAGTGGGCATCAAGAGAGAGTCCAGAGTGACGCACGACAAACCAGGAGGGACAAAACCCACCCATGCTCCCAGCCCCCTCCCCAGTGCAGGCAAGACTCTGCTCTTTGCAGAGCCCCCACTCTCCCCTCCCTCCAGCAAGGGCACTGAGCGTTGGCTGGGACTTACGGGGCACGCAGGAACCAAACTTGTGTGGGAATTCAGAGATGAGGTCATCGTTAATTCGGTCCTTTGTCGGCCCCAGGATGATCACCGGCCTCGCGTAGTGAACTGTGAACGAGAGCCACAACCTGAGGCCCCACCTGTGCTGGGGCAGCTGACCCTACTGCCACTTTTGGCATTGACCTGCCCTCTCCCTGCTGGCAGTGGGTGCTCTTGCTCACATGGGCACCCAAAGGTGCCTCCTCTGTGCGCGTTTATCTCCTCCTGGTCACGGTCAACATGTCCTTCCCATCTGACCCAAACCATCTGTGTGGCCCCGGGGAAGGTTCTGCAGGTCTCCAGGGTCGCAGATCAGCAAAGCTGCTCCCTTGCTTGGGGCAGGAGCCAGGCAACCAGGACAGCTGGGCGAGGATGCCATGGAGCTGGGGGAGTGACGGGAGCCTAAAAGTCAGATCCAGCTTCTGGCAAGGACAGACCACTGAGGCTGGGACTATTCAGACTGTGAAAGGGTCTGCAGGGTTTGAGCATCAAGCAGGGTTAAAGGCTGCAGGCTGGGGGAGGGTTGTTCTGCAGCAGGGACCTGGTCTGAGGCAGGAAGGGATAATCTTATCCTCAGCTGAGGACTAAAGCCCAACTCAGTTTTAGCTCTGGATCTCTCCCTTGGTCTTGCAGACCATGACACAAATCTTTTCTGTTGATTAAAAGTGAGCAGTCGAGGCCAGGGAAAGCTGTGCACACCTGGCTCCCCTGCTGCACACAACACATGAGACTGCACTTGCATCCACCCAGTGCTGTGCTGGTATGGCAGGAGGGGAGGACGCCCTGGCTGTGCTGGGGACACAGGTGGCCACACTGCAGTGGGCACAGGGCAGTTCAGCCCAGGACTTACTTTCTTGCCGTGTCACTGGCTCGTATGACAGGATGGTGTCCTCTTGTCCTTCTGCAACAGAGCCAGGGGAAGGTGGGTGAGCACTTGCAGCAGCTCTCCAGCCCCTCTGAAGCTGTGAGGAGCTGGCTCCTGCACCTTCAGCCTCCCACAGCTCTAGGGACACTCCAGGCTGTCCCCATCACTCCACCCACGGATGTGAGGCACGACGGGCATGAAGTTACGAGCCCTTGAGCCACTTCAATTATTCATGTCCCAGCTCTGGGTCAAGCCTCTCTCCCTCCCCCACCGCCGCAGGCTCACAGCCCATTGGGACGTAGTGTCCTCCCTGCAGGTATGTAGAGGACTTTCTGGGGACAAATTGCAGCTGGATCCTATGGCCTTGTACAGGCTCAGGCTCCAGGAGCCATCTATGCTACAGGCCTGGCCTCTGGCCATTGCTTCCTGTAGCAGGCACTGAGGATGGGGGATCATCACGGACTGGGAATCCACCACCCTGCCTTGGAGCAGAGTCCTGTAGCCAGGAGAGAGCAGTGGAGCAGGCAGGTTCACTCCTACTCCCCAGCCCCTGCTCTCCCTGGCTCCGAGGAGGGAGCTGGCCGCAGCATCTCAGTGTCACCAGCAGGAAGGACCAGCCTCCGAACAGAACCACCACTGGGACAAGACAAGATGGAAGTGCCCAAACATGCACATTCATACAGGGACACACACACGTACATGGGGCGGGAGAGCAGGTGGACACACACTTACTGGAACTGCTCTCGCTGTCACTGGTGTTTGATGTCACGCCCTCTGCAAAGCAACCAGAGAGATCCCCTTGAGAAGGAGCATGGGCGGGAGGCACGGGGGCACCCTGGCTGTCACCCAGCACTACTGATCGAGGGCAGGACAGCACCAGCCTCCCGAAAAACCTGCAGCCCAGCACCCACTGGGACGAGTCTGTGCCACATGGGCAAGGGCGGCATCTTTCACCCTTTGCTGGGAACTCGGGGACATGCAGGGGGATGCTTCCAGGAGAAGACAGGGAGGCCAGGAGGGCCTGCCTGGCAGATGTGAAGGCACTGAGCTTCCCAGGCCGAGAGAAGGTGAAGTGCACAGGGAAGAGAAGGCTGGCAGGAGAGCAGGTGCAGCATGCACACAGCGGGCAGGGGAGGGCACGGCTGTGCTGGGACAGGGATGGGGAGCCTACTTCTGGGGACGGGGCTGGGACGCACAGAGACAAGACACTGACAGAATGGGACAGAGTTTGGGGCTTTGCTTGCTCAGGCTGATCCTAGTGCTGCGACCACCCCTCAGAGGCTTGCTGGCCGCTGCCTGCAAGGTTGGGGGGTGCGGATCTTGGCAGGGAACTCCTGCCCCAGCTGAGAAGACCACGGGGATCCTGTCATCATTCTGCAGTTCTGCATAAGTGGTAACCCAGAGAAAGGTGGGACCACCTCAGAATGTTGTCACCCACCCCATTCAGAGCAGGCCCATCAAGGCCACTTCCCACCCACACCTGGGCAGTGGCTCCAGGTGTGAAAGCAACAACCAACCCAGAGGATAGGAGCAGAAAGAAGAGGATGAGGAGGAGCAGCAGGCACTTAGGGCATGGCCAACACCCCTGCACAAGCTCCCCCATCCCATGTGCAGCAGCAGCACCTTGAGCCCCGCAGGCTCCAGCAGCACAGGGGGGTCCCTGTCAGCGGAGCAGTGCCCAGGGCTCCTCCTGCCCCGCACCCAGGGAAGCACAGCTGCCCCGGCCAGAACCCAGCCATCCCCCGGCACCGCCAGCCACAGAAACAGAACAATGCACATCGGAATTCAACTTACTCAGGTTCTTTGCTCCATAATAATCGTCACTTAACCCAGGGAAGTCCTGATTTCACAGACAGCAAGAAGAGGGAGAGGGGGGGAGAAGACAGTGCAGGAAAGGGGAATCAGAGGGATGGGGGAGACAGAGCCAGACCAGCATTAGTGACAGGAGTGCAGAACGGCCCAGAGCTGCAACTGCAAGTGAGGTTAAATATTTTCAGAGCTGATACCATCAGCCCACTGCCAACATCTTGCCTTGTGCGGCTGGACCCCCTCCTCCCCCCAAGCTCATCCTCTCTGCCAAAGAGCCCCCTGGGACACACTGGGTCTGGGGAGGGCAGGGCAGCCACAGCAGCATTGGCTGGCACCAAGCAGTTGCAGCCCTGAGCTGCTGGCACAGGGGCCGAAGTGTTTCTCCTCGTGGAGTGTGCTGGCAGGGCACAGCGGCTCTGTGCCTCCCCGGCACAGAATGGCCACTCTGGGGCCAGGCACATCACACAGTCCTATAACATGTGGCAGGAGGGTGCATTTTTCCCACCTGTGTGTGTCAGCTGCCCCACACCACAATGCTTGCACAGGCTGTGGAAACGTGAGGCAGAGACCCCCTGCTACTGCAAGCTGGGATGGACAGTGGCAGAGCACAGGGAGGGAGCTGGCTGTGTGCTGTGACACAGGCAGGTAGAGAGAGTGGCCTGTCACATCCTCATGCTGTGTCATCTCACTACAGGGCAGCCAAAAGTAAGCCCCCAGCTTCAGCACGGATCTCACTGGAGCCCAGCCATGTCCAGGCACTACTAGAGACAGGCAGACACACAGACAACCTTCAGCACAGGCCAGAGGCTCGTGCTGTCCGCTAAAATCACCAGAAGCTGGCGGCAGCCTGTCAGAGGGATCCTGGCAGCAGAGGGATGCAGGGAGCCCTTGGAGTAGCCCAGCAGCATCCTCCTGCCTCTGTATGACACCCAAGACAGCCCCAGATGGAGGGGATATGTTTGCTGTGCTGGCACTGGGGCACAGACACAGCCCTGCCTTGTCCACCACCCCTTTCCAGAGGAGTGGGCACTGCCAGCCTGGATGCTTGCCCATGGAGTGGATGCAGTTCACCGCTTGGATGAGGGGCTGGGTTTGGTGAGCAGCTCCAGTGCTGCCCACATCAGGATTCAGGGCAATGAGATAAATGCCCTGACTGGGAGTCACAGGGTGGTGAGAGCTGTGGACCCACAACATCTGTAGCCAGCTACCAAAGATGTGCCTCAGTCGTAAGTGGGCAGCAGGGTCATGGCTTCCCTGTGTCCACAGGGCTTAATCCACTGGCAGAGCTCTGCAGTGGGAATGTGAAGCTGCAAGTCACTTCTAGGGAAGATGGAGCTGGGACCTCCCCAGGCTCTGAGCCCTGAGAGGGACAGGAGAAGCTCTGCAGGAGGCAGCCAGCCCCTCACTTGGAGGGAAGGAGGCAGAGGGAGGAAGCAGAGCCTGCAGCAAAGGCGGGACAGCAGGGCAAGGCAGAGCAGGGAGTTGGGTGGGTGTAAAGTTGGATGAAAAGATGAAGACATTGAACATGAGAGAAAGGAAGAGAGTGCCAGACTGCAGCTGTTGCTTTCATTTCAAGCTCCAGTTTTTCCCTAGCTGCTGGCACAACTCTGGAGCACAGACCTGAATACAGGCAGGTGCCAGGACCCCTGGCTATGGAAATGTGCTGAATCTCTTCCCTCAGGGCAGGGAACCTGAGGGGTACAGGTTTGCCCTCTCTGGCCAGCTGCTACTTACGTTCCTGTCCGCTGCTCTCCTGGGCCAGGTTCTCTTTGCTCTTGTAAAATGGAAACTTTCGAGAGAGGCGAAAACTCTTTTTACGTTTCGTTTTGATCGACTGAAGAACATGGAGATGGAAGGGAGGACAGAAAAAACAATGGTGTTTAACACATGTGGGGAAAATTAAAATGGAGAGACAATGAGGAGCTGTGTCAGGGCAGTCACCCTCAAATGAAATCATGGAGATTACATGAGAACTGTAATGCAGGAAAAAAATTAAGCATGGAGAAAAACATGTGGTAGGGATGCTGGGAAGCTGATGGGGCAGTCAGCAGCTCTGCAGGGGTAGCCAGGCTGTTCCTCCTTGCTTGTTGGCATGTTAGGCACTGCTCTTGAGGTATGAAGGCAGCTACCTTCACCAGTTGCCTGCAGGCAGCTCCAAGCCATGGGCTCTGCCACCCCATCACTCCAAACGGGTCCTTCCCCAGTACTTTCACACCATCCTGGGCTCCTCTGCTCAATCACTGCATATTCATGGAGGGTTTGTGCCAAGCAGATGTGGGCCTGGGGGAGGTCCAGTCACACAGCTCTTTGCCTTGGGATTGTTGAGCTGCCCCACAAGAAGTTTTTGCTGCTGGGACTCATCCTCCTAGTTACCAGTTCCAGGTGCCCCACTGAGCCCCAGATCAGCACTTACCCTGTTAGACTCAATCATGCCAGTCCTGGCGTGGAACTTCACTGTTTTCAACCGTGCTCTCTCCTTCTTTTCCACCCTGATCAGGAGAGAAAGAGTCACTAGCACCATCCATGTGCTGTCCACGCTGCCCACGTGGCTCCTCAGGCAGCTCCAGCGGTGGTGGCCCCATTGGCAAATGGAAGCTCCTTCCCAAGGAGGCTCAGATGTGGAACTGCCTGCCCAGGGCCTGGCCCAGGCCAGTGTCTATAGGAGCAGGAGAGGAGGCAAGCCAGCCTTCCCCAACAAGGAAACAGACTCAAGGTTGGCTTTGCTAACCTGAGAGGAGCAGCCAGCTCCTTTGCTCTCTGTGACTTCCCACCTCACAGACCTGGCTACAGAGCTGGGCAGCATGACAGAGGACACAAGGAGCAGCCCTTGCTGCTGTGACTCTGCTCTCACATGGAGACCAAGACTGGCTAACACCAACTTCCCATCCCCACTGGGACCACAGAGGGGGCTGAGCACTCCCATCCTCACCTGGAGTCTCACCCAGCTTTGGTGAATACCTGCCTAGGGAGACTTGCACATAGACCCAGCTTGCAACCAAGGTGCCCTTGGCAGGTGGGCTGGGGAAACAAGGAGATCCTAACCTGAGCCTGAGCAGAGCCCTGAGAGCTGCAGGGCTTGCAGAGCTCATGGAAATCCTGGGGTCACCAAGTGTGACAGCTCCTGCTGATGGACACTCACCTCTTCTTGCTGGGGATGACCCCAATCTGCTCGCTCTCGCCGTGGGGTGTGACGAGCCTGGCTTGCCACCACTCGTCATCAGAGGCATTGATGACGTGCAGGATATCCCCGTAGGAGAAACTGAGCCCCTGGCTGGGCAAGCAACTGTCCCGGGTCCGGTCATAGTCAAACAGGGCTCTGTGGAGGAGCAGAGAGGAGCGATGCCTTCTCTGAGCATGGCCAGGCAGTGAGGGCAGCAGCACTGCCAACCTCCTGGGGCACTGTCACCTTCACACCTTAAAAAGTTTAAATCCAACCCCTGCCAAGGTGAGCAGTGCTGCCAGCCACCAGCACATCCCTTGGCTGGCAGGCTCAGCACAAGCCCTGAAGAGTGCAATGCAGCAACACCCGTGCTGGACTGAGAGAACTCACTACTGAGCTCAGCTGCAGGATGCAGACGAGCCATAGATGCATTGGACATGTCTGTGGTTAGTGAGCAGGCCAGGCCCACTGCAGCAGCCTGCAGGAGGGCTGCTCCCCACCATCCCTCTGTGGCTGCGGGGCCAAGGAATGGGATGGGGAACATCAGATCCCACTGCTGGTGGGTGGTTGCACAGGCAGAGACCACCAGACCACCAAGGCATTGAGCACAGCCTTTATTTACATACAGAGGCTGTGAATGAGGAATGCATCTCAAGAGTATATGTATCTGCTTCCACACCTGATCCTTTTTACACCCCTAAACACCTCCTGTGAGAACAGTCTATTTAGTTTAAAATTATTTTCAAAACCAAACTAACCAGCTATAGAAAAGATTTGGTTTTTTCACTCGAGGAGCACTAATACTTTTCCCACACATGTACAGGATACACAGCACTGCAGCCTGTACCCATCAGCTGCTCTCAGTGGCTTCACCTGCAACTCATTCTACTGATGTCAGATCACACAAACTGTGTCTGCTTTGATGCATCAGCTTGAAAAAAGACAAAGAAAGGGAAGAGTCACTAAAAGTACTGGCAGCACAACCTCCGTATTTGCTCCTGGGACACTGGCCCCACTGGTCCCCAGCCCAGCATGAGCCCAGGCACTGCAAACACTGGCTTGCTGCTGGTTTAATCCTGGCCCTAATAAAACTTCAAGCAGGAAGGTTCCACTGCGGGGACTCCAAAAGGGGTCTAAAAGCACACTGTAAGTGGAAGGGCTGAGGGATCATGTGGCATGTCCCTGTGGAGCAGCAGAGCTTGCACAGCACTTCTGCCAGGGAAGTGCTGGGCTATGAAACCTTTCAGGGCACCTGGGGCTGGGTCTTGAATGGGAAGAAGAAGGGCTGCCCCATGGGGAGAGCTCTTTGGAACAAGACCAAAACTGCCCTATGCATCCAGATATGTTCAGCCACTAGATCTGTTCTCCTTGCCCAGCTTGCTCAGGGCTGGGGCAGCTCTTGTGCTCGTTCCCTCCACAGGGCAGTGTGGCTGGAGCTGGCAGCAGAGCACCAACGGGTGCTTTGGCCAGAGGTAATCAAGCCTTGCAGGCAGCTCCAGGCCAAAAGATAAGGCTGCATGTCGGCTGTCAGGCCGCTGTGAGGTCAGTGCTGCTGGCCAAGGCCCTGGGGAACTGGTCAGGCCGGTTCCCACAGCCAGGCAGGCTGTGAGAAGCCCTGCCCACTCCACGCACTCTGCCCTGCAGTGCAGTGCAGGGCCCATGCTCCTCCGGCAGCAGCCACCAGCATCCCAGGACAGGCCCAGCGAGATCTCTGCATGGGCAGGACACCTATGAAGGCAGCACACGGGGCACTGGCTACCCCAAGGCACGATGCTCCAGGAGAGCGGCCCCTGGCTGTGCTGGCATGCAGGACACACCATGCCTTGGTCCTCCTCTGGGTGCACAGGGTCAGATGGCAGCTCAGCTCTGTCCCCAGGCCAGCTCACAGCACTCACAGCCAGGAGAGCAGATGGTCTGGCTGGAGGGCAGGGAAGCAGTACCAAGGACTCCCATGGCTTCCTCCTGGTGCCCAGGCACAATGCCTGCCTGACCTCCATCCCCACCCGGCACGGCCCCAGTGCTGGCAGACTTTGCCCTGCGGCAGTGCAGGGAGGTGACAGGCAGGACGTGAACCTGCCTTGCCTCTGCCTTTGCTGCATGAAACTCCAGCTCCCCCAAGTTGGCTCCAGCACCCCCAAATCAGCTCCAGCAGGCACTTGGGTGCCCAGCTCCAGCCCTTCAACAGCACACAGGATGCAATGCAGCCGCGCAGGGCTGACTCAAGCAGTTGGGTAGCAAGTCCTGTAATTGATGTCCTGTCCACAGCGCAGCAGCTCAGCTGGTTTCGGGTAAACTGTGCTTGAAACTACCCCGCCCAGAAGGGCTGGGGCAGCCTGGGCACCCAGCAGTTCTTTCAAGCATGTTTGCAGGGTGTGTGTTGAGCAGAGTGCTGTGAAGGGCCACACTGGGAAAAAGCTCTCCCCTGGGATCACCCTCTCATTGAGGCACAGCCCAGCTCCACCTGGGTATGTGTGAGGGGGACACAGTGCTGTGGAGGCCTCCAAAGCCCCATGGGGGGATGCACCAAGAATTAAGAAATGCTAGTAGTAGCGTGGAGGCAACAGGGAGCTCCCTGGTTCAGAGGGATACTTTGATACATGAGCACCTTTCCAGGCAGAGAACAGACTCAACTCAAGCTGGACTCAGCCTAGACCCTCCTCCACACATGAGGGTGTCCACAGGACAGCAGGGGAGTGAGGGCAGGACTAACAAGATGATGTTTATTCAACACTGCACCCAGCTTGTTGCACACCCCTAGGAAGCCCTGAGATGCAAGATGCCTGCAGAGACTTGTGGGAAGGTGTGAACTGCAGGAGCCCAGAGCTCCAGCTCTTCCCTCCTGCCATGCTGGGCTTGCAACATTTCCATCAGGCCTGAAGTCCCTCTGCATGGAGCAGCCATGCAGTGAGAGATGCAGGCTGACGCTCATGCAGCATCGGCCCTTGCCACCCTTCTCACAGGGAAGGATAAGAAGTATCCCTTGCTCCTGGCCAGCCTCACGTGCAACAGGCTGTGGAGGGTGAGGATTTACAGGATTATTTTAATTTCCAAGTTAAAATTACCCATTAGCTCTCATTCCACTAGTGCTGTGGCAGGCAGGAGGTGACAGGAGGCAGGCAGGGGTTGTCCTGTCCACACAGGACTTGCAGCAGTTTGAGCTGCATGGCTGTTTAACCCATGCCTGTCTGTTCTGCACCTGGCTCCAGACCAAAAGTGCTTTGAGGGCTCAGAGCAATAATCCTCCTAAGAGCTCATCTCCCATCCAGCCAGATCCTGCCACAGGAACAGCAGGAGGAGACAAGGAGAAGCCTGTTAGCTGGTTCAAGGAGAGTGCCCGGAAAGCTGCCACAAGCTGCCTGTGGCAGAAGCAAGGCTGGATGCCCACCATTTCCCTGTGTTCCAGTGGTCCTCAGTGTGTTGGGCTGGCCAGCAGCCACCCAGGCTCTGTAGAGACCACTGCCTCCCAAACTGGAGAAGTCCTTGAGAGAGGCATTCAAGCACCTAGCCTTGACAAGCCAGGGCAAAAGCCCTGGTCTCCCTGCTGCACCCTCCAGGCTGTGCGATGCATCCACAGCCCTCCCCTGGCCCCCGCCACACTGTCCTCGGAGGCACCACACAGCCCAGGCTGAACCGCAGCCCCCCCCGCACCCCATGCCGTGGGGATGTGCCCATCCCGGGAGCAGCGGAGCCTTACCGGACATAGAGCGATCTCTTCTCGCTTGTCCGGAGCGAGCCGGAGCCGGAGCTCATGCTGCTGTTCATCATCTGCTCCCGCAGGTCGTGGATCTTGGACTCAAAGCGGCTGTACTCTGTGGGGACAGGGTTGGTCAGTGCAGGCACAGCTGCCCCCGGGCTGATCCCCACGCCCAGCCAGGCCTGTCCACAAGGCACCTCGCCCACGAGCCTGTCTGTCCCCACACACAAGGGAGGGCAAAGATAAAGGGGTTGCAGAATTCTGCAGGAGTCCAGCTAGGCCTCCAGAGTAGGCAGGGTTCCAGCTGCTCCCAACCCCACCACAACTTCCCAAGAACAGCCCAGGCAAGGGCTGCTGTGACCTCCACAGCTGCTGAGCTGCAGCTCCACGAGGGAATGGCTGGGCAAGACTTGGCAAGCTGCTGACCTACAGAGCAGTTCAAAACACGCAGAGAGAACGAGAGCCCCTCCAGGAGACCCCTGCCCACCAGCTGGAGCAGTGAGACATGACCACAGCCATTGGGGGAGCCCCCAGCTACCGCTTTGCTGGCAGCAAAGACCTCCTCAGCAGGAATGGGGAAAGGGAGGCAAAACACAAAGTCCCTGCCCTTGGAAGAGGAGCAGGGAGGAGGAATTCACCTTTTGCTTCTACATTCCAGCAGCAGAGATGTGCAGGAAGAGCTGGGGAACCCTCCAGAAGACACCAGCACCTTCCTGTCAGGCAGCTGGGCAGGAGCAGCCGCCACCCCAGCACCTGCTGCTGCGCCAGCCCGACCTTCAGCCGGGTGTAAAGGTCAGGCTGACACACAGAGGGTGGAGGCACCAGGCCTTCCTACCCAGGGCTGAATGAGGAAAGTGCAACTGTGGCTCCAGGAAAGCTGCTGGCAGTGCCACAGCCCACAATGCCAGATCTCACCTCATACCCTTGATTTTGTCCCTTGGGCACAGTGTCCTGCAGTTACAGGTGAGAGAGGACGAGGCTCACCTGTGCTGTAAGACTTGCCTAGAAAGTCTTATCCACAACAAGTGGACAAGAGTCAGTGTTTTAGACGTGGCTTGGGTTTCAATTCTGGGATGGGGAACACAGCAGCTGAGCTGTGGAGGCAAGTGCTCACTGCAGAGCAGAGCCACAGCTGTGCTGTGCTTGTGGAGCCACATCACATGGCAGGAGAAGCAACACTGCTCAGAAATGCTCTGTGGGCTTTGTTTGGGAGCCAGTCTCCCTCCCATGGACTGTCAGTGCAGATAAAAACAGGGTTGGGGTATGGGACGATGCAGCTGCAGCTCAGCATTTGCTGCACTACAGTCCGGGTATCCCCCAGCTACACCCAGTTGCCAAAGATACATTTTTACTTAAACGACCGGAAAAAAAAGGCAATACACACAAAAACTGCCAAGTGACACACAGAAACTCCATGCTAAGCCCCTTCTCCTGCCATGCAACACCCAGAGTTGCTGCAACACCAGGCAGGGCCAGTTGCTTAATGTGGAGACCATGAGGACCCCTGACTGTCCCATGCCAAGGGGCACCCACTGCCTCACCTGCCTTCCTGCTGGCAGAGGGAAACACAGGTGCACCAAGGCATGGACAATGCTTATTTTACAAGAAAACTGAATTCTGGCACCAAAGCAGCACCAGTGTTTTACAGAGATCTCAGCAGGGGGAAGTGAGCTTCATCCCACTGCACATCTCTTGCCCCACACAGCTCATTCTGCCCTGGAATACCCATAAGCTCTTGAGATCTAGAGAAGCATCTGTCAGAAGCAGGTACAGCTTCTTCTTAAACATTCTTTGGTACTGAAGGGCTGTTTCATCCAAAAAGCACCACTAGGACCCTTGTTTCCAGCCAGGTCATTGCAAACCCTGCTGGGGGCACAGATTCCCTGCACACCCCACACAGAGGGGACCACTGCTCCTGCTACATAGACTCACATTCCTCCTACAGCACTCTTCTCCACAAACGTGGAGGATACACTACCTGGGACTGGACAGCAAACATAGGGCAGAAGGAGATTTCTCCACCCCTAGCATCAGGGTGGGGATGCTGGAAGGGCAACTTGTGGGTGCCACTGCCCTGCCAGAAATGGCATATGCATACCCCTGCTTGCAGCCCAAGGGCAAAGTTCTCAAATGCCCCAATTTCAGCTGGGGCACTCCATGGAAAGGGACTTCCCTAGTTTTGCTGGAGTGGCCACACTGCTTGGAAGGGTAGGAGAAACCCAATGACATGACAAGAAGCACAAACCAGGCTGGCTGTGGCAAACTGAAGGACACAGGGTCTGCTGTGGCTTTAACCTCCAGAAAGCAAACAGTCCTGCCCTAGGAAGGGTCTTCCAAGGAGCCACCAATGCACATTTGCTCCAGCTGTGGGAAGGCACAGAGTGGAGGAGCAGCCAGCCCCAAAGCAAACCCACTGCCTCTCTCCCAGAGCAGAGGAGGCAAGGTTACCCCAGGACTGAGCACAGGGTACTCCCAGGTGCCACGGGCACCCTTTTAACTGCACATTAGAACAGCCTGAGACAATTACCAGCAGATCATCCCCAGCAAGGAGTGCTCCTGCCTTTGCTCCCTAACTTAGGGCCACCTCAGCTCTGCACCTTGACCCTCATAAGATCTCCTGTGCAGCTGACACCCTCCCAGGAAGCTTGCCCAGGATGCAGCAGGGAGGTGAGCTAGGGCTGATCCCCACAGTGTTCAACACGTTCAGGACATGTTTATCAAGACTGAAAAGTATGTAACAGGTGAGCCGGCACCTCTTGCTGTGAGTGCCGTCGTGGCGCTGCGCCTTGTGCCAGGATGTTTGCTCTTCTCACTCAGCAGCTCGATAAAAACACCATTGTACCCTCCCACTGCTTCTCCCTTTCCAGGGTGTGGGTGTTCCTAGAGCTGGGCCTGATTCTGTCCCCTGGGGCGAGCTCCATGCTGGGAGTGGAATCCCTGAGTGTGCGCACGCTGTAGACCACTATCAACAGGCAGGGATCACCTGCCTGCCCCAAGGATCCCAGAACCAGCACATGTGTGTGACACACCAGCAAACATGCCCAGCAGAGCCAACAAAGCCATGGGTCTGCATCTGGGCACCAGGACACAGCACAAAGGAGAAGGCGTTGGCAGAGATGGGAGCTACACTGGAAACTCAACTACTGAGTACACATAAAGCCCTGTATCCAAACACTCCTGCCTGGGCCATCAGCAGGGCCCAGAAATGCTCTGTCACAGGTTTCAGCCCAGCCACTTGCAAAAACTACTGACAGCTTCAGCCAGGTACTTTAGCACCCTGACCCCAGACACCTTCCCTCTGCACAGACACTTCCCTCCACAGGCATAGGAAAGCAGAAGAAAGCACAGCCATAGGGAAAGCTCAGAAGCTTTTATGACTCTTTGCACAGCCCTGGAACTTCCCTTTGAACAGGCCGGCTCAGAGAAAGGCCATAATGTGACTTTTTGTATTTTCAGGTGGGGAATGTCAAAGCTTTGTTGCATGAGGTGTGAGGAGGTGGAATTGCCAAATCCAAGCGCTGGTGACAGCAGCAGGCAAAGGTCAGGGGAAGAAGTGCTCAGAGGGAATGGATCTCAAAAAAATTCCAAGGAACCATCACTCCCCCCCTCCTTGACAGCAGGCAGCAGTGGTCAAAGGTGCTGGTGTTAAGAAGAAAGGCAGGACAGCAGCTCCTCTTTCTAACATTTCTTGGTCTGGTCTTTGCTTCTTTTACCTCCTAGCTTCTGGTAGGACAAAACAGGGAGGGCTCCTCATCCCCTGAGACTTGCACAAGCAGCCTCTCTGCCTCCATGGAGCCCCAGCAAGGTCAGACACAGAGCAAGCTGTGCTCATCCAGCACCCCAAGGCAAGCCCTGCCCATGCTCAGGTACGAGAGACAGGTGCCATCCACCGCCTCTGCTAGCAGGAAGAACTTCTCAAATCCCCTTTCCACCAGCATCTCCTCCTTCAGCCATCCTACAATCCAGCTCTCCTGCTCCTTCCACATGACAAACATAGAAAAGACAAACACTTGAGAGTACATGGCCCATTGAGTGGGTCCAGCCTCACCCACACTGGGGGCTCACACCAGAGAGATCTTTCCCCTTGACTCCCAGCCCTTCAAGCCTCTGTAGCACTGAGGGCAACTTCCAGGATACAACAGCCTGTACTCCACAGCCACAACGCTGCCTCCCGGGATGGTTGCAGCTCCTGTGCTGGGTGCTGCTGCCCACACGTGCCAGGAACCATCACAGACATGGTAAATCACCAGCTACAACACATTGACATTTCCGCCTTGGTCTAAGGGGGTTTCAAAACATCTTGTCCAGTTTGACATTTAAGAACCACTCTTAGTTGGTGTCTTTGCCAAATCTCAAGTGGCAAAGGGAGCCAGAAATACAAGAACATTAAGCGCTTCCTGGAAAGAAAGAAAAAAAAAAGCCAAAACAAACAAACCCCACACCCACAGCACAGCCCTGAGCAGCACCAATGACTCGGCGCCCCAATGGCCTCTGCCACAGGATGGAGGAATAGTAGAGACCGGGACCAGCAGGACATTGCCCAGCAACGCCACAGAGGAACAAGACGAAGGACATGCTTAGGGTGGGACATCGGCCACCTTGGAGAGGACAAGAACAGCTGGTGGAGAAAGCCAGTGGGCCCAGGAGGGACACCTTTTCCAGTGGACTGGAACGGCTGCATCCCAGCACGTGCACGGTGCCGCTCTGGGCACGGCCCCGGGATCAGCCGCGGCCCCTCGATGGCTGGCGGGGCACCCTCCCAGCGCTCGCCCTCCCAGCCCACGGGCCACGCTCCAGCGCTACCGCCCAGGGAAGCTTTCTGCGGGCAGCTGCCCGCTCCCTTCCCGCTACCCCTGGCGGGACCACCAGCCCCCGCCGCTGCCGAGGGAATCGGAACCCAGCGATAAAGAAAGGCTCGGGGTGGTGCCGCAGGTGGGATGCTCAGAGGTGGGGACGAGCCCAAACTCCGCAGCGACGCCCCGGTTCCAGCCCCGCCCGCACCGTGGTCGCCCTGCAGGACCCCTGAACTCTCCCAACCACGGGGTCTCTCCAGCAAGGCCCGCGGGACCCCACGGAGCCGGGCCTCGCGGCGACGCCCTCCGGCAAGCAGAGCTCTTCCCCCTCACCCGAAGATGACCCCGTCCCGTCGAGCCCCGCCGCGGCCCCGATGCCGGTGGGGTCGCGGCCGGGCTGTCCGTGCAGCGGTGGGCGCTCACCTGCAGGCGGGGCGGCCGCGGCCCCGCACCCGCCCGGCCCGCACACAAAGCCGCGCAGGCACGGCCGGCGGGACGCCGCGGCCCCGCCCCCTCCCGGCGTCGGCCAATCGGCTCCCGCCCCGCCCCCGGGCCACGCCCCCGGCGGCGCCTCGACCGCAGCCCCTCGCCCTGGCCTCTTTCCCCGCGCGCCAGCTACCGCCCCGCCCCTCATCTGCATATCCACACCCACTTCATCTGAATATTAACACTCGGTATCTGCATAACCACTCCTCCCATGGGCGTGCCCCGCCCTCCTCGGTCCCGGTCCCGGTCGCGGTCGCTCGTGGCGGTACCTTCGGGCCGGTACTGCGCGATGTATTAACACTCGGTATCTGCATAACCACTCCTCCCATGGGCGTGCCCCGCCCTCCTCGGTCCCGGTCCCGGTCGCGGTCGCTCGTGGCGGTACCTTCGGGCCGGTACTGCGCGATGATGGTCACCGTCTGCCCCGCCCGCTTCAGCGCCGCCGCCGCCTGCTCGTGGGTGGCGTTGCGAAGGTTCACGCCGTTCACCTGCCAGGACAGAACGGCTCCGCTGAACCAGACCCATGCGGGGACCGATTGAGGGGGTCTGCCCCGCGCCTCGGCCCCGCTGCTCCGCGTCTGTACCGCTACCCACGGTACTCACGGTACCCACACTCTCAGAGCCTCGTCACTGCCGCTGCAACCCCAGTACCACGCCTGGTACTGGCACTCCCAGTAGCGGCACACCCAGTACCAGCCCCCGGCCAGCCCAAGCACCAGAGCCCCACCGCAGGCACCCCGCGGCCGTGTCAACACACCGGCACCTGGGATGAATGCCACAGATCTGTGCTTCGGGTGACAGGGGACACGTGCCCACCAGGGACTATGGGAGGCCATGAAGGGGCAGCGAGTGCCCCACCAACTCACCGAAAGGATACGGTCTCCCCTCCGCAGCTCCCCACTGAGGTCAGCAGGGCCTCCAGCCAGGATGAAGGACACAAAGATCCCCTCGCCATCTTCCCCTCCAACAATGTTGAAGCCCAGGCCGGTAGAGCCTTTGTGCAGGATGATTTTCCGGGGCTCCCTGGTAAGACATATTAGGGACAGGGAGACATCAGGGTGAGGAGCAGCAAAGCTGGTGACAGGCTTTTCTGTGCTCAGGGTTTGTGGCACATTGGTGGAGCTGGAGTCATCCGAGTGCAGCCTGGTGTGACTCAGCCCTCAGCACTGTGGAGACTGATAAACCAGAAGAGATGGCAGGCAGTGTGACATGAGACACAGCATGGACAGAGACAGAGCATCCACCGTGAAATGATACACAGGAACACTGAACTGCATGGTGGCATCTGATGCCATGAGCCAGGAGAGTGGAATCAAGCCCCTCCACAGCATAGCAAGTGTGCCTACAACCCCATGCACCCCTCCAATGCCACAGACCCTGCACAGCTCAACAGAAGTCCTAAATTTTTTCATGACTTAATTCTATCACAGCTCAAACAATAGGCAGGCATAAGCAGGAAGATGGCCTGGCATTGCAAAACTCCTGTGTCAATTGTCTGGGAGAAAGAAACAATGTGATGGAACAACGGCAGCTCCTGGATCAAGATCTGCATTGAAAAGGAATAAATGATGCCAGACAATTGGCACAGGCTGATGGTGATTGTCAGCCAACTGGAGACCATCAATGCATCTGCTGTGGCTGGATCCTGGGCACTTCCTCAGGTACCACAAGGACCAAAGGCCTGACATTGAGCTCAGCAGCCTGATCAAACACTCACCTGCCAGGTGTCAGAGGGAAATCTCTGGGCTGTGTTTGGAGAGATGCTGGAGCCCAGGCATGGCACTGAGTGAGGGCACCCTAAAATGTTGGCAGACTTGTGCTAAGAGGACCCTGGGGCACTGGGGTGGGGTGGGGGGGCTGGAACACACCAGAACCAGGACATCAGGAAAACCATGGGAATGCTCAGTCAAAAGATGCTCAACCCCAAGTCCTCAAGATGTTACCAGTGCTTGGCTTACGGGTAATTGTGAGGGGCAGGGAGGGCTGCAGCCCTCAGTCCCTCTGCAGCAAAACTGTGCCTAGGGCTAGAGTTCTCTCAGGGGAAGAAATAGGTCAGGTTTCTGGGTCTGCAAACTCTGCCTCCAACCAGGAGATGAACTTGCTCTGCCCCTTCGGTTTTGCTGCTGCCCAAGCAGCATGCAGGAAGCACAACCTCAACTCAGTGTAGGGGAAGCATCCTCAGCACCTGTGAGGACCAGACAGTTTGGTGGAAGGTAAAAAGACCCTACAAAAATGAGGAGAAGTAATGAAGCCCCGGACAGGTACATCACAGGTCTCAGTCATGACTCTTGGCTTCCATCCTCGTCACAGGAGGCATGACACAGATCCTCCAGGCAGATCCCATGCTGAATTTTGCAGTGTTAACACCGGGACCTCGGCACAGAACAGCTGAGGGGATCCTGTGGGGCTGTGCTGGGTCTTGGTTGCAGTGGTGGAGCTCACTGAAAAGCAGATTCTTTGGCTCCCGGCTCTAGGTGCTGCAGAACATGAGGGTCACTGGAACCACATCCCCATCTAAGCAGCACTTGTGCCCATGGGAGGGGGAGAGGCTGGATACTGGACCTCTGCTTTCCCTAAGGAATGGCTGCCAAGAGCCTTATGGGAGACAGTTTTTTTTTCAGGGCAAGCTGCTGCCCTTCCCCACACCAGTAAGTTGCATTTGGACCACACTGGTCCTAGTGCACCATCTTGGTGCCAACAGACCTGCAGCGATGACACTGTTCTGGGGGGTCAGCAATGCATACAAGGCTTTCAGCACTGTCCTGGGCAGTATGAGGGAAGTGCTGAGCCCACTGCAGGCTGTGGATCTGTTGGGTAGCAAGGGACTGTGTCTGGGCACAGGGACCCAGTGGTGCCCAGTGTCTGTAGTGGGGCCCTCCACAAGGCAGCACCATCCTCTAGTGGCCACCAGCACGTGCTGCACCAGGGCCACTGCTGAGCCATTGCTGAGCCACTGCCACTGCCAAGCCACTGCTGAGCCACTGGAAACCCTGACCATACCACTGCCAAGCCACTGCTGAGCCACTGCAGAGCCATCACTGTGCCGCTGCCAAGCCACCACTGAGCTCTCACTGTGCCATTGCCAATGGCTGTGGCCAGCCTAAGCTGGGTTGCTCTTTCTGCTCTCTAGTCACAAATGGGAATGCTGGCACTTGTGAGAAGGAACACCCTGGTAGGACCAGGGTGTCTGGTGTGTTTTCCAAATACTGGGACTCAGTCCCTTCTGTGGGACACTGTAATGGCAGACAGCACTGCTCCTGCCTGTGGCATCACCCCCCAGTGCCCCAACAGCACAGAAGTTGCTACACCTGGTGAGGATGCAGTGCCAGAAACAGGCTCTAGAGCTGGCATCAATGGTCCCGAGTCCAGTGGGAGAGTTGGGGTGCGTGTGGAAGGTAGTACTGCACAAGTAATGGCATGCAGAGACACCTGGCTGTGGCTGAGCACCAAGAAATGAGAAAAGTGACAAAGATGAGTGCAGACACTCTCCAGGAGGATGTCAGGCCTGACAAGACTTGCAGATGGCAAGTCAGGGTCTCCCACTCCAGCATCCACCACTAACCTCCAGAATGGGAGAATCCTGGACAAAGCATCTTCCACTGTAGACACTCTCAAAAGGAGCCTGCAATCTTGTTCCAAACAGCAGAGCCAGTCCTAAGCCTAAGTTGAGTGTTGGTCTTTAGAAATCAGCCTAAGCCCTACAGTCCTGGCCGTGGGGATAGCACATTCAGAGCACTGGCCCCACGACTGTGACAAGAAGAGGGTAAGCTGTAAGAATCAGCTAGTAGAGCAGAATTTTACAGCTCTTCCACCCTCATCTTGAAGCTTTGGAGAAGTTTTATACCGCATTTAGGCTCAGAGAAATGTTTTCTTTGTGCTCCTCTTTATTTCCTGGCTTCAGGAAACAAACCTGTTCATGCAGCATAAAGGATTCTACTGGGCCAAAGAGGGCTGTGCCAGAGCTGGACAGGAGGCTCTCAGGCCAGGGGCTGGCAGTCACTGAAATTGCACATGAGTGCAGGTGGTCTGGGCTGCCAGTCTCAGGGAGTGTGGGAGGGGCCCCACTTGTTTGCAAGGCTGTGTTCCCCCTGGCCCTTCACCCCTGCCACACCTCCATCCCAGGAGCCTGTCACACTGCTGGATGGCACCATAAGGGCAGGGAACACCTTGTATTCCAGGTATTGTAAAATCAGCAAGAGAATGAAGCTGAAATGCAGTCGTGTAAGGCTTGTGAAAGGGCAGGAGAGGGAATGGAGAGGGAGTGAATGCAGCAAGCCAGAAATTGACACAGCAGGGTTGGTCTCAGGGGGGTGAGCACAGAGCTCATTATGGGGACCTCAAGCATTGCACCATGCATCTACAAATGGCCTTTCGAGGCTCTGAACTGGCAGTGGGGATGACGTCAAGCCACCACAGAGGGAAAAGTGAGGGAATGAGAAGGATCATGATAAGAATGCTCATGCCTGGCGCTTACCTGGTGAAGTCATCATCTCCGATCATGTGCCGAGGGATGGGTGAGTACCGGGACGGAGTCACCTGGGGAGGGATGGGATAGGCAGGCTTGTTCTCAACGCTGCCCAGGTAGCCCAGACTGGAGTTATGGCTTATGTGGTTGTCAGCCAAGGCTGAGAAGGCTGCAGGGGAGGAGAAGGTCATCAGGAGCAGAAATCTGTACACAATGAGGACATGGAGATGGGCCCTGCCCTGCTCCCCACCCCAACACGCCCGGGTGCCCCACAGCCCCGCGTGCCCAGCCAGTGGCCAGCGGCATACGTACTGCTGGCGTAGTCGGGAGGCGCGTACATGTCGTTGAGGTGGATGTTGCCAGGCTTGGCCACTTTCAGGTACACCATGTCAGAGGTGTTCTTCAGGGCGGCCACTGCCTCCTCGTGCCGCACGTCCTGCAGGTTTGTGTTATTCACCTGCCAGAGGGAAAGGGCTGGGTGACACGGCTGAGCAAGAGGGCAGGGACCAGTGCAGCCCTGCAGGAGTGTTTTTCCATCAGGGAGGTGCCACAGTAGCTTCAGAGGCACGGTCCCATTGCCTTGGGTTTGGCCTCCTGCCTGCAGCCATTACTGTGCCTGCCCTGCCACAGCAAAATCCCAGCAGGAGCTCCAGGGAAGAGGAGTGAAGCTGCTGATAGGATGGTGCTGGGATTCAGGATTAACACTGCATCACAGTGGAACCGGTTCAGCTTCACCTCACAGTTGGCTGTGGCCATGGGGCTTACCGCAAGCAGCCGGTCCCCGATCTGCAGGCGCCCGTCCTTTTGGGCAGCACCTCCCTCGATGATCTTGGTGATGTAGATGCTGTTGTCCCCAGGGATGTGCTGGTTCCCGATGCCCCCTGCAATGCTGAACCCCAGGCCTGAGGAGGGTGAGAATGCAGGTGAGGGACAGACAGATAGACAGAGTCCTGGGCTGGCACCACAGCCCCTGTACCTCAGTGAGCTTCACACCCTGCCCAAACTCAGCAGGCAACGGGACACCCCACTGCTGCCTGGGGCTAGCCTGGCTACCATGCACAGCACTGTGGGTCTGTCCCATACCCTGTGCCCCACAGCATCCCACACTGCTGGGCCACCCTGCAGCATCCTGTGCTGTGGCAGTGCCACCTCGCATCCCTCATCCCCCATGAGGCTGCCCCGCATCTCGTGACATCTCACACCAAGGGGTCACCCCACACTGTCCTGTGGGGCAGGGGGGCACCCTGGCCAAGTGAGCAGAGTGAGGGGTTCACCTTTGGGGCCCTTCATCAGGTTAACCTCCATGATGGTCTCTGGCGGGGGCTGCCGGCGGCGCACCACAAGCCGCACCACGGGGCCTGCTTCCTTCAGGGCCTCCACAGCTTTGCTGTGCACAACCTCAGAGACGTCCACGTCGTTCACCCGCAGCACGCAGTCGTTCACCCTGTGGGCACAGGATGGCCCTGAGCATCCCTGCCACCCTCCTCCAGCCACACAAATGAGATTTGCTCAAGCTGGCCAGATCATGCCCTGCTGGAGTGAGAAAGGGTTTCCTCCCAAAGTAGGGGGAGCAGGGGAGAGGGGAACTGGTCCCTATAGTGCAACTCTGATGGAGATGGGAGATGAGAAAGAAGGATGGATCCCTGCCCTGGGCTGTAGCGGGATGGATGGGAGCAGGAGCCTGATACAGGGAGGGGAGGATGGGTGGCTACAGACAGGAGGCTGGTCACCAGAGATGGTGGACCTGTCTGTCCTGAGGGGATCTGGCTGTGGGAAAGAGACATACGGAGGCCACAGACCATGTCAGGAAAAGGGGGTTATGGCCTAGAGGGTCCATGCAGAGATCCTGGGTGACAGCCCGGCTGCTCCCCCAGCCCTGTACTCACCCTAAACGGCCATCCATGGCTGCTGCTCCCCCGGGGATGATCTTGGTGATGAAGATACCCGGGTCATCTGGAACGTGGGGGTTGTCGATGCCGCCTGCTATGCTGAAGCCGAGGCCGGAGTTACCCTGTGGGAAATCAAATGCTGCATCTTTCCCCCATAGGCAGCTGCTTGCTGCCAGCCCTCCTTAAATGGTTCCCCCCAGCCATGGGACTGCCTGGGGCGCAGGAGCCCTTACAGCATCTATCACACCCCGGGGAGCCCGGCTCAGGGGGCAGAGGGATGCTGGCCAGAGGAGAGGCTGGTGTTCCTCCGCTGAGCGCTCGGCGCAGCAGCGTGGAGCACTGAACAGATGGAGTGGGAGAGTGGGAGCCGCCGAGGACCTCCCTCACCACCGCGTCTCCACGGAGAGACTAAGGCAGGCGGGGAGCTGGGGGAAGAGGAGGTGGTCCTTGGCGGAGAAAACCTCCCCTTGCTGGTTGCTCCCCAGGAGGAGACACCAATGCCGCAGCCTGCACAGACCAGCGGGGATTGTGCCAGTCACCAGCATCCCACTCCTGCCCCTCTGCACTCTGAGATGTGGCCCTGGCCCAGAGCCAAGCTGGGAACCAGCAACGCTGATGGCGAAATTTACAGGTTTGGGTGGAGGTGGCTATCAGGATGGAGTGGGCTTTCCAGTTCTGTCACGTTTTCCTCACAGACATGCTTGGAGCATCACTTGAGCTTCTCCTGCTGAATTATGCCTGGGGAGAATGCAGGAACCACAGCTCATCTCCAGGCCATTCCCCCAGCATCTCAGGATTGAGTGGCTGTGGCCCTGTGCTGCGTCTCCCACTTGCAGGATCCTCATTAGTGACACACTCACAGGCACTGCTTCCAGATCCATGCTTGATGCAAGTGGACAATTCCTGCCTTTTTTGCTCTGCCTTGAAAATCAGATGGCTTCTTGCCTTGTTTCCTCATGTGGAAGAGCTGACACTTAGTCACATACTATTGTGCCTGCCTCTCTTGCACACGAGTGGGCTCAGGCCAAGCTCTCCTGGCTGCCCTTGGCCCCAGTGCTCAGTGGGAGATGAGGGGGTTCTCTGCTCTCCCAGGGGACCTGTGGCTGAGAGTGCCACACTGGAACTCCATCTCCCCATGATAATTTAGCACCAACAGCTGGGGCTTGCACTTTTCACCAGCAATTTTGCCCCAGTATCAGCTCCTGCAGCAATGCAGAGCTGGCTTCATGATGCTGCTGACATAGCAGCAGAAGCCACCAATGCCTGCCACTGTGCAGCCCTCCCGGATGTTCCCTGTCCAGCTGGGATTTGGCTAGCATGTGACATGGAGGCATTCAATGGTAAAGGGTCTGAGGCTGCTCTCTTTCCTCTGTCCTGAGCTCTGATTTCCCTGTGCTTAGCTCAAAAAAGCTCCTTACTGTCACAGAGACCAAGCCTGGCTTCAGCAAGGCAGATGAGATTGTAAAATGATCTCTGGGCATTTGTCTGTGGGAGGTCCTTGGTTAGCTACAAAATCTGGAAAGTATCTGGGAGGTGTTAATTTTTATTTTGATAAACCTCAAGGGATTTCTTATGCTTTTTTTTAGACATCAGGGTTGATGACAGGGCAGCTCCTGCTGTGGACACGTATATGGTGGATAAACACAAAGCCATGACCCTCTCCAGACTGTGTTTCTGTTATTATTGCCTCCAAAATGCTGTTGCATTTACGCTTGTCTTTACAACAAAGACAAAGATTAATAACAGCGACTGAGCAGTGATTTTGAGATACACTGAAGTAAGTTCTGGAAGCCAAACACCTGAGCAAGGGGACAGCCTCACCTGCAGGAACCAGGGTTCTTCTCCTGCATTAAGACAGGATTGCTGGATCCCACCAGGGACCAGGTGAAGGGGAAGGACCTGGGTATGGTCCATGCTAGCCCAGGCTGCTAAGCCTGGAGATTCCCTCATGGTTTCTTGCTGTCAGAGAATGAATTGCTGCTTGGGGCTTTGAAATTGAGGCATCAATGAGTTGCCTCTCTGTGTAGTCCTGCCAGCTCTTTCCCTGTTCCCACTATGGGCTGAGGACAAGGGACGCCCTGAATCCCTGAAACAAGGCTTTTTCCTGTGACTTGGGCCTGGAGCAAGAAGCACTTAGCCCAGAAAGGAAGGAACCCCTGGGCTGGTTTTGTCAGGCACGCTGGGGAAGCGGTGGGTGAGGCGACAGCCCCAGATAACCTTCCGTCCACCCACCTCTGTGATGCAGAGCCAAGGGAAGGAGGGAGATGACTAAAGGCAGAGAGGAACAGAATAATGAGCGATGCGTCTTCCCCTGCAATGCCGGCCACGCGGTGAGGCTGAGCCGCCTGGCACGGCAGTGAGGGGGAGGCAAGGTGTGCTGTGGAGAGCCGCGGGCAGCCTCCCACCACAGCCATTCCCAGCCAGCAGGGCTGTGCCTGTCTCACGGAGTAAACCCTGGGCCAACTTTTCCCGCTCCCTCTCCATCCCTCCTCCACTGCTGCTTCCTGGGCAACAAGCCCTTTGTGCCCTCTGTGGTGCTGGCTTGCCCCTGGATAAACCCCATAGATGGGGGCAGCTAATTCTAGCCATGGCTGGTGTGGTGCATGCCATCACCTCTGTGTTGCCAACAAAGAAAAGGCTTGAGCAGGAACTTCCTCCATTGTGGTTTGTTTTACTGAATAGCCTGCTCTTGCAGCCTAGCATCACAAGGCTTTGTGCCCTAGAGTGACAGGGAGCCTGGTGGCGGGGTGGCTTTGGTCCCTGTGCCCAGCTGTGGGTACACCCACCTGTGTCTGCACAAGCTGAGCCCCCCACACCTCTGTTTTCTGACAAAGGCAATGACAAAGAGCCTGCCCCCATGCTCTGCACCGATGGGTTTGTGGGGGTGAGGGTGTGAATGAAGGAGGCAAGGGAGAAGCCCTCCTCCCTCCCTTCTGGAGGGGTGTGCAGGGGGAGAGGAGAGCAGCAAGCCCACCCTGGTGGGAGCCAGGCCGGCAAAACAGGTGCAACACCTGTGAAAGCCTCCAGAGAGAGCGAGGAGCAGAGACCAACCAACCTCCCCCCATCAGCTGTGCAGGGATGCGTGGGGGGCCAGCAGTGCCGGGGGGTGGGAGAGTGGGAGGAGGCTGCTGGTGGGTGAGTAAGGAATACTTACCCTTTCCAAGACGATCTCTTCATATTTGAACATCCCATCACTGCCATTCATCTGGAGAGAGGGAGACAGCATGTTACGACTCTGTGCTGGTCCTGGGGGAATTTGTTTTTCCTCTCTGATAGCTGAACATGAAGAATCCAACCTAAAGCTGCACCATCATGGCTGAAAAAAAACCTTAAATGCAACTGCTTGGCCTTGCCTAGGAATTAAACCATGTGCTGCTTTTCTCTCTGGGCATGAGCCAAAGCCCACTGACTTTAATGCACTTCTGTGCAAAGCCTTTATTCTCCCAGCTCATTTCTCCAGCCATGAAAAGGAACACAACCGAAGGCACAAAAAGAAATAACACCTTTGTTACGCAGCATATAATTAACCTCAGGAATTCACTGCTTGAGGAAGGGAAGAGAGGGGGTCGGACCATTTAAAGGGAAAAAATGTCTGTACATAATAACATAATAAACACCTTTAGCAGCTTATATTTTTTAAATCTTTTCATAGCATGACTGTATTAACAGGAAATTCAGAATAATTTATTATATGAAGTTAGTTGGGTGCAAAGGAAACAAGGTGTGAGAGAGTGGGGCACAGTAAGAGGTGAAAACATTGTGGTGCTCTTATGTACAAAAATGGTGTAGCTTGTCTCAGTGCTGTACACCACACTGATCCCCACGCTAAAAGTCTCTCATACCCAATGTATCAAAGTAGAGTTCTTGGAAACATAATGAATAGAAACAAAAAGGGATGCAATTGTAGGCTGTAAAATGGTAAATGTAGACTCAAAAAAAAAAAAAAATATCCATTTTCCTCACAATCAACAATGCACAGGGAAAATGCAGCAGTTTCACTCCAGATCATCAGGATCAGGCCAGGAACAGCTGCCAAGGTCTAAAATTTCGCAAAATTTGCAATGCAATTGGCTACTGAAACACCCAACACTTAACAGCAACAGTTTCAAAGAAAACTGAGTTGGAAGGGAACCCAAAGGGTCATGGAATCCAACTCCTGGCCCTGCACAGACCCCCCAGCAATCCCACCATATGCCTCAGGGTGTTATCCAAATGCCCCTTGAGCTCTGGCAGCCTTGGGGCCATGACCAATCCCTGGGGTGCCTGTTCAGTGCCCCACCACCCTCTGTGTGAAAATCCTTGTCCTAATGTCCAACCGAAACCTCCCCTGGGACAGCTTTATGCCCTTCCCTCAGATCCTGTCACTGAGCACCTGAGAGAAGAGAACAGTGACCGCTCCTCTGATTCCCCTCACAAGGAAGGTGCAGACTGTGGGGAGGTCTGTCTTCAATCTCCTCCTCTCCAGACTCAATAAGCCAAGTCACCTCACCCTTTTTCATATGGTCTCCTCTAGATCCTTCACTACCTTTGTAGCCTCCTTTGGATGCTCTCTAATAGCTTTATATCCTTTTATTGTGGCCCTAGGACTTGAGGTGAGGCTGCCCCAGTCGGAGCAGAGCCAGACAATCCCTCCATTTTCTCTCAGGTGATGTTGTCCCTGCTGCACCCCATGCCAAGGTTGGGGTAGTAGCCAAAGTAGCCTTTTTGGCTACTAGGGCACACTGTTGACTCACATTTATTTTGGAGGGGACTGAACTCAACCTCATAATTTGAGTCATTCTTAGAAACAAGGGATGGGACATGGGTAGTTCTGAATGACAAGGCAGAGACATTGGAACCCTGCCACGAACACCTCTCTTACTTGGCAGTCCTGCCTCTGCCTGTGGCCTATGGACAATGTTCAGGGTTCCTCATCTGGATTTTACATCCACCATTAAGTGATGGGTCATAGATCATATGGAGCCACTTCCTGTATATGCTCTGTATCCCAAACTGGAGCTGGCATGCCTTTGTTTGGACACAGTTCTCATGAAGCACCAACATGTGGCTGTGTCCTGCTTTCCTAGCTCCTTGCTATCTGCTCCTGCAGAGGCACAGCCCTGCCATCCTCCACACTCCCAGAGAGTTGGGTCATTCCCTGGAGGGGACAGCAACCATTTTTTATGCTAAAGCCATCATCTGACACCACAGAAGAAAACCCAGTGAGGCAACGCGAGGCTCTATTGATAGGTAGAAAGAAGAAACAGGAGTTTTTCTAAGCAGCAACAATCAGGGGCCCAGGCAGAGAAGCAGTTCTGCAGGACAGGATTTGGGATAGGGCTGTGGCACCTGTGACCCACACACGGTCATCCCCTGCCCTGGGAGGCCAAAGCAATCCCACACCCTATACTGTGCTTCAAGGATGAGGTTGGGCAAAGAGAAGAGAATGAGGCTCCAGGGAAGGCAGGCTGAGGGTGTTGTCCCTTCTTAGATGCACCCTGTGCCTGGTGCCTCAGCATCAGGGGATTCAGGGTGATTTCAGGGGACAGTTCAAGGTTGGGACATCCAGATACTCCAATAGTAGGATGCTCAGATCCTGCCAGCACATTGGGGAGGGCTTTGGCCAGCTCTTACAGGAGGATCTTGCAGCAGGAAAGTACCACAACTTGTGGGATGAACCCACAGCAGGATCCCTGACAGCCTCAGAGGGTCCGGGACACATGGTCAGTGCCACCTTCGGCCACAGTGCCGCCCTGTGCTGTGCTCCTGTGGGCAGAGGGGCACTGCTTCCCTTGCCACAGCTTCCCCCTCCGGCATGAGCCACCTTTTCTCTTCTCATCTTCCCATATTGACTAATGCTAAGTGCAGCTGGCTTGCTGGCCAATGCAACTCTCAGAGCAGCACAGCCATCCTCAGCATGGCCATCCTCAGCACGGCCTCCCTCAGTACAGCCATCCTCAGCACAGCCATCCTCAGCACAGCCATCCTCAGCACGGCCTCCCTCAGCACGGCCTCCCTCACACAGCCTCCCTCACACAGCCTCCCTCAGTACAGCCATCCTCAGCACAGCCACCCTCAGCACAGCCATCCTCAGCACGGCCACCCTCAGCACAGCCATCCTCAGCACGGCCTCCCTCAGTACAGCCATCCTCAGCACGGCCTCCCTCAG
>NC_031772.1:15580289-15600304 GCF_001522545.3 Parus major | reverse complement strand
CCTCAGCACGGCCTCCCTCAGCACGGCCTCCCTCAGCACAGCCTTCGTCAGCACGGCCATCCTCAGCACGGCCTCCCTCAGCACAGCCTTCGTCAGCACGGCCATCCTCAGCATGGCCTCCCTCAGCACAGCCTCCCTCAGCACGGCCTCCCTCAGCACGGCCTCCCTCAGCACGGCCTCCCTCAGCACGGCCTTCGTCAGCACGGTCTCCAGCCCATCCCCTCTCTGCAGTTGGTATCCCGGTGCGTGGGGCGCAGCGTCGCCTCTCCCCGGCTTTCCAGCAACTCAGATTCCTGGCACCCTTTGCTACTACACACATTGTCCTCTGTGCTTTGGCATTCAACACAGTTGCCACACAGCCAGCCATATGCACACCCACGGCCGCAGAGGAACAGCGTACACATCCCTCCAGGATGGGGATCTGCAGAAAACTGTGACAATCTGTGAGCCATGGTGAGAGCCAGCGCACACAGGCCCCACTGAGGAGTGGCTGCTGCTGGTGGCATCCAGGATACTCTGACATCCAGGATACCTGGCACACAGACCCCATCAGACACCCCAGCACACAGACCCTGTTGGACACCCCGGCACACAGACCCCATCAGACACCCCAGCACACAGACCCCATCAGACACCCCGGCACACAGACCCCATCAGACACCCCGGCACACAGACCCCATCAGACCCCTGGTGCTGCCAGGCAGGTGAGCTGGAATAGCCCTTCTCCCCAAGTCCCTGCGCTGCCAATGCTGAGCAGTTTTGCACTGCTCCTGGGGAGCTGGCGGTGTAGGTGCTTGCTTGATGCGGTGCCTGCTGGGAGCAGCCTGCACTGTCCAGACATGCTGTGGTCAGCCAGGCCTGACCATGAAGTTTTAGCTCAGATTATGTTATCAAAATTCACGCAATGGAATACCAGCTAATTGTATAAGGAAGCCAAATGAAGAACTTAATATATACCACGTAACCAAGGGAACAAGCCAACAAAGCGAACATTCCAGCGTCAGAAAAATCAAATACCAGTCACTCACTGATGGCAAAAACCTCCCCATGATACCCACCAGAGCTGCCAAAACCTGCCTCTGCCACAGGCTGCTCCCCCTGTCCTTTGCCAGTGCCCTGTGCTCCTTCCCAGATCCTGTTTGGGGCCAACTCCAGTGGGAAGATGCCTGGCTCCATCACCTCCAGGGTGTGAGAGCACACCACACCCTGCTCTCCTCTCCTCGTGTAACACCTGCAGAGCTGACAGGAGTGTCAGGGGCTAATTAGCTGTTCCCAGCATATCCTGATCCTAGCATCACCTGGTTTCTCATGGAAAAGAGTATGTGTGTATTTTTCCAGGCCCTTCTCATGCAAAAAGCCCACCTGAGGGCTCGGAAAGAGGTGCCTTTACTGGCCCTCTCCTCTTTTGAGCAGGAGGGAAATAGTTACCGGTGACGGCATTCAGCTCATCAACAGAAGGCTGCAGAGTTAACACTCATTTGATAAACAGAAGAGCACACACCTTCCAGAGCTACTGCAAGCTGTCTGCAGGCTCTGCCGGCCAACAACGCAACAACACACACGGAACACCTCTTGCAATTTGCTGGAGAGTAAGGATTTGAGGTGGGTTTTTTGGGTTGGGGAGGGTGGTTGGCTGTTTTTTGTGGTTTTGCTTGTTTGCTTGTTTTTTAAATAAAAAGGAAGGCCAGATTTATGAGACAAAGATCAGGTTCCTCAAATACAACCCAGATACCTAACCAGGCTGCAAGAGGAAATAACCTGCAGGATGGATAACACCACTCACTGGCCCTTTTGGAGCAAGATCATGCCCATATCCTGTGCTTAGGATGGGATGAGGATGAGCACTGGGACCTGCTGGTGGAGCAACCATTTATTGAGATAATGGAGAGGGTCTGAAGATTGGGCAGCCAGCCCTTGGTTGTCTCAGCCAGCCCTAGGTGTGGAGGGCACCTGGTGATGCCCCACACCTGCCTCAGGATAGGGAAAGGGGAGCAGCCCTTGCCAGGGCAGTGCGTGCAGTGGGCACCTCCCCGCTGGCACAGACACTGCCAGTGCTGGCACAGGAGAGCTCTTCCTGCCTGCACATGGCAGGGGGCCCAGGGAAAATAGGTCAAGAGCTCCCTCCCTTCACCTCCACGTGTCTTGCCACAGCACTGAGACCTACTGACTCGCTTCCAGCTATCCCCTGGCCTCAACCCCCCTGTGTGCAGTGCCCATGGTGCTGGCCTTGTACACTGAATGAATAAATGCCCTATTTCTGGTCAGCCTTTTGCCAGAGGGCTGCGGCCACCAACCTGCTGAGCTTGGGCAGAGTGAAGGGGTTTGCAGCCTGACAACTGCAGCAACAGCTGGGGGACACCACAGCCATGCTGCCTGCAGGAACTGGCACAGGGATGTGCCCCAGCCAGCACTTGGTACCAAAGTGTGAAGGACTCACTGGCTGACATCAGGCCTGGAAAGCACTTGTCTTTCTCACACCTGAATTTTGAGCAACTGAAGAGGTGATTGCACCTCACTGCTGGGCAATGAGGCACCAAATCAGACTCCAAGGATCCAGACTATGAAACCTTCAACTCCTCAAGGGCTTTGGAGTGACTTTTCCTGCTCATTTTGGGACTTCCTGGCAGCAAGAAGTTGTTTTAGCTTCAGAGAGGCAGCTATGAAATGCAGAGACCCCATCTGCCATGGAAACTCTCTTTCCAGTTCTCTACTCCCCATTATGGACATGCTGGGCAAAATACACCAAGATGTGAAAAAATGTGAGCAACAACCTGGAGCTGGTATGGCTGGTGCCCTCTAGCACTCTCCTTACCCTTCAAGGGATGATTTTAATACTGCAGGCATTTTATAGTATATTTATCACACCTGAGGGTGCTGGGCTCTGCTCAAGCCACACACTGAGCCCCAGCCATCCCAGTGCTGCAGCCCCCATCTTACAGTGCCGCTGGTGCTACATGCTCCTGGGGATGGAAGTGGGTGGATGGGGACATTGAAATGCAGAACAGACTTCTTGATAAACAGTCAGGGCCAAATCCAGCCCAGCAGCCAGTGCAATGCAATCAATGGAGCTAGAACAGGAAGAAACTAGAATACATCCATCTGTTTATCATTAAGGAAAGCACTGAATAGTTAAGTAATTAAAGACTGGAAGATGTGACTTTAACCCTTCCAAATACACGCTGTACCAACAGGCTTCAGATTCTGGGTTTGTAAAAAAATCCCATGCTTCTAGATTTGGTATTTTGGTGTTTGCAGCAAGCTCCTGGTGAGGCTCCTTTGCTGACCTGGGAAACTGCTGAAGTTTTGGGGAGTTGTTTTCTATGAAGCCTGCGGACTCCATCACCCCAGAGAAGGAAAAGATGAAGCAAGGCCCGTTTCCTGGTATAACATGAAGTAGAAGGCAAGAGGGTTTCCAGCTGGATGCTGAGAGGAATCAAACTAAGGTGTCTTCTGCTCTGGGCATGGGCTGCTCCAGGCACCCAGGTGGTGACACTCACCAGAGCACAGCCAGCAGATCACAGCTACAAGCTGGTGGCCTTTTTGACCCCTGCAGGACAGTTGCTCCCAGCATGGTCTGCTGAGTTTGGATGGATGGGATCAGTGACTGTCACCCCCACAATGATGCTGGCATCTGTCTGGGGTGCAGAGCACCCCCTGAAACCCAGCCAAAGTGCAGGGAGAAGGGGTGGAGGTGGAGGGAGGGATGCGAAGTTAATGAGCTGGAGTAGAAGGAGGCAGCAGGGAGAGTAGGAAAATGGAGTGCACTGCAGTGGAAGGAGTGGTTGCTGCCCTGCATGAGGGCTCCCAGAGGTTCCTGGCCTCTGCAGGGCTCGGGAGTCTGTCCGGGGTGACAGAGCCTGTCCTTGGCCCCTGGGCTCACCTCTCATTGCCCTTGGGCACACAGGCAGGGAGGAGGGACGGGCATGGATGGCGTGTGGCAAAGGATGCAATGCTGCTGCCTGCGATGATGAGTGGTCAATGTCCCTCCAAACGTCTGACATTTTGTACTGAGGGAGGGTACAAAACAGATGTGAAAGCAGACTTTCCATCCAGGAGTACCTCCTTGCCCTGCCCTGCTCATGGCACACTTCTCACTTGCTCCAGTCCAGCATGATGGTGGTCCCTTCCCTGCAGGAGACATTGCCCTTTTCCCATTTCCCTGTAGAACAGCCAGGAGAGTGCAGACAGGAAGCTGCAACATGGCACTGTCCTGCAGCCAGGGTGCCCAGAACAGTGAGAGAACCTCCAACCCACAGCCCTCCTGCCATGCCATGTGTTTGGGGAAGGTAACCTTTGGGAACAGCAGCTCTCCTCTGCCAAATTCGTACAGGGCTGCTGGACCCAGGACCACCACGCTGAGATGCATCACTGCCTTCCTCCCCAGTGTCAGGTGTCTTTAATTCAGGCATAATTAAACCATACACCCAGGGTTGGAAAGGTCTCAGCCAGTCTTTTCTTCTTTTCTGTAGCTTTTCTAAACCAGCCCAGTTGCAACTCTGATGTGCACTGACCCCACCACAGGCTGTGGGCTGAGACCTGCAGTTTTCTACAGGGGAAATTCAATCCCCAGAAGTCACCTGTGGCCCCTGACTCCAAAGATGAACCCACCCCAGCTCTGAGTCCTGGTGCTGCTTCACTGCTGTGGAAGGCAGCTGGAGTTTGATGCACCAGAAGTAAACCCAACACAAAGCACCCAGCCCTGGCAAGCTGTTAACTGGGCTCCTTTGGGCAAAAAAGGGAAGCATCCCACAAGCATAGAGCCAGTGCTGCTGGCCAGAAACCCACACTGGCCGCTCTCATCCCTTCACCCCCCCAGCAAGAATGAGTTCTGGGGACGGATGCAGCAGGATGCAAACCCTGTCTGCAACAAACTGAAGAGGATTATCTTATACTATGCCAGGAGTGCCAAACGCGCTGTGGCTGCAAACACACTCACCAAATACTGCTCAGCTGCTGGAAGCCTCCAGTGGGAGAGGAGCAGCATCTGACAGGCCCTGCTGCCCTGAAGACTGGTGAGTAAGATGCCAGCAAGCATCCAGAGAGCCCTGCCCCCTTCCTGATGGGCCAGGGCTGCCTAAGGTGGTTGAGGCAGTGCAGGAAGGTAAAGGATGCCCCAGCAGAGCCTCTCAAGCCCCCTGCATAGGAAGCAGAGGAAATGGCTAAGTGATTAACGCTGAACACAACCAGCCTGGATCCCCAGCTCCTCTGCTGAGGTCTTTTGCCTTGTACCTCCCTTTGCTGGAGTCCCCAGCATTGCCTGCTGCTGGCCTTGGTTCTGCGCAGTGTCACCCAGCCCTAGAAAGGTTTAGGGGTGGGATGAGCTGTGGGGACATGGCGTGAGTAGCAGGATCTTCTGCTGCCTTACCAGGGCCTCCTGGAGCTGGAAAAGTCTTTCCTGCATTGCTGAGCAGGGAAAATGCAGCACTTGATCAAAGGAAGCAAAACGAAACTGGGAGACTTACAGAGAGCCCTTGTTCCAGCGAGTCTGTATTCACGATAATGGGAGCGGGGTTGGCCTGTGAGGAGACAAAAGTGGGATGTCACCAAGCTGAGCGATGAACCCAGCCCTTCATGGTGCACTGCCTCTCCCCTGGCCATGCCATCACAGACCCTCCAGGCCAGGCAGCAGAGAGAAATTCAGGAAGGGCTCTGTTAGTCCCTCCTCTAGGTGTCCAACAGCCCTGGGACAGGAGCAGGGCCACAGAATGGCTTTGGGCATCAGTCCTGTCCTCAGTCCTGGTGTGTCCCAAACACTTCATGGCCTTGGCTGCTGGGAAGGAGATAGGGGAAGATTGGAAATTCTCTCAGGCTTGTGTCAGACTCCCACCAGCACCAAAAATTATGTGAAATTCACACTAGTGAGGGGTTCGGAGATATGAAGAGTAGGGAAAGAAGCCCTTCTGAGGGAGGAATTTACTGCCAGCACACCAGGCCTTCAAGAACTTTCCAACAGCTGCTGTTCCTTCTAAGCACAGGGCCACCATGCCCTGGGAGAGGTGACAGCATTTGGTCCCTTATCATTATTATTCCTGGGGTAAACCCTCTGCTCGGCAGCCTCGGCTCATCCTCCACAGCAGCACATGCATCCTCCTGTCCTAAAAGGCTCCCCATGAACCTCTCTCCGTGTTGCCCCTCCTGGGCTGCCCTCTGCCCCTCGGCTCGCTGCACATCGCAGGGCAGACACACGTGCAGAGGGCAGCCAGGCCAGGGAAGCAGGGAGGGAGGAAGAGAGGGAGGGTCTCCCGGGAGAAGAGGACCGGCGAAGATGCAGTGCCGTAGGCCGAAGAGGAGGATCGGGATGGGACAGGATGGGACTGGACCGGGTTGGGCTGGACTGGGCTGGGCTGGACTGAATGGGATGGGACAGGACTGGACTGGACTGGATGGGACAGGACTGGATGGGAGTGGACGGGATGGGATGGGATGGGATGGGATGGGATGGGATGGGATGGGATGGGATGGGATGGGATGGGATGGGATAGGATGGGATGGGATGGGATGGGATGGGATGGGACAGGACTGGACAGGACTGGATGGGACAGGACGGGACTGGACGGGACTGGATGGGCAGGATGAGATGGGACGGGACAGGACGGGACGGGACGGTCAGAGCGGCGGGAGGAACCGGGGTGGGACGGCCGACGATCAGGGACGAGGGCGGCCGGGATGGAAGGGGGGCCGCAGGACGAGGGCCAGGCCGATGGGTGCGGAGGGGCGGCCGGGGCCCGCCCGCCGGAGCTGTCCAGCGCCGCCGGCTGCTGAAGCCGCGGGGCTCCGCGGAGCTTCCCTGGGCTCTGGGAGGGGGCGTCAGGGAGGGGCCGCCAAAAGCGAGAGGCAAAATCCCACGGCTGACATTCCTCTCCGGCATACAAGGGAGTAGTGCAAAGCCTGGAAAGTCAGCGGTGAGTTGGAACTCGCTTCATCATCCCAAGGCTCGTGAGAAGAACAGCAGCCAGAGTGAGACACGCCAAGAGACGTGAACTACCGGGGGGAGGTGAAGTGAACCGGCTGCCTTAGGGCATCACGAACATCAGAGTCAGCAACCAGAGAGTCAAGGTGTGGGCTAGAAAGATTGCTATTGAAGCAATTACCAGGGACCACTGTCTGTCCATTATCAGGGACCCCATGGCTCAACAACCTCTGAGTCCGTGGTATTTTCATAGGAACCAGTCTTGCCTCCTTATCACCCTTGTATGGATTCACCCATCCCTGACTGAGACCAGCCTCTCCCCATAACCCAGCATGGCAGTCCCCACCGTGTCCTGTTTTAGTTGACCCTATTTCTAGACTATTCACTCTCCTCAATTAGTGGATGAGAGAGTTAAGGGCCAAGCAGACTGTGGTTTAAATCCTGCCCTGGAAGGTTCTGCTCTCATATGGATGGAGCAGGAGGTAGTTAATTTGATTTATTCAGATGCTTTCTGATCTTTCCTGCAGCTGTAACTATTGGTTACAAAACCATAGTTTTTATGGCAATTAATTCTCTAACTCAGGGAAATATGACCACTTCCAAGCACTCCTGCCAAACCCCTCCCCCACACAAAAGAGAATCACAATTTTCAGGTCCAGTGTCTTGGGATCTCCAAGGCCCAGAAGCAATGTTAAACTGGGAATATCCCCTCTCTGGCAGTACACAGTCCTTGTATTTAATCCAGATAATTTGAGAGATAGAATATATTAAACCTGGCAGTAGCTTTTATTAGTCCCCTGTGCAATTCTAGGAAGGGATTCCACATTTCAAGGCAAAAAAGAAGCACTTCTACTGCCAATAATTAACAACCGGTAACACATCAAGGTTTGAACATCCAGAAGCCAGCTCTTATTAGATGAGTTTCCAGGAAGGATGCAGAAGAGGCAGCCTAAGTGAATGTAGCCCATCATGTGCCCTATGATTTATAAAAAGAATTCAACTCCATAAATGATGCTTTGGATCCCTCCCAGGGAGAAGTGCTCTATATAATAATGTTATAGAGGCTTTTGCAGGTCCAGCCTGAGTCCTCCACTGAGCCCCACTGCACTCTTTGTTGAATTAATAATAGCCCAAAAATCACACATCACATTGCCTCGCTCACACAGTGGTGAGCCCCAAGGACATATTTTGTTTAGCCTGCTCCCTGTGCACTGAACATCCTTTGCAGCCATTCCACACTAGTGATTTTTACATCTCAAAATACTGCTAGGAGCACAATTTCCCACTCAGGCTCCAGATGGGACCCAGGAGATACCGAATGTGAGTCGCTGCTCTAAAACAAAGTCACACATGGTCAGGAGGAACTCAGACCAGGAAATCCCCACTTGCCTCCTGTGGCCAGCTATTCCAACTACTACAAGAAAAGGGTTTGGGGATTAGTTCTGTCTTCCACTTGCAAATATTTCAATATTTGCACTTTGCCTGTCCTACTGAAGAGACAGACAAGACCCAAGACTCAGAAATAAGCAGAGGACCTGAAAATAAAAAGCTTTTGCCTCCCTCTACCAGTCAGGTGCAGGTACCAAGCAACTCTGCTAGCCAGGGGAGGAGAGAGAGTGTCATAATTTTTTGCTGGGCAGCAGGAACGTGCTGGTGAATTAACCATGCCCTCAATTCCTCAATAAGGAACAGTAAGTAATTTATGCCCTAAGGAGCAGGGGCTTGCTGCATGCAGGGAAGAGAGGGAATGGGGCTGTGCATTCAGATCACATTCAATGGGGGCTGTCAGATTTCTTCCATATAAACCCCTTCATCACAATACTATGTACCAAGCCCTGTTTGTGCTTGGAGGGGTTTACAAATGGAAAGAGAAGAGGTCCAAGTCCTACAGTGCTCACTGCATGGCAGCAGGATCACCAAAGTCCAGTGGAGCTGGAGTGTCCTGACCACTCTCCATCAGGCAGAGGCACTTGGTCTCAGGGGATGGAGGCTGCAGACACTCAAGGAGGACCTTGTGGAGTGAGGAGGGCACTGCACAGATGCAGAGAGATTGATCTGGGCACAAAGCCAGTGAAGCAGAGGACAGCTGTTGAGAAAATCAGGGCAGCAACAGGAGTCAAAGGGAACCATGGTGAAGAGGGATGAAGTTTGAAGGTCAGGATTCAGGAGCTCTCTGGTCTCATGGGGGCTGAGAGAAGCAGAGCCTTGCATTCACTGAGCTCTGCACGACAGTGCTAGTGGCAGTCACAGCCCAAGTGCTGATGGAAGGAGCAGCAATCTGTCCCAGGCAGCCCCCGGAGAGGGACTGGCTCCCTGTGGAGACCTTGGGAAAGTGTTGTGCCTGTTTGGGGAAACTGCCTCTATGGTTCAAGGCAGGAGGATGCTGTGGGACTGTATGCAGGGCAGAAGGGATGTCTCCTCCTCTACAGGCTGGAGCAATACCACTGCAGCATGTGCAGGGAGTAACCAGGCAGTGCTCGGAAAAAATCTCAGTCACAGGATGTGGCCTTTCAGAAACACCCTTAGATATTCCCTCTGGGTAGTGATCTGAGAGGGACTGCTGCTCTTTGGGCTCCTCTTGGGCCGTGCCAGCCTAGTGACACTAACACAGTCACCTGGGAGCACCAAAGCTCCAAACATCTACAGCTATCACCCCTCACCACAGTTTCTACTGCTGTCCTCTGCTGGCACAAAGGCTGGAATTGCAAAACATGATGATCTTCCAAAACTTCCAAGCAAAAAAAAAAAGCTGCAATTACATGCAAATGGAGGAGGTTCGCTAACCAGCTACTGAGGATTGGGTCCTGCCCTGTGGCATTTCCCCGAGGACTGCTCTCAGGGCTAGCACACAGGAGCTGGGCAGGGAGACTCTGAACTGAAAGTTCATGATAATGTCTTCAAAATTGAGATCCCAAAGCTTTGCCACAGCTTCACATCCTCCACAGAACCGGCATGGGGGCCAGCCCACAAAGGTCAGGAGATGCATACATCCTGAAGGCAAAATACGTGTGTACAGATGTCCCAGGACAAGGGCAACCAGACTGTGATCACATATAGACACGTTTCCATCTTAACCAGCAACAGGAATAACAGCAGCCTCCAGAGATGGCAAATACCAAGCCTAACACACAGAGCTGCTCTCTGCAGGAGGGTGGTGTGTGCCATGTGTCATGCAAGAAAGAATGTGCAGGACAGAGTGACTGTTGGAGACACTGGGATAATGCATGAGAAGTAAAGTACTAATTTAACTCCTTTATTTCCCCACACTGCATCAGCGTGAAAATTCAATCTGTCTTTTAATATCCTTTGTTTCTTATCATCTGAGGTATAATAGTAACACTCAGAAGGAAATGGCTCTGGAGATAAGTGAAATTCGGTCTTTACATCCCTTTAAAAGCTCTCAGGGGCAGAGGTCACAAGTGGGGAAATACCCAACAGAATTATCTAATCAGGGCTGACACAGAGCTGCCTGTAGTCCAGCTCCATCTGCTTTGATTTTTTTTTTAAAAAGGGTGTTAAACCATGGAGAAAGCTGTGCATTTACAGCTATGAAAGCAGCTGCTCTGTCACAGGACCCAACCGTGTCGAATTCTGGCTGTGAACAAGCAGGTACTGGCTCAGGGACGCCGAGGGTGGTGTGATGCTGCAGCGGCAGCGGGGTCGGCTGCAGGACACCCAGACAGCAACAGTCTCCTGCTGCTGTGGGGAGCGGGTTTGCAGAAAGCTGATGAATTAATTTCACAGGAACAAGCTCAGGTCCTGCCTGCACAGCACACACGGAGAGCCTGTGCTCACCACCACTCACCCTGATGAGCACTGACATGCTCATCTGCCTTGTGCCTGCCTTGCCTGCCCAGCGCCCACATGCTGCTTTTCCCAATGTTGGGCTACTTCCTGCACCAAGCCAGAGCCCAACATGTAGCTCCCACTGCACCTGAGAGGACACAGCTCCTCCACAGCCACAGCAACCTGTACTTGAGGTTAAGGCCAGACAGAAACCCACTCTTGAGGCTGCCTGAGACAAGTAGGGGATGAATCTGCCAGAGAGCAGGTGTGTAGAGCAGAGAGGTGCTGGCATCTTCCCTCCAGGTTGCTTCTGGCCCTCCAGAGACCACACTGGTTTTCACCTGGCTGTGCCCAGGGAAGCCACCTCACAGTCCTCCTGTTAGGAAGCAATGCATGGCTGCTCCCAGCTGGCCCATGAGATGCAGGGCTTTTCTGACATCTTAAGACCAAATCCACGCTTTGAACTAACCCTTCTATTCTCAAGGGAAGAGGTACCACTCTGCTGCCAGGGTTGGTCCCATCCTCACAGATCCCTGTACTCATCTCTCTTTGTTTTCTTGGCTTGACATGGTGGCCAGAGCTGAGGTTGCTTGGGAGCATCAACAGAGCTGGACACCTGTGAGGGAGAGTTGATCCTTCAGGGTTCCCACAGGCTGGGACAAGGAAAAGGAGTAAAAGAAAACAGAGGAGAGAGACTTTTGGAGGCTGCAGAAGTTCTTGGCCAGAGATGAATCGCCCTTCATTTTAATTGGGCTGGATAAAGTAACTCTCTCTGCACTTTTTCTCATCTCCTGCAAGGGCAACCTGTTGGCTGACATGCTTTGGGCAGGAGGACAACATGACCCACCAGCATGCCTGCATGAAGGGGAATGACAGGCTGAGCCTGGCCCCTGCCCTCTTGCACAGCTCAACACATGACATTAATGGTGTAGGGAAGGATGCTGGGGCTGACTCTGGAGTTTGCAGGTGCCTGCACCCAGTGCGTCAGTCCCATCCAGCCAGGTGCCAGCTGCTGCCTGTGTGCCTGTGCTCGGCTCCCAGCCAGCCTGGTGGCCTGCAAGCAAGAACAGCCCTTATCTCCAGGCTGCCTGTGGGAAATGTCCGAGCTGGGCTGTTTTGGTGGCACAAGCAGGCTCTGGGGCCGTGGCAGCAGAACCCCTGCACCAGGGCTGCACCTTGGCACTGGCTCAAAGCACCGTGGCCATCCGGAAACAGGGGACTTGAAAGATCCCCGGTCACAAGGATCTTTGGCAAAGCCACTGAAGTGCCCAAAGTGTAATGTGAACACAAGCAGCTACTGAAAGTTTAATCTTTGTTTTGGTGCCTTTTTTTTTTTTTTTTTTTTTTTTTTAAGAGTACCTTAAATAGGGACTGGAAAAAGCCTTTACTCAGTAGTGAAGGAAGAAAGCTTCCCAAACAGAAGCTTGGTCGAATCTAAGTATCCATTTAGAAACCATTAAGGCCAGGGTGTTCAAAGTTTAAAGTTAGACATCCTGTTCCAGGCTCAGCCCACTAAAATAAGTGACCCAATTTGCAGAGCTGCTGGGCTTCAGCAGCTTCTCTTTGACCTGGCGGTACCAAATAAAATTGACTTGATTCCTTTTTACACAGGAAGAGTTGTTATTATCTGAAAGAGTCACATTGCTTTTATCTTCCTCTCAGACAAATATGTATGTATAGGGGGAAAAAAAGGGAATAAGGAACACTGTTAGAATAAAGATTTCTTTGGTTTCTGGGATTCAAATATCCTAATTTCTTCTTTTCAGTAAGTTCCAGTGCACACTCAGTTAACAAGTGCTAAGAAACCTGTTTCTGTGGGAAAAAAGCAAACCAAGATACATCAACAGAGATTCAAAATAAATTCAAGTTAATACAAAGGTGACGAGAAGGTATCTAGGGTCTGGTCCGGGGTGCTCTGAAGCGCTACATGTTCCCAAAAATAATTACATCCTTGGAGCAGTTCTTCTGCAAGCCCCATCAGGCGAGCTCTGCAAGCTAAACTGTGAAGTTCATTCCAAATTCAGGTGTTCTGAACTTGTTAAGCACTGTATTAAAAGTTTTTATCTCTAAGTCCCTGATACACGCTCACAGCATATTGCTAGATTTGTAACGAGGGCCCTTGAGGACTCCCTACATCATCCCATCTTTGCATGCGTTAAAACCAGCTGTGAGCATTAACACAGCCCACTGCACCCACAGTGCTGGCACAACCTCACAGCAAGAGTGACACCCACCCTTGAATGACGGCTGCCAGGATGAGCCCCAGGCTCACTGTCCCTCCTGCAGGGTTTGGGGTGGCAGACAGAGCCCCTTCATCCCCCACATGAGCTCCTCGTGTCACAGAGCAGCGCTGGACCTGCTCTCCCCTGGCACCCAGAGACCACGGTCCCCTTGGAGAGCATCCTGCACCGGGCTGTGCGCAGCGGGCGCCCGGCACATCACCGCGGCCCTGATTACGTCCTGATTAGTCTTAATGACTTCCCCTCTCTAAATGAGCATTCACAGCTCTGGAAGGAACGGAAGCTTCTCTCCTCCCATAATAGCACACGACGTGCCGAGGGGCTTACCCGAACAAGGCAACTCTCCAGGAACACTGACAGCTTCTGCTTTGCTTCCTCCTCCCACCCTCCTCTGCACCCGGGGTACCCGGATTGGGTCTCTGGTACAGCTGTCCCCTGGGTTTCCCTCTCATGCAATCCCCTGTGGGACTGTACAGCCTGAGGATGGCCAGCAGATCCCTGCTGAATCCCTGGCATTGGTCAGGAGTGGGCTCAGGCAGGTTCCAGTCACAGTGGAAGAGCTGGTGGAAAGTGCAGTCATGTGGGCATGGGACATCCCTCCAACAGGAATGACAGCAGGTGCTGTCACAGTGGAGGCTGATGGGCTTCCTGCTGCCCCCGGGTTCTACATGAGGAGCAACTTCCTCCACATTGCACACACCCCTGCTGGAACATGCCCGTGCTCGGCCCTGCATGCCTCACCAATGCACTTTCCACCTCCTCCTCCTCCTCCAGCAGTGTGGCAGGGCCACATCCCCCCATTTCTGTCAGGTACTTTGCTCTTCTTCCACACGTTGCATTGATGGGGCCTCTTCCACTGATGTGGCCTTCAGAGCAGCAACTCCATCTCTAGCACAGCCAGTTCTGACTCCAGCCCCAGCACCTCTCCCTGTGCTGCTGCAGGGGTCCCTCCAGCAGCTCAAGACCCCAAACCCAGCAGCCTGGTGCAGCTCTAGGGCTGCAGCCTGCACATCTGGGCTGGCTGGCAGGCAGCAGTCAGTAATCCAGCTGGAGAGGAGCTAAGCTCAGTCCTTCAACTCACTTCTCTAATTCCAACATTATCCCTTACTGTATTAAAGGGATGAGTCAGAAAAGCCAACAAGCACAAGCGTACAGCTCCTGCCCAAGGGATTCACGTGCCCAAAGAAAGGGGGGGGAAATCTTACAGGTGAATAAATAAACTAAGGAGACAAACGTCCTCAGCTGTCAACTCCTGAATGAATTCAATATATTTTGTGAAGGAGCACTGAGAACATCTGACCCTCCTCAGTCCAGGGGATGGGTGACAGCAGGACACGGGATGCTCCAGGGTAGGTGAGAACCAGCTCACTCAGCATCTCTGTGTTAAGGTTTCTCCAGGAGAGCAGGAGAGGCACAGGGAAGGGGGGTGACCTTAAAAAGCACTACCTAGACCTCGATTTCATCTGAGGGGCAGGAAAGGAACATCAAAACCACCAGAAAAAACAGCTTCTTCCTATGGGGCAAGGGGCCGAGGGTGGGTGCGAGGCTGGGTGTGAGGCTGGGCTTGGGGGAAAGAGAGCAGCTCAGTACCTGGTTATAGCAACTCAACTGGGTGATGACGGCAGGATCACCAGATGGAGATGCCCAAGAAACAAGCTGAGAGGTGAGATCAGATGGAGGGGGATATATTAGGAACAGACACGCAGATTTACACATCGTGAGTGAGGAGGTGACAAACAGGTCTGTGGAAGGGGAATCAAAACCCTCACGAGGGAGTGGAGTGTGATGAAGAGTGAGGGAGAGGGAAGACTTCTGGGACTCTCACTGCCAGGGGGACATGCTGGAAGAGATGCTGGAGGTGGAGGGAGGACAGGGGGACCACCAGTGACCACAGAGTAGGGGCTAAGCAGATGGATGGGGCCAGGAACAGAAAAGCACTGTTCAGCAATGGAATCAGATGCAAAGGACAAGTTTCACTACAGTTGCATCTACATTTAGGTTGCCAAAAATACCTTTCACAGATTGGCTGTCTTTAATTAAAAGGATGTCTCCTGTGCTCCTGGCACGATACAGAACTCATCCTGCCATGTGGGGCTCTGTGTGGAAGCTCTGCGGGGAGGGCTTTCCCATGGGACAGCTCCTTTTTGCCTGCATCCTTCCACATCCTGCCAGTGCTGGGCAGCTCAGGCAGCAGTGCTCCCCTGAAATGCCCCTCCACAGTACAGGCACAGAGAAAAGAAGGAAAACTTCACCCCCTTCCTGTTTTGGCTTCTCTCCTTCCCTCCAAACACAGAGAACGCCTTCCTCCTCTCTCCTCCTCCACGTTTCAGTGCAAAGATTTAGCTAATTTCTTCTATGAATAGCATGGGAGTAGCCATAGCAACATCACCCTGCCAACCTCACCACCTCCACTGCCTCCATGTCCCCGGCACCCTGTTCCTCTCACCCTCCCTCGCACCTCCCCAGGGAACATCTGGGGCTTCAGCCATTTCCCACAAAGCAACCTGTATTTGGCTTCCTGCTTGCCCCCTTGGTGCTCTCCCTCCTTCCTTCCAGCCATACCTGCTCATCACTCAGAAACCTGGTCAGAACCCACATGGTTTCCCCAAAGCTCTCTCCTCCCCCTGCCACCCATGCCCCAAGAGACAGGAGCCCCAAGTCCAACATCATCTGAAGGCTCAGCAAAGGCTGGTGCTTTGACCAAGATGTGCTGTCCTGTGCCTACCTACTGCAGTTAATTGTCCAGGGCATGGGAGGAACTCAACAAGCAGTGCTTGTGCACCGAAAACCATCCCTGAAAACCAGTGAAACACTCATTGCTGAGGGCGGGCAGGGAAGATCTGTCCCACTCCTCCACCTGCCTGGCCATGAAACACTTCTGCCAGGGGTGGAGGCCACACAAGCCTGGCATGCTCCAGGCATTTGCAGCTGGCCAAGGTCTCATTGCAATGCTGCTCCAACTCCCCTCTGCATCCTTGTGACCACCCCAAGAGGGAGAAAGGGACCACAGAAAGAGGGGCAGCAGAACTTTGTATTCCTGGCCAAGCAGGGCCAGCAAACCTGGGGCAGCCCTGAGGCAGAGAGCACTTCCTCACCACAGGCCAGGGAACTGCACTGCCCTGGGCCCCTTCCCCAGCCCATGCCCCAAACACCTGAAATGCATGTGGAAATGCTGGTGACACCCTTGAGACCTTCATGGGTGCCATGTGCCTGGCACTGGGCTCTTTAGAGTGAACTAAGACTCAGGGTTGGACATTTCCTGTGGGAGGGAAAGGTGCTACTTCCAGACCCTCAGCTCATGGAGCAGTGCTGGAAAAGGGGCTTGGACATGGCCAGGCAGCTGAGCACTCCTCTCCATGCGGGCCCTGGGCGTCACTGTGCAGGGGAGAGGAGGGGTTTGAGCAGTCTGCTCCTCTAGTGCTGCACATCAGGGATGCTTCCCCAGATCACGCTGCTGTTCCTCTCCCAAAGCCAGGAGTCCTCCTGTCACCCCAGTCTGGCAGGGGAGGAATTGAGTCCCCCACCAGTGAGCAGAGAGAGACAAGGAGGGCACAGGGCCAATGGGAGGGATAGTGAAGGAAGCAGTGGAGGATAGCAATGACATCAAATGCAGACACCAGGAACTAATGACCAGGGAACATGGACAGATAAGGGAAAAGAAATGGAAGATATCTCAGAAGGGAGAAAAAAAGCAAAGCAAAAAAGATATGAGATACCTAGACCTCAGAGATTTCCTCCCTCCCTCTGGTGAGGATTAGGGGTTCTCAGTTACTTAGCTTGCCTGAGCAAGCTAAAATGTGTCCTAGAGAAGGGGAGAGGCAGGAGAAGAGAACAGACGGGGGCAGGAAGTGGGAGGAGGTGCAGGTTGACGTTGGGACTGTGCTGTGTGTTGGGCAGCACGTGTGGGCACGTCTCACATGCCGTGGAGCTGCACACAGGGTATGTGAGTATGCCATGATGTCAGAGAACATACACCACCATACGCAACTGTGAGCACATTTCTGGTGCCAGAGCACTAGCACACACTTCTCTGCATGCGTGAAGAAGCAAGGGAAGAAAAAATACTTAAATGAGAGGAGGTGAAGCTCCCCAGGAGATTAACAGATCCCTGCTTACCCGGGAAAGCCTTCTGGACTGTGCACCCCTTCCCACCTCAGCTGCTGGAAGTGCTTTCAGGGACAACGAGCTCATTTAAAGGGGAAGCCCTGAAAAATGGCAGCCCTGCCTCCAGCCAAGGCTCTCCTGGACATGGAGGCAGCCTGTGAAGGAAATTGCTTTGCATCTGCAACCTCCAGCCAAATCTACCCAGAGCCCAACATCTCCCAGCCTCCCAGAGCCAATTGGACCTGCTTGTCTGGGCACAAGCCATGCCTAGATGTTTCCATGTTACCACCTTTTGTCCCTCTGCCCACCACTGGACTGGGAAGAACAGGGATTTGTCAGGGCTCAGGCACTTTGCAGCCTTGGATCAGGAGGAGAGCGTTGCCGAGGCTTTTGCTGCAAAGCTTTACTCACGGCATACGTTTGCTCCACTCCAGGGAGCTGCTGCCTGCTCTGATACAGGCAGTGCACATAGCACACACGTCATATTCTACATGCAGACCCTGCTATGCTCACACAGCCTCAATCACTGGCATCCTCTGCTGCTTGCAATGCCGTGAGGAGCTTTTGATTTCCCTTTTTTTTTTTTCTCATGTTCAGAAAGGCAAAGGCAGAGCAGAGATTCCCAACGCGGACTTTCCGAGCAGCGCAAGCTCCATGGCAGCACCACAAAGAGACAATGATTTCTCTTCCACCATTGCAAAAACATGAAAGGCTCCCCTGCCCAGCCTGCCACGGCAGCAATGCAGCTGGCATCACTTCCTTCTCACACTGCTTGCAATCGTCTTACCAGGAATACCGGGCCAGACCTTTCATGCAAAGCAGGAGTAGAAAGGAGGGAGCAAACATGCTTCGATTTTCTGCTCCCCGAGCTTGCTGCTTTGGATGGAGGGAAGGAAAGAGATAGTGGAGGAAAGATGGAAGAATGCTTGCCAGGAATCAGCAAGTGAGAGAGAGCTGAGGCTGATTTTGAGGTAAAAAGTGGCAGAAAAGGAGAGAGAAAGCAGGACCAGGCTCATAGGAAGGTGGCTGGGGTTTTTGGTGCCTTCTGTAAATATCATCTGAGCTATCAGCTATGAATCTAATTATTTCAACCAGAGCTACAGACTGAGACAGTAATGAAGAAAAAATAGAGGAAGGGAAGAAGAGGGTTGTGTTTGCTGAGAGCAGAGGAGGAGAGAATTCCCATTGATTCCCGTGTGTCTGTCTGCTACAGCATCTTGAAATAATAATTAGAAGGATCAATAAGAAATCATGTGAGGTTTGAAGATAATGAATGAAAGAAGCAGAAGAAGCAAACTGAAATGCCTTTCTCTCAAGCAGGGTAAATTGTTTTTCAGGCAGGGTCTAGCCTCCATTTTAATGCTTTGCAAATAGATCCAACCATTTTCTAAGCTGGCTTGTGGGCTCAAAATAAGAGTGGTCTCTCCATTTAGGGGAGAGAGACCCGAGAACGGGTCTTGGAGAACGCTAATAAAATGAATGTGTGTGGGAAGAAATGGAGGCAGTGAAATGGGGCAAAATGCACACAGCACGCCAGCGACCAGAGCAGGGTTACGTAATAATCTCGGGGAGCAGGGACGTAGCAGCAGAGCGAGGAAACCACAACTCAATGGAGAGTGGGTGACAGTTTGGGAGCGCTGGCAAGCAACGCTGCGAACCCACGAGGCTGCCCAGCGGGCAGCACGCACCATGCCTGCTAAACACAGCATGATGGGATGCCCTTGATGCTGCCAGGGCTTCAGGCGACGGCATTGCAAGCAGCGAGCACCTCAGGTGGGGCGTCCAAAATACATCACGGCCGACGACCACCTTGCGCCAAGCAAGATCCATCTGGCCCCGCTCGGCCCTGTGGGAAGGCGGCTCCAACGCAGGGCAGGACCGCGGCAGCCAGTCCGAACACCGGCAACGCCAACCCGACCGACTCCGACGGCCAACCCGAGCGACGACGACGGCCAACCGCAACGACGCCGGCAGCCAGCCCCAGCATCCGCGCCGGCTGCTCGCGGCGCCCGGGGGTGATGCTGCAGCGTGCCAGAAACCCGCCACGAACCCCGCGTTCCCCCGACAGCCGCCCGCCTCGTCGCGTCCCGCTCCGGGGAGCCGCTGCCCGGGGCTGGCCCGTACCTGCTCGTACCAGTCGCGGCTCGAACACGTGCACTCGGGCCACCAGCCCGGGCCGCTCCCGTTCACCTTGGCCGCGCTCTTCCCCGGCGCCGGCGGCGGCGGCTTCAGCGCGGCGGGGTCGCGGGCGGGGGGCCCCAGCTTGGCCTTGCCGCGGGCGGCGGGCGCGGCCCCCCCGGGTGCGGGCAGGGTCTGCGAGCCGTAGCCGCCGTAGCCGTACTGCTCGTGCTGCCACTCGCCGTAGGACGGGGGGTCCATGCGCCGCAGGGCCGCCATCCGCGTTACCTCGTAGCACTCGGGGCACTTGCAGCAGTGGTGGTGCTTGTGCATCGCTGCCCTCACACCATAGAGCCGGCAGGGAGGGAGGGAGGGAGGCGGCGCGGAGGGGCGGAGGGAGGGAGGGAGGAAGGGATGCTCAGGGGGCGGCAGCGGCCCCCGCCCCGCGCAAGGCGCGCCTGCCGCCTCTTCGCCCGCTCGGCGCCCCCGGCCCCGTGGGAGGAGGAGGAGGAGGAAGGGAGGGGGATGGTGTTACAGCGCGGTGATCGCCGCGGGGGCGCGCCGCGGCATCGCCCGCAACGCGACTCAGTCCCGGGGCCGCTCCCGGTTCGGGGCGCGGGGCAGCAGCTCCGAGCCGCTCCGCTGCATGGGGCGGCTCAGCCCGGTCCGGCTCAGCCCGGTCCGCCTCGGCTCGGTGCGGGACCGCGGCACCTGCGGCGGCGCGGAGCATCTCTCGCCCCCCCTCCCACGCAGCGGCCAATCCGCGCCGGCGGAACCTCCGCGCCCCGCCCCGGCAGCGCCGCTCATCCCCGCGCTCATCCCCATCCCCGCGCTCATCGTCATCCTCATCCTCATCC
>NC_031772.1:15381942-15580144 GCF_001522545.3 Parus major | reverse complement strand
CATCCCCATCCTCATCCCCGCGCTCATCCTCATCCTCATCCCCATCCCCATCCCCGCGCTCATCCCCATGCCCATCCTCATCCTCATCCCCGCCGCCCCGGGCAGACCCCGGCCGCGCCGCCCCCGCTGCCCCCCGCGCAGGCGGCATCCAGAAGGAGCAGAAGCCGGCGCTGCCTCACGCATCACCTTGTGGTTGCCCTCAGCCCATCTCCCGGCACACCGGACAGCCTTGGTGCAGCGCTGTTCGTCCAGCCCCAGCGCGGCCGTGGCAGCCCTGACAGCTTTGTGATTGACGCCAAGAGGAGTTCACCTTGCTTCAGCTGTGGTCTGCACTGGAGTATGAAATAATTTTTCCAGATCTGAACTGGTCACTAGGCTGGCAGCAGCACCTCTGTTTCATCTCTCTATCAGTTCTCATCTAGCTTTTTTGGAAATGTTACCACACGTGCTCCATCAAGAACAGCACCCTGGGGATGCTGCCACTGCCCCGTGAGCACAGGTGCACTGGAAGTGTAGAAACCCCAAAGGCCTGTGCTAGGCCTTCCACCTACTGCTATCAGAGGTTGGTAAAAGCAGAGCAGAAATGCCTGCTGGTGCAGCAGGGCATGGGTGCTCTTCCCAGTGCAGCTCAGACAGTCCACCTATTCCACAGAAGTGCAGGAATGGAAGAAGTTCAGAAGAGTCATTCAGAGAAATTGATGGGGAGAGAGAGAAAATCCATGACAAAACCCCACATCTGGTCATTTAGAACCTGAACCTGGTCTCCTAATGCTTAAAGCTTGTGAAAAACACTAGGGTGGGTGAAAAACTACTTAAAGAAATGGCACATAAATACATAGAAGAGCAATGAAATATGCACAGGGCTCCCACAGGACACGGCTAAAAGACAGAAGCAGGAGGGGGACACAAGATATGGTGGTGCAACACCTCAGTTCAGGTTCCAGGTTCTGCAAGGCTGCTCCTGGCCTCCTGCAGCTGCTGTAATATTGCCCTGGGCACAAGCAGGGTTGTGGGAGGAGGAAGTGCATGATGGCTGGTCAGATAAATGTCCCTGCCCACTCCTTGTTCCTTTAGCTCTTTAAACTGCAGTACAAAATTACTTTTGCACTTTACCTCTGCACACAGAGGTGCTCCTGCAGGGTTTGTGCCCAAGCAGTCAAGTGAAATGGTTGGTTCTAGGTGAAATGGAGGGGGCAGAAGACAGCCCATAATATGGATTGGCACCATGCTCCCCACTGCACAGTGCAGCACCTGTCCTCTCCAGCACTGCTGCACTTCACTGGCTCAAGGCTGCTCAGGTCACCTCAGTCACAAGGTGATTAATGCCACAGAATGGTGGAGTGGCTCAGACTACTGAGATTTCCCTGCTGCAGGCTTAGGACAGTCATAATGTTCCTGGACAAGCAAACCTAGAGCAGCTGTCCTCACCATGGTGACCTCAAGCAGACGAGCAGAGCAGTGCTACTGAGCCCTCAGAAACAGCTCCACAGGTGAGGCTCACCCTGCTGCTCCCCTGGGCTCTCTCTGGGCAGTCCCAGGGCCACTGTGGCACTGACCTGAAGAGATGCACCAAGAAGAAGCCAGTGGCTGCACACAAGAAAGTGTTTCCACCCTGCAGAGCTCAGTGCCACAGGACACTGCAGACTCCAGAAGCTCACTAGGGCAGGGCAGGATGGGATCCTGCAAGCAAAGCAAGCTTGTTCAGAATTAAGCAATGAAAAACTGTGTTTGTGCGCATGGCAGGAAAACATGCAGTGTTGGCTTTAAGAGAGGACTTTACACTTCAGGTTTTAAGAAATTAGGATTATCTCCACGTCTTCTACTGCTCCTTGTGCCATCAGATGGGAATGACAGGAGGGACTGAAGCTGAGATAGAGGATTGCCGCACCAAAGTAGAGCAAAAAGCCTTGAAAAAAAGGGCAGGTGGCCAGTGTCTCCCCCATGAGAGCAAAAGGACATGAATTCCTTGTTAGCTACTGGCACCTCTGAGATAACTTCATCAATGAGATGTGCTCAGTACCTGGGCACAAGTAATTACTGCTCCATCCCAGCTGCAGACTTCCTTCCCACTGCTGTTCCTACCCTGGGATGGCACTGCAGGGATCATGCACCCAGTGAGGCCTCCCCACTGCCATGGGCCTTCTCCAAAGCCATCTTTGGGCCAAGCTCAGTCAGGAGCCCCATGTCTTCAAGAGGCTGACTTGGGTGGGAGGAAGCACCAGAGAACTGCACAAGCAGAGTTTGTACCCGAACTGCTCACACCTGCCCTGCTCCCATCTCCTGCCACTCTATCCTGGGATAGAGGCAGGCAAGGACATGGGCATTCACTCAGGGAGGAAGTGCAGAAGGAAAGGACAAGAGCTGCTAGGGAAAAATGCTTTAATAAGGAACTGAGTGAACAATAAAGAGAAACATTTAATTTGATTTTTTTTTTCCTCACATTTTTTTTCTTTTTTTGGTGCATCCTCCACAAGGAAGGCGTCTGGTCCTCTCTATGCTTGGTCTCTGGCAGCCTTCACAGCAATTCATGCAGTGGGCATCTTCACAGGGGAAACACCCTCACAGCCAGCCCTGGAGCGCCAGTATTACAGCCTCCACCCCACCCCACTTCCCCCAGATCTCTTAGCTGTTAGTGCCTCATCGCCAGTTGCAAACATGGGGGTCTTGAGCTTCAGCTGACACAGCTCATTAGAGTCCTTCCTCACCTGCTTGCATCTCCCCTCTCCAAACCCCACATTTCCCATTTTAGCTGCCACAAGAGTAGTTTAAATCCTGTGCATTTGTAATAAACTGCATGTGCCACCTGCTAGTCCCAATTAAAAGCGAATAAAGTAATTCATGGTTGCTGCTGCCTGCTTGCATTCCCTAATGCTGCACAGAACTTGAGATACCTAACCAAGCCTAAGAGAAGGCCAGGGCTGGTTGGCCATACATTCTGTACTTCTGCTTGTTTTAGTGAGTAGCGGCATTTTGGCAGCTGGGGGTGGCTTTGATGGGAGACCAAATGATGTGGGCACCTGCACTGGCATGCCCAGGCCTGTGTCAGGCAGGGCAGGCACAGTGCCCAGCACTTTGAGGCAGCTGTGGGCATCTTGCTACAGTAATGTTAGCTTTAAGCAGGGCTAAAGGAGACGGGAGTTGATTTCCAGGTAGGTGCCTTCATGGAGGGAAGTGATTCAAGAGCTCTCTCATTCTCTACCCTCTTCCTGCTGGTATTCTCCCCGTCTTATTTAAATTCAGCCTTGGCAGCTGCTCTTTTTACAGGTGCTAATTTCAGCAAAGTGTCAAGAAATCCCCAGAGATGCTGCTATTTACAAGGCACGAAGATGGCACAGAGCTAGGTTTTATCTGGTGTCACTGGCATTTCAGCCCCTGCTGCTGCTTCCTTCCTCTTGCATGAAGTCCTGCGGGAAGAGGAAGGCAAGTGTGAGGCACCGGGCACTGCGGGTTTGTGGTACCTACAGCCCTTCTAGAAACAAGGGATGAGAAGATGGGGCAGGCAGAAGGCAGCCAGTTCCTCACAGAAAAAGCAGTCACCTGAGTGCTTCACTATCACCCAAGAGAAGCTGGATCCTGCCAGGGAACCAAAGCCACATGTTTGCTCTGAGCCTGAGTGCAGAGAGGGAATCTTTATATTCCCTATTATACTCTTCTCAGGGGGAAGGGGAGGACAGTTTTGCATGGGGGAGGTACTTTTCCCCATCACCATCACCTGCAAAAAGACACCTCACCAATACAGCCCAGGGAGGCAGCAGGGAAATATATCTGGGTGGGCAGGCTAGGAGGAGATGAGCAGCAAAGACAGGGACAAATGAACTTGGCTCAATCTGTCAGTCAGTTCCTTAGCACTAACACACACCCCACCCAGCAAGAATTTGCCATTTGCTGGGTCTGGGGCTTCTCAATTGGAACTTGAAGAGGTGCTCTGCAGAGCTGACTGCACAGCTACAGTGGGCAAATAGGGCTGGAGGCTCCTGTGAGCACTGGAGGGTTTGAGCAGTCACAGCTGAGTGGGAAGGGGCAGGGTAAGAAACATTTCACTCCATGGCTGTTCCTTCCTGCCACCAGCAGCAATTCATGCCGGGAAATGTGCAGCTGGGATAATAATAACAATAACCAGCCATACCAAGGGACCAATAGCTCTCAGCACTCTCAGGGCAGATGCCCAACAAATTATTCTTCTCCAGGGCAAAACCATTTTTATTCTATTAATGATCCCTGATACATTGCCCAGTTGCTGCATCCTTGCTTGTGGCAGCAATGGCATGAGAGTCTTTAACAGACATCATTGGCTGGTTTCTGCTACTCACATCATGGACAACTAAATGGACAACTAAATGTCTTCCATGGCTGTGCTGGGGGAGGGGAGAGGAGTGACAGAGACCTAAAGCAGGTCCTTACAGCAGGGCTCAGGCTCCCTGCCTATAAAGGAGAGCCTGCAGGCGTTATTTAATAACAATCAAATGCAGCAGGCTTTATGGAATTCCTGACAGCCTCACAATGCCCACAGCTGCTCTCCCCATCACCTGGCAGGGATGCTCCTGCTTTGTGTTGGAGCACTTGAAGCACGGGCTGGCTGTGGGCTGCTTTAATGCACTTCCCTCCACAGTACGGGGGAGCCTTGCTGCTGCAAGGGCATGGCAATTACAGCACTGACGTGTCCCATGGTCTGTGGGTGCCCACTCCTTGTGTGTGCCTCATTTCCTTTAGAAAATGACGGAGCAGAGGGAAGATTTGACAGCGTGACCAGGGCACAGCTACACCACTCCACACCAGGGTAACAGCAAGGAGTTTTGAAATCTCACAGAAACAGCCACTATTTTTTTGGTCCTGTACCTTGATGTCTGGCCTGTGCCTAGTGTGACACCGGCAGAAATCCTGTTTCCCTGCATCCTTCACCAGTCCAAGCTGCCCCTGGGTATGCTCACATACTTCAGTCTTAGTGGGAACCAAACACACCCTGCCTGGAGATCTCCTGGCTGGCTCTGCCTGAGCTGAAACGACCATGGGGCCACAAAGCCCCACTGTCTGACTCTCAGGGCTCCTCACCAGGACCCATCCCTGCAGGAACAGGTACTCTCCTCAGAGTGGGTCAACATTCGGCTCTGAAAGGCAGGGAAGGGCTCAGCGCCACTGTGCCCACACCCGGGGCTGCCCGGGCAGCACAGACCGGCCCAGAGGGACCTTTCCCACATTCAAAGCCCAGAAATGTCCCTTCCTCGACTATTCCCACCCTGCTTGGGGAACACCCATTCTTTTCTTTCCCCATGCCAGCCCTGCTCCAATCTGCCCCTTCCAGATGGAGCAAAGCCCATTCTGCAACTCCCACCGCCCACAGTCAGTGACTCACAGGGATGCTGGTGCCTCATCCGGGCAGTGCTGCCCCAGAACACACTTTCCGGCAGGGAAACCGGCCCAACCGCGGGGAGAATAACCAATGCTGGCGTCCTTTGGAGCCACGGGCACCCGCGGTGAATGGGAGGCGTGCGCCTGGCTGGCCCGGCCCTGCCCCTTTAAGGGAGGGAGGGCCGCTCGGAAATTTGTGAATGGCTGTCCCCGCCCCCGCCGCGCGCGCCGCCCGCCCGGCCAATCAGCGCGCGTGCCTCAGGCCCGCAGCCCGCGCACGGGGCCCTCTTAAAGGCGCACTGCCCCCAGCCGCCCGTCCCCACACGGCCGTCTCGGAAGCCCCGAGGTGACCTTCAAAGCGGGTCCCAGCCGCGGGATGAGGAGCCGTTCCTGAGACACGGGCACACCCGTGCCTTCCTAAGAGTGACATGTAGCAACGCAAGCCCTGGGGGGTGGATGGCGCTGAGGGGTGATGTGCCAGTTTCCCTCACCGTGACTTGAGGGCTTGGACTGGGACCGCCAGGTCGCAGGGGCTGGCCATCCACACTGGCCAGAGCACACAGCTGGGCTGAATTTCCCCCAAAGGCCAAGAGCTGCCAAGCCGTGGTGTGAGGGAGAGCAGGCAGCTGGGAGAGCTGTTCCAGCACCTGCTCTTGTTCTAGGCCAGGCCAGGAAAGCAGGAGCGCTCCCACAGCAGCAGAGCACTAAAGCTCACAAAACCTTCCTGCAGAAACACCCCATGAGACTCAGCTGTGCAAAATCTACCACTGCACAGAGGGGAAATAGCTGTGCAGTACGTGCCAAGGGGGAGGGAAAGAACAGTGCAACAATGGGATTGCAATAAATCCAGCCCCAGGTCCAGCCTGGTCTCCCCCTGCGCTGCAGTGCAGTGCCCACTCCTTGCTCTGCCACAGCTCCTCCCTCAGTCTGCTGTAGCCCGGGCTGTGAAATTATCTGGTCTAAAAATACCCCTTAAAAGGGGAGGACAGCCTGTCAGGACATTGCTGTTTCCTGGACACATGCAGGTGGGAAGCTGGTTGTGAGGCTGGGGAAGCAATGTTGGCCAAGCAGAATGGTCTCAATGCCAATGCTTTGGGCACAGACATTGGTGTACCTGAGCAGTGCCAGCCCCTACAGTTATCCAGGCCACAGACTGCAGGAGGCCTTTGCCTGAGCCTCAATACCTGCAATAATTTTTAGGTGCCATGACAGCGAGATTCCTACAAGGTGCTTTGTACCTGCAGGCTGCAGGGCTCTGGCAGGTGCTGCCCTGGGGCAAATCCTTGCTTCCTGCAACAGGGCAGAGATTGGCTTGAAATGCTGCCACTACTGCAGCTATACACGGCTTAACCCTCCCAGAGCAGGCAGAGCAAGGCAAGAGGAGCCAGCACACAGCAGAGAGCACCTTTCCAAGGGCTCACGCTTGGATTCACAAGAGGGATGATTTCCAAACCCATGCTCATTTACTGTCCTCCCCCTGCACTTTCCCTAGCTCCTACCAATGCTGAGGATAATACATCTCTCAGCGTAGCTTGATACTGATCCTCCAAATCCTAAAGACCATAAACCTTCATGAGCAGTTAACATGGCTGCTCTATTTATAACAGTGCCAGTACTGCCTCTGCCACCAGAATCCTGATCTCTGTCCAGCCTGATGCCATTAAGATGCAGTGACGTTCCCCCAGCTCCAGCACTCCAGATAGAAAGCAGCTGGCCTGCCAAGCTCTGCCTTCAAGCTTGGTTTGTTTCTTTAAAAATGATGAGGAGAGCTCATTTGTTCTGCAGAAATGCACCAGGGGGATTTGTCCTCACCCTCCTGAGATGCTGGGGTGGTTGTGAGGGGGAGTGGAATGTGGATAGATGGATGGATGGATGGATGGATGGATGGATGGATGGATGGATGGATGGATGGATGGATGGATGGATGGAGGAGAGGGTGGCACATCCCATGCTCTGGCTCCACATTTCCTGAGCCCCTGGTGGGTCTGTGCTGCAGGAGACAGGCTCCAGTGCTTTGCTTTGGTTGCAGCAGGAATATGGTCAATCACCTGATAAGGCAAAACAGGAAAGGAAGAACCTGGGTGCTCCTATGTGCACCCTGCATCAGCACATTTGGGAAACCTGGTGAGCAGAGCAGACAGACCCAGCAGAGGCAGTGCAGCGGCTCACTGAGCTCCTGGCCAAGGCACTGATGGGCTTGGCCCCCGATCAGTCCCCATCCTGCTGGAGATGCCTGTGAATGGTCTTGGTTCTTGATTTCAGAGCTGCACAAGAAACCCATCAGAGTGAATCTCAGTGTGCAAGTTGCTCTAGCAGATGTGCTCCCTTGGGGACAGGCAGATGCAGACACTACATGGAGGCAAAGCTGAAGCACTGATCTGGGGGGAGGATGGATGGACTCCAAGCCTGTCTGCATTGTTCTGGAGCATGGCTCTCTCCCCAGAGACTCCCCCTCATTGTTCCCTTTTTGTCATTGCATGGGGAGAGCTGCATGCACTCACACCATCAAAATACCTTCAAAACAGTGACAATGACTTGGGTGAATGGAAACACCATATCCATCAAGATTTTCCTACAGTGCAGAGACAGAAACACCTTGTGTCTGCAAGGATCTTCCTTTTGCTGCTGGTTTTAGACAAAAAGTCCCCAAGTAGAGTGGGAATAGGTGACCATGCATGAGATTTTGGTTTGACAGCCTGGTATCTCTACTGACTTCATCCTTTGCTGAAGCTGGATATTGAGCTGGGAGAATTGAAGTCTAAGCATGTTAATCTCTGCAGCAGGAATAACAAAAGCCTCTAGTAAAGCTGAGGCCATTCAACCCCAAAATGTCCACTGAAGTGACAGCTCTTACTGACAGAGCCCTTGCTGACCCCCTCTTTGAGCAGCAGCATCCCTGGGACACAGGCAGCCGGCTGCCCAGCTGGATGTCCCTGCTGTGCAGGGCTGATGTGTGGCTCAATCTGTGTGAGTTACTACAGACAGACACCCTCTTGAGTTCAGCACTTTGGCTTTTGAGCCTCTGTCTGCAGTATCAGAACACAAAATTGCTGGAGCATCTGAATGCCCTGAAGTGACCTCTAGGCACAAAGTGGCTCAAGTAACACTGGGCAGCAGCCTGTGGGCTGGGGGTTGCTGCTCTCCTTCTCTGTTTCTCCTAAAATAAATGTGCTTTTCCTTTTGCATCGGGATGCAATGGGGAGGGGGGAGTTCCTCCAGGAGCTGATTGCTTCTGTGGTCTCATTGCTTGAGCATTAGCCACTTCCTGGGATCTTTGGGGTTGCAGGGTCTGATGGGCTGAGGTTGAGGTAAAGCAGGGGCCTGGTAAAGTCTGGCCTGCAGCAATGGCTTCAGCTGCTTGCCCCGTCAGCCCGGAGAGAGGGCACAGGGTGGTGGGGACAGCAGGGCACGTGCAACCAAGCAATCTGACAGGGGCTTCTTGCTGGGGCTGCATTCATTGTATGCACTGAAGATCTGCTTCATTTCCCTGACGCTCCACGCAACAGCAAACAGCTCCTTGGTGCTTCCCCTCTCCTGCATCTCACAGAGAAAATGGAGAGCGGTGAGGCTGCAGCCCAGGCAGGGGAGCAGGGAATTCACAGCTGGCATGGCTGCAGCATCTGCCACACGCCCATCCCATCCTGACCCGCTGCTCCTGGCAGGCAAAGGTGAGCAGCACCGGAACGCCCTTCGGTCTGGCCAAAGGCACATTGGGAAACAGGAAAAAACACTTGAGAGAAGGACGGGAGAAGCAGACAGTCGGTCGCCACGCTGGCGGCGCAGCTTGCCTTTCTCTGCCAAATGCCCCAGGGAGCTCCATGGACCTGTCTGGCACTTGAGCCGTGGGTCATGGGGCAGTCGGATGCATCTTCTGCAGCAGCAGCTGCAGCAGAGAGGGCTCCTAACACCCTGACAGGGCGTTTCTGCCGGAGCTGTGTCCTTCCTGGGACACAGGGAAGGGGACTGGGACATTTCTGGCCTCAGCCCCGCAGGACTGAAGCGCAGACTGCACCTCTCAGCCTGACAGGGCACTCAGAGGCATCCCTCACACCCGGAGCCTGCTGGAGCAGCAGTGACCCCTGCCAGCGAGGTTTCTTATTCACCGGTGATTTCAGAGCATGCATGGAATGCCTGTTCTCTGAGGCAGCCTCGCTTGCGCTCTCCATCATATCAGGACCTGCTGTTGCTCCGTGTCAGCTGTCAGGCTGAGCAAGGGCAGAGCAGTGGCAGAGCTGGTGTCGGGCGGCACAGCGAGGAGAGCCTCGGCAGACGGGAGGGATGCACGGGCAGGCGGAGGTGGAGGCACTGGCGCTGTGACAGGGATGAAGTCAGGGCGGCTGCGGAGCTGTACAGGGAAGCAGGAGAGGGGTGGCAGGGGAAGAGCAGCGCTTCCTCGCAGGCGCACAGCTCTGCTCATCAGCGGCATTGTTCCTCTTTCATTTATCTTTACAGCTGGCTGCTCCCTGCACAGAGGATGAAAACGGCGTTTACTGAGAGCAGCAGCCTCCTTGGCAGCCCAGGAGCACAGGCGAGTGACACTGGCCACAGGAGCATCCTCCTGAGTCTTCCCGCAGCACACACACATAAGCCCTGAGCAGCCCTGCTGAGGCAGCTGCAGGGCTCAGGAAAGGTTGAAATGAAGGATTAATCAAATAAAACCCCACGAGCCCCAGAACTCTGGCAGGGTTTTGCCTCTATTAGCCTCAACAGGGTGTTTTATCTGACAAAGTCCCTTTGCTTTTGCCCCGTTGAGGGCTGAACATCCACTTTGCCGTGGAGGGATGGTTTCAGCCCACTAAGCCTCAACAGGAAGCACATGTTGTTGCTGTATTTACCGGCACCTCTTCCTTTGTAGCAGCCATTTGCACTCTGCAGGGCTATTCAGAGCACACCCATGTCCTCACCAGCAGGCAGAAATTTCCTGTTCCTGGAAGCACTGGAGTGGAGAGGCAATCTATTTGACATGCATCTTCCTGGCTGAAGCAGGCCACGGTAGCTTTTGCTCTGTTAACAATGCTGTGGAGAGCTGTGTGCAGGGCAGAGGACAAAGCCAGGGCAACAGAAAACTTATTTACATCAATAGATGCAATAACAGAATTGCACTTCATGTAGGAAAAGCCAGTTCATGGCTGCCTTTTATCAGTGGCAGGCTGTCGACCAGAGCTCTCATTCCTGGGCTGATGGCACTGGGATGGCAGCTGGTGCTCCCCTCCCCTAGCATTAACTATCACTAACTTATAAATGCTTCCCTGGTTCTTCCAAATGCAATTGTCCACCTTAGGTATTTTTCTGCAGCTCGCTTTGGAAATGATTGTGGCAAAAAAAAAGCACACACTGAAGGCTGGAAAGCAAGAAGCCCCTTGTGGAGCAGGGCAGGAGCTGGGTATGCAGGTTTTGTCCAGCCCTGGTGCTGTCCTGCATGCTGTGGCTGTTGAGAACGGACATGGGATGTGATGCTGGCAGCAGCTGAGGTGTCCTCAGTGCCTTTGTGCAGGAGTGAAGGATGAGAAACAGCCCATGCTGTGGTCCAGCAGCACAGCCTGCCCCAGACACCTGATCCTGTCTCATGGGGGACTGCTGGAAATGCTTCCCTCTGTCAGGGCAAGGCCTGTATTCAGCACTGAAGGTGACATCCTGGGGGAAGGCTCACCACTGTGACAAAGGGCTCTGCATCCCAGCACAGGGCCTGCTGCAGAAGAGCTCTGCTTGAGCCTGCAGCTCTCCAGCACTGCTTGGCTCAAGTCTTCAGGAAAGCTGCTGGGTTTCTGCAGAAAGCCAAGTTTCAGGCAGGACTACAGGCATGGCAATACCTGGCACTGAACACTACAATCCTGACAGCTTTTCACCTCCTGCTCCCTGTTCTGGCTGCAGCCATGCTGTGAAATGACCATTCTCTGGGATGAAGGAGGCTGCAGATGAGAGCCCTGGCAGAGCACAGCGATCCCAGAGTCCCAGTCTGCCCACCCCATTGTTCCTCCATCTCAGGGCAGTGACCCCCTGCCCAAGGCTGCCAGCTGCAGCCCCTGTGAATGGCTGACCCCTAAAGCTCCAGCACCTGGCACCAAGGACTGGCCCCATGCTGACACAGGCTAGGAAAGAAGGAGGATGAAAAGAATGACAGGAATTATTTCAGGTCTGGAACAACCTGCCTCAACAGTGAGTGAGTGAAGAAGCCAATCTGTTTAGTTTATCTAAGGGAAAGTTAAGAGGGAACTTAGATGCATCTATAAATACCTACATGTTGGGAACATTTCTGATTGCCAAGGTCCTTTATCCTAGCAAACTAAGGCAGCAAAATTTCCTGGTGCTGGGAGCTAAAGCAAGAGAAATCCAGACTAACATTAAAATGCAGATTTTTAATGTGAAGCATAAATAATCATCAGGCCAGCCAGGCCAGGGACAGAGCAGATTTCCCATTGCATGAAGTCTTAAAATCAAAACTAGGTGTCTGTTGCTAAAGGAGACATTGCAAACTCAGCCAGACATTTGGGGCAGGATGCAAGAGCTGCTGTACTTCACTTTACTACTGGGACAGTTAGAAAGAAAATCCCTTAAAATCACAACAGAATCTGTTCCCAATTGCTCAGGCTCTCACCCCCTCATGGGTTTTGCCCTATGACTCCCCTGTGGTGATGGTTCCCACCCATTGGTAAATGGAAATCAGCAGCCAAGCTCATCTTCTTGTCATATTGGGTTGGACAGAAAACCACTGTCTCGCCCTTCAAAAACTGCTTAAGATATGGTGAGTGATTGAAAATGTAGAGAGAAACAAGAGAAAAGGAGAAATTAAACAGTAAGAGAAAAAAATGGGGTGTTACCCATTTTATTGCAGTCCAGAAAAAGAAGGGAAACATTTTAAAAGGACAGAAGAGAGGCAGTGCAATTTTTGTATTTAAAATACTTTGGAAGAAAACTTAGACTTAGCAAACAAGCATTATTTCAAACTTTGCCAAGAAAAACAACATTTTCATATAATTTTAAATCTGTGGTGAGCTCCATTCTTCCTGGCCACTTCATCCTTCCCAAAAGTGCATTTTGCCCTTCACTCATTCCCAAAACTCCCCTCAAACCCGTAGCCCAAACAATTTTCTTGCACCAGGTGGAGGCTGAGCTTTACGATGCACATCCAAATAAATGGTGTTTCCAAGTAAATAAGACAGCAGCGAAAAGCTCCTGGGAAGCTGAGCAACGGACCTGCCATTTAAGAGCTCAGAGAAAAAAATATGGAAATCTGCAACGTGGGAGCGTGCCAGCGCTGGGGGCGAGAGGGACGGGCCTGGGAGGATTTCTAGCTCCACGCAGCCTCTTTATTCCTGTGCCACATCCACCTGCCCTCCGAGCCCTGAGGGCTGACACGGGGCCACGGCAAGTGCTAACGCAAGGGGATGATTTCAGTGCTGTCCAGCCCCTGGCACAGGTGACCGCTCGATTTTCTGGTGTGAGCATCAGCAGAACCATCAGCCAGGAGGACGTGCTGGCAGCCCCAGGGGAGGAAAGGCCGTGCCCACAGTGCTGAGAGCGCTGTCCCCTCAGTGCCAGCCGCTGGCAGGGTTGGCAGGGCTGGTGGTGGCGTGGGGCGCACGGAGGCTCACCTGGGGCAGGGTGCTGTGACAGCCCAGCACCAGGCTGCAGACACTGGCCGGTGCCTCCGTCCGCCGTGCTGTCACCCTCACCAGCCGTGGCGGTGTCCCCGGAGCGCTGTCCCCAGCTCCCGTGGCGAGCCTCTGCTCACGGTCCCAGGAGCAGTCCTGAAACGAGACCAGTGATATGTGGGTAGGGCAGGCCAGCTGCCTCCAGGCTCTCCACTGCTTCTGGAAGGGCCAAAATGAGCTTTTCCCCATGCAAGGGGAGCAGTGCCTTTGATGGGCATCCCACCTCTCATGTCAGCCTGCCTTGCGCTGGCCCCAGGCCCAGTAGGGTCACTGCAAATGATGGTGGAGGTTTGCTGGCCCAAGACTCTGGGACTGTGCCATTGCTGGGCTGCATTTCATGTTCCAGCAACACAAGACACTTCCAACACATTTTTTTGGAGAAAGGAGGAGGGATTTGATGGTGTCAATGGCTTGGGCTGTGTTCAGTACAAGGAGGCCCTGCAACTGATTGCTTTTTTCATCCCCCTTACAGACAGGGCACAGTGGAAGGAGCAGAGGCACCGCTCACACCAGCTGTGCAAGGCTCACACTTGGTTCCCTGCTTGTTTCCACACTGATTTTTCAATGTCCTTATTCAATGTTACATCTTAGGGATTCATAGACTGGCCTGGCCACAGGGACTAGTGGCTGCTGCCAGCAGAGTTCCAAAGAAGTGGATCAAGGCTACAGGACACCCAAAAAACCCAAAGCAGGATCCCACTGCCTACAGCATAACAGCACTAAAAATTTGTTCTTAAATACATACTAGAGTTGCAGGTTTAGCTAGAGGGACTGGCAATGTGAAGGGGGTCAAGAAAAAAATGGGATTAAAGTGGTTCCTGAGTCAGAGGAACACAAATATCTCCTGCATTGATTGTAGGCTGTTTTGCCCTCCTTGTTCTTGATCCCCAAACTCCTTTAAAATGTTCTTCCTGAGAGGATATCATCCAGCTCCATCTTCTCTGTGTGACACTTGAACTTCAAGTTCCCCCAGGTATATGATGGGAAAAGCCAGTTCAATCAGTGAAGCAGAAAATGGTGTTTATCTGATAGGGTTATTTCACTGAAAGGAGGAATCCCTGAATGTTTGCATTACTGCACAAGAGTATCCCTAGATTAGGGGGATCCTACAGCATCCCATGGCAGGGCTGTGAGTGGGGGATGGAGGAAGTAAGTGGGGGATGGAAAGAAGGCCTGCAAAGACATGAGGCATTTTTATTTACCTTGGTGCCTTTGAGATAACTGAGACCCTACTGCTCAATTCCTGCCTCTCCACCTGGTGCTGTATCTTTTAGAAGGCTGTTGAAAATTGAAGGGAATGCAAATAAGAGAGACACAAGTTATCTGAGAGCTGGGAAAAAAATCCTGAAAAGGGAAACTTGAAAGACTCAACCTACTTCACTTATCAAAAGTGGCTGGATCAGAGAGCTGAAACGCCTCCATGGGAGACAGCGTCAGACGGGAGCAACTAATCCAGCTGCAACTGCAGAGCAGGAGCCAGAGCCGGAGCTGTTCGCATTACGAGCAATTCAATTAACACTTGTGAACCAGAGAGGTTGCCTCATTATTGAGACAAGCTATCACAGAGAATGTGTGGGAACAGCCTGGCTGTGAGCTGGGCAGGCTGTGGTGGCCAGCAGCCTGCTGTGCCCCTGAATCCCTCTCAGTGCAGGAGTGTGCAGGGTCTGGTCCCGCAGCACCACGAGGGTGGCTCTTACCTCAGGCAGGTTTTGGGGCTCTCTGGGTGTGACTGTGGAGCTGGGCTCACTGGTCCCAAGCTGCTGCCTGGCTGTGCCATGATGTGCATCCAGGCTCGGAGATAGCACGGGTGCAGAGCGTAGCGTGAAATCGTAAAATTCATGGATATCTGCAAAACAGCAGGAGAAACATCCTCAGGACCGAGAGACAGCCTCTGTGGGGTACAGCACCTGTGACCTGCCGCTCTGGCCCCAGGGCCTGAGCCCTCTGTGAGAGGCTGGCACCCTGGGAGAGGGCTCTGCTGGCTCCCTGTGCTTGCTGTGTTGCCCACCACACCCCCTCTGCAAGGAAAGAGGTGTGGTGGGGCCCCTGGCTCACCATGCAATGCCCATGGCTATAGAAGGCACAGAAATGTCCACAGGGACTAGGAGCAAACTCTGCTCAGCAGCATCAATCCAAAACCCACACCATCCTGCTCTCCTACAGGCTGTGCCAGCCCCAGGCAGGGTCCCCTGTCCCTCCTGCTCTGAAAGGCTTTCTCCACCAGGCAGCCCCTGCCTGCCTGCCCTGATGATGACGGGCTACTCCCTCCCCATCACAGCTCCCCAGCACCCCTGGCCTGTGGAGGGGCTCACTTCCCAGGGGGACAGGCAGAGAAGCCACTGGGCACTCAGTGTACAGGCTCTAAAGCTGATGACCACAGCTCTGTTAACTCCAGCTCCCTCCCTGGTATCTCCCCTCTTCCCACCTGCACATTGCCACAACAGATATCAAGCACCCTCATTCCGGGCTCCAAGGACCTGAGCCTGCTGCTGTAATCTATAGTGGCTCTAGAGAGAGGCATGAAAATGGGCTATCCCAGCCCTCACTGCTCCAGAGACAGCAGCTGCCCAGGTATAGGTCCAGAGGGGCTCTGGGAGCCCAGACCCTCTCCTAGCCCAGCCAGGAGCATTTTACCCTCTCCAGGTTACACACAGAGGATTCCAGGGAGCAGAAGTGATCCAGTTGGCTTTGCTCCTCCCTAAGAAAGCTCCCACTGCTGCACACTCAGGCAGATGCTGGCCCCTGGCAGCCCTCAATTATCTCCAGAGCCAGTATCTCCACACTGGTCAACATATCCACTGCAGAAGTGTTTAATTTCAAGAAGAAAACTACATCAAAAGTGAGAATCTGATTTTATGAATAAACTGAAAGGGGTAACAAAAACTTGTGGGAGGCTCTGAGCCTATTTAGGGAGACCCACTGGGACATTGGAACAGACATGAAGTGTCTGGCTGGAGGATACTGTAAAGGCAAAAGGGAGGAAAGCAAGACTTGACTGCAGAGGAAAAGAGCTATTGAAAATGAGAAGACATTCATCTAAACTGCTGAAGCTGCATCTAAATGAGAAAACCAGAATAGATGGTAAATGCTGACAGGTTAAAGGTACAGCTCCAAGAGGTCGGCCAAAAGAGTTTGGTAAACGCCTTCCAAAAGCCATAAAAAGAGTAATAAATCCCTTCAAGCACCTGGGAAACAGGAAGCCTGGCAGAGCTGGCAGGGCCAAAAAGTCAAGGCAGCATAAATGAGCACTTGAAGCAGGAAAAGACACAGCAGGAACCTGAGATCATTTTCTGTACCTGTGTCTGCTGTGGAGGAAGCTGAAGAGCTCCTCTTCTGTGAGTGACTTGAGGGGCAAGCTGTGGCTCTCAGCTTGAGGGGGATGTGGCCATTCCCATGGCACTCTCTGGGAGCTCCTGGATGAAATACCTACACTTGCCCTCCAGTCTGTGATTTCTCACCTGAAACCATGCCACACCATGGCATCACGAGGTATGAAATGCCCACGTCACAAAGAGTTCAGCAGGAAATCTGGTGAGCATTGGCAGTGTAAGCAGGGACACGCTGACCACTGCCTGAGGCTGTTCCTCAGCTGTAGCAGGATGCTCTGCCTAAGCAGGGATACAGCAGCTGGAAATTTGCCTTACAAGCTCATCAGTGAAGGCCTGAGCGAGGAGGGTCTGCTGAGCAGTGATAAGATGGAATGAGGAGGGTTTGCTGCTCTTAGTGCTGAACAATAGTGAGACCAGCTTGACCAAACTCAGACCCCACCACAAGGACATGCAAGACATGCTCCCTGGCTGGAGCTGGGAGCAGCAAGAATGTGCATGCTCTGATGTGGAAGTGAGAATCAGGAGTGGTGAGAAGAAGAAACTAAAGAGCTGCTTGCACCTTTTTCAGCACAAAGCATACTGTGCTGATTAGGTCTGATAATACATAATCTAAAAAATGCATATGACTGACAAGCAATCACTTTATACTATAATAGGCCACTCATACTTTTGCACAGTGAGGATTCTATCATACCTCCCCAAGATGTATGAAGATCCTTCCCTTGAGTGGGGACACCCCTGAAGGTCACTCCTCAGAGCAGAGTGAAATAGATTTGCCCATGGTCATTGGTACGGGAGAGTAACTCAATCTCTACTTAATAATTCTTTAGCTAGCTTTGATATAATTGCTTTAATATTGCTTCAAAAACAGTGTACTACACTAGTAATTACAGCTATCCATACTGTTTAGTAAGTAATTCTGATTAAGCTTTTTTTTCTCTAATCCTTATCATTATTATAATAAATTTAAACAAATCATTTACTATATTTCTATAAATACATTAGGTTTATCATCTTTAATCCTGTGGGACAAAGTTGTATAAAGGTTCAATTACACCTGTATAATCCTTTAGACATATGCCATTGACAAAGTCTGGGGCTAAATTGGATCCAGCTGCATCCAGGCTCCTCTCTGAGGATAAGTTTAGAAAGGAAAGCGTGTCCTTTCTTCACCTCGTGACTCAACAGGAGGGCTTTCATAATAAACTTTGTCTGAAGCTCCCACTCCGCCCATGACACCAGGGATGCTTTCACAGAGCAGGGCTGCACGCCCAGGCACAATTCCCCATCCTCTCTCCCAGTGTTTAACCACGTGCCCATGCACTGCAGCAGCACATCCATGCTGCAGATGGGATGAGAGCAGCTTCAGCCCCCATCTTCCAGCTCCCAGGGGCTGCCTTGTCTGCTGACCTCCCAGCTGGAAGGGCAAAGCTGATACAAATCTCAGCTGCTGGCAGCCCAGCTGGGTGCCCAAGGGCAGCCCAGCCAGGCTCTGTGGCTGCCCGAGTGCAGGGAGCACTGTGCCACTGCCTGGCATCAGTGCCATTTTTGGAGCTGCTGCTCTGTGCTGCCAGGCTCTGTCCTGTGCCCTGGGAGACATGTGGCAGCTGGCAACGACAACGGGAGGCCCTGGAGTCCCCACATGTACCTGCCACACCTAGGGCACCCCTTCTACAGCACCCTGGCTGCCAAACAGGCTGCTGGCAGCCCCTGAAACCCTCCCAAATCACACACGAGGTCGCAGCAAGCACTCACTTCACAGCCAGAGAAACTGGACTTTGTTTTCATGCTAAAACATCTCTCCCTCTGGTTATAAAAATAATAATTGCGTAACAGGATAGCAGCAGCTTCTGGCTGCATGGATTACGTTGGGAACACACAACACTTTGCAAGAATGAAAACAGGATTTGAACAGCCCCATTGTAGGGGAGTGCTGCTGCCAGCATCCCTGTTTGTTACCCATCTGCTGCAGGAACACAGCCCTGGGCAGCCAAGCTGGCAAGGCGCCTGAAGGGCAGGAAACTTGTCCCCTGAAGCAGCCACTCTCCACCTCCAAAACCCTCAGCCCAGTTTAGGTGCTTGCCAGAAGAGAGAATTGTTGCTGGCACCAGGGATTAGAGGAGTTTCAGGATTGGTGGACAGGGTTCAGGCAGCAAAGGACAGAAGTACAATTTAGGCCACATGCATGTGGCATTAAGATAATTTAAATATATGCTGGTTTCCCTCATTTTTTATGAGCATCACAAGTTGCACACAAGTCTGCCTCACCTGTGCAGAGCAGCACTACTTGAAAAGGCTCCATAAGAGTACACTGTGGTAGCAAAAGATGAAGCTGCATGTTCTGTCTTACAGCCCAGTTTCTGTGTGATGATGTATAAATCTGTTCTGGATCTAATACGCAAAAGTAACTCAAGATTTACAGAGATTAGAATTTTTCAAACAGTTTTTTCCTGGTGTTAACATGTCAAATAAATGTCATTAAATATCTCTATAGCACTGGCATCTGTGCACTAATGCAGTGCCCTTGTACCAGCCAGCACATGCCCTTCTAGAAAATGACATTTTTTCCCCAATGTGTGCACTATCACCAACTGCAGCACCACGGATTTACCCCAAGCAGAAACCCCAGCCTCACACCAAACCCCCACTGCCATTCACACCCATGGCTGCCACAGCAGATCTTTTTCAAGCAAGCTGCAAGTTTCTTCCATCCTTGCTATGGGCAAATCTACAAGAGGAGTCCTCAGCGTTGGGAAGCCTCCAGATTCCTCCAGTTTTCCACACTGGCTCCTGCAGCCACCCGGTGAAGCCATTACCACCATCCTCAGCTGAGCTGCTAGCAAGCAAGTCTTGCTGAGGTTTTGCACCCAGGGAAGCCCTACCTGCCCCTCCTCCTGCCTTCACCACACCGGGAATCTCATGAGGAATCTCTCAAGTGGTAAAAGGAGCTGCAGGGGAAAACCGGGGGCCCAAGCAGCTGACAGGGCTTACAGAGGTCTGCACTGGCCACTGCCCAGGCACAAGAGAAAAGATGAGTCCCAGAGGATTTTTGGGAGGAGCTCGGCCCCTTGGCCGGGCAGTTGGGACAGCTGGACATACACAGACCCTGCCTGTCCACCAGCTTCTCCTGCTGCCAAGGGCACAACGGCCCCTTTCAGCCCCGGCTCTGGGAAGGAAAGGTCAGGGAGCTGCTTTTGTGTGCAAGCCCCATCCTCCCCACCAGCACAAGAGACCAAGCATCTCCCTGAGGGGCTCCACGGAGCAAAGGGAAAGCGGGGCCACCATCACCCCAACCCAGGCTCCTGGAGCACCCCTTTGCTGGGCTGTTTCCTTGCAAGTCACGCACTTGGCTCCACAGCCTCAGACACAGGGAGAGAGGGGCCAGGAGAAGGGAGCCAGCACAGCCTGTTTTCCCTGTGCACAGCCAAGGAATTTCTTTTGTGCGGAGCAGGGTTTGGCACATTCCAGCGCAGAGCAGCTCCCGCACCGCTGTGCCGTGCTGTGCCGAGCCAGCCGCGGCACCCGCCGGGACAGGAGCTGTCCTGGCACAGGCAGCTCCAGGGACAGGGAGGTGGTCACAAGGATTTAAAGGGCTGGGCTGTGCTCAGAGGAGTCTGGCAGAACACGGTGCATGTGCAGAGCAACACTGGGCATGATCACAGCAACTGATCCATCCAGCACAACACTGACGCATCCTGGACACAACAGAGGCTGGGGCTTCTGGAGACCCCAAACCAGCTTATTCTTTAAAAGAAAAAAGCATACGGAAAGTCACATCCCTGATTTTTTCATGTGGACTAACTTGGCAAACTCCATGATGTTTGGCACTGCTGGCAGCTTTACTATGGCCTGATGCATTTTGATGTTCAAACTCCAATCAGCCAATGTGTGCTCTAGGAAAGCATTACCTGCAGGAGCAGGCGGCTTGAGGACAGGGATGGACCATGCTCCCACATTCATCTTCCCCAGGGGCTGAAAAAAAGCAGGGCTGTGTTGCTGAAAGGCTGCAAGAGGAGGGACCTCTGCAGGCTAAGGCCTCTCCAGAGCCAGAGGCATCTGGCATGGTGTGGGGCAGTGAGTCGGGAGCTCCGCACTGAGCAGCGTCTGTGCTCTCCTGCAAACCCTCCTCCCACACTGAGCCAGCCCTGTGACTCAGAGCAGACTTCAGACAGAGACACAGTGGCCCACTGGGAAAAGGAGGGGTGAAAATAAAAATGAAAATAGAAATGTTCTATCACCCTTGCAAGTGCTGTTACTGTGCTCCAGTGGGTACCGACCGTAGACAGGAGGCAACCCAGTGTGTGCCAGCCGTGTGTGGCCACAGCGAGCACACAGCCAGACACAATGTCCATGCTGGGACAGGAATTCACAAACCTACACCGAGGGGAAGCAGGAGGAGGGAGTCGAGGTGGGGGGGCGGAAGTAATTAATGCAAATTCCTAGTTTAGATAAACACATCGAGAGAAAGGCTCGCTCTGGCACGGGGAATTAATATCCTGTTAAACCAGTTGAAAAGGTCACCAGTAAACAAGCAACACTCCCAACACTCCCTGTGCCAGGGCTGATAGGACACCGAGACAAACGGCTGTGAGCAGGAGCTGGGGACGCTGCAGCATCCACCCGCCAGCGTGCAGCTGCAGCCAGCTCGGTGCGTGCAGACGTGTTCTCTGCACAGCACTTCTGCACTGAGAGCAACAGCCCTGGGCCTCGGGAAAGCTGCTTTGCTGCCTTCACACAGCCCCAGGGAGGACTGGCCAGCAAACAAAAGCAGCCAGGGGTGTTTGGCTAATGTCATGTTGGTCAAGGTCACAGCCCTACTCCAGATCCCTGCCTCAGGGCTGGGGATCATTTAGAGAACGGGTTGTATAAATTAAGAGATAAGAAAGGAGATGTACACAGGCTCCTTCAGTGTGGGGGCTCACCTGCCCTGGGGAGTCCACCCTTGACACATCTCTGCTGCTGCTGGCATAGACATTTGAGCACAAGACCTTTAAAAGGCATGCTGGGACTGAAAGTCTCCAGGTGATGCTCCAACAGCAAGAGAAAAAAAGGATAGAATAAAATTGCTCAGGACACAGCCCTCAACTTCGTTTTCAATGGAAAACGAAGCACAGAGGAGCTGCTGGCAACTCATCTCTGCAAGCACAGAAGTGGAACTCTGGCTGCAGAGGTGTGAAGAAAAGGCGAGAGCTGCCAAGAGAACAGTGTGGGGGAGCACCAGGGCTGAGATAGCCTTGGGTCAAAATGCACTGAGAGTGAGCCACAGACCACATGTGGAGCTCTGCACCCTGGGGCCTGGGTCTTCCTCTCAGAGTGCAGGGCCTCTGGGGTGCTTTCCCTTCCTTCCCACCAGGGAAATTCAGCTTCTCTCCCAGGAGATGCAGGAACAGAAACCACCAGAACTGCGTGCATTTCCCAAGCCCCACAGTGAACAGAACTTAAGGAGAACAGTTGTATGCCTTGCACAGAGAAGCTGCATAGTCCAGAAGGACTTCAGCTGCATTTGTTTCAATCCACATGGAGAACTTTATACAGTGCTCAAAATGCCATTTTCTGGTGTCCAGCCCCAAGATAAGCCTTGCTGTTAAGTCTTGTGTGAAATGGAGCTGCTGGAACAGTGTGTTTCTCACAAGTGCTGGTGGGTCTAAGCACAAGAAAGGCCTGAATTCCCCAAAGGAATTTGGGTACATGTGGATTCTCTCCCAAAGACAGAAAAATTTAGTTTTCCTTCCTGGACACACCAGGCCTGCACTGCACAGAGAGTGCTCACAGAAGGGCAAGATCCCTTAGCAGGTGCTGGATAGATCAGTCATGGCCTGATAAGAAAGTGTTATCCCTTGTCCTCATCAGACTGAGGAATGCTGTTCACTACAAACACCCAGTGATTGCAGCCCTGGTATCTCCTGCCTATGCCCTGGAGGGGAAAGACAGCCCAGCTCCCTGGCATTACATGCCATGTGTTTGCACAGAATGCACTGGTCAGTGCCAGGCGTGGGATCATGGGGAGACCCCACTAAACACAAGGCTGCAGGGACTGCAAGGGACTGCAAGGCAGGGGCTTACCCAGCAGAGCCTGGAAGAGTTCACTTTGGAAGATGTGCGAGACTTTTCCAATGGAAGCTTTTAACTCCTGCTCCTCCGGGGACCGCAGGGTGCTTTGGTATCTGGTCAGAATTTCCACTGCCCGTTCAGTGTCTGCAGAGATGACACAGGAGTAACAAGGCATTAGCATCGTAGGATGTCAAGGGAAAGCTTGAGTGCAGCCTGGGATAATGCCTCAAGCTGCCTTCTAGTCTGGATTTTTAAAAGTCAGTCAGCCACAAAAGCAGCCTCCTTACACACACCTGGAAAGCTAACCCTGCTGAGTGGCACTGAGGGCCCACAGCGGAGACCAGGGCAGGAACTGGAGGAGAGGTAGTTTTGCCACCAACCCTGAAAATCAGGGGCTAAAATCAGATTGATTCAACTCTGAACCCTGTAGCACTGGGCAGCCTGAACACCTCTGCCACCTCCCAGACACAGAAGCTGTTTAGGAGCTGGACACATTCTGGTTGCACTATGGTTGGGCTATGAATATTACTGCAGGAACTGCAGCCTCCCACATAGGGCCAGATGGCTGCAGCAAAGCTGAGCGTAGGCCCATTCACGTAGTGCAAAACAGCTCAGCTACAGGAGTGGCAAAACTTGGGTTTCTATAGGGTGAAGCATAAGAATTGCTCAAAGCAGCAAGCAGCCATGGGTCAGCAGGAGACAAGTGGGAAAGGAACACGGTACCTTGGGGTCAAAGGAGATGGTGGTGAGGAGGGGAGCTGGAGGCTTCCATGAAGCAACATTTTGGTTAATGACTGGGCCAGACATAGCTATGAGAAAACCCTGGACCTAAAATAGTGGAGCTGTGATGTCTCTGTGTGGACACCTCCACAGTACTCTGGGCAGACAGCCAGAGCTGCCAGTGCAGCCCCGACCTCAGATGTGACCCATATCTCAGGCAGGTGGTGAGCTCCTGTGGACCTTGAGACCATCCCTGCCCCATCAGTGGATATCTCCCTTTGTCACCCAGGCAGACTGCAGACAAAGAGTGTTTGTGTGAGAAGGCAGGGAAGCTGTCCCGCCACTGCTGGAGACTCATCTTTTAAGCCAGGAACTCATGCAGAAAGGATGACCCTGCTCATCACAGGGCTCTCGAGAATTCAGGTCATCAAACAAGGGGGCCTGTGTCTGCTCGGGTACGTGCCACCTGGTGTCCCAGCTCGCCCAGCCTCTCAGCCGAAAGGGAAAGGGGGTCCCTCCTGCCTGTCTCACCAGCCCACACTGACTCATCATGGGAGCAGAACAGGGAAAGGAGCCTGGGGAAGCATGAACAGCTCTGACTTGGAGCTGGGCTTCGCACTTGCTCCAGAAAAAGCACGGACTTCCCCAAGCTTTATGGCAAGCCTAGCCCTGCGCTATTACTAAGAGATTCCTTTTCTGCAGATGTAACAGTGCTTCAGACACTGCCCAGCAAACTGTGAGTAGGGCTGAGATATCATTGCCTGGTCATTCCTGACCTTATCAACAGAACTAAAGAAGCAGATGGAGAGCTGGGGCCACCACACCAGGACACAAAGACTGTGAACCTGGTGTAAACTTCCCACCGCAGCCCAGGCTGAGCAGGCAGAGCGGCACGCACGGCGCTGACCTCTGCGCTGCTGGCCGCTCGTACGGGTGACAGCCAGCTGGAGCAGGGGACTGCTGGCTCCCGACCGAGGGAAGTGCCGGGCACCCAGCGTGGCAGGGAGACCGCCTATAGCTCCCAAGAAACAGCACATGGTATCCAGGGCCCATCTCCACGTGCCTCAAGGTGCATGCAAGTCCCACTTACAGGAAATACCTCCTCGCGGAGCCCAAACCCCCATGCCCGCTCTCCTCCCCGCAGCGCGCAAGGGAGCTGCAAGCAGAACATCCCACGGCCACCCACTCTGAGCCAGCACAACGCGTCCGCAGCCCGAGGAGGGCGAGGAGCGAGGGCGCCCAGCCCTCGGCTGTTAACCCCGGGGTCGCACGGCCGCCCGTGGTGGGGAGCGCGGTCCCGGCGGGGCAGACACTTGTTGATTGCGGGGCCGCGGTGCCCGGCGCGGCGGGCAGGGCCGGGCGCCGCACTCCTTACCTTCCCGGCGGATCATCGCTCCGCCGCGGCCGCCGGCCGCTCCGCTCCGTGCCAGCCCGCGAGCGGCCGAGCCACCGCCCGCCCCACCCCGCCCTGCCCCGCCCGAACCGGCCGGGAGCCGCCCCCCGGCCGCCGGCACCGCCTCCGGGAGCGCCCCGCCACCGCCGCTCGGAGCCCGGCGGGCTGCGGGGAGCCTCGGCCTGCGCCCGGGGAGCCGCGCCCGGCTCGGCCTCCCCTCCCTGCCCGCAGCGGAGGGCCCGGTTCCCCGCGCCGTCAGTAGGTGGCACGGAGGCGCCGCGGAACGAGCCCGCCCCGGGCCGGTACCGTCCGGGCTGCGCCGGCTCCTTCTCCGGGCCGGCAGCGCCGCCGGCCGGGAAAGGCGCGGAAGGGAGAACACAGGCATGCCCACCGCACCCCTGCGGGCTCTGTCTGCCGCTCCTCTGCTTTATTGACATAAATAGACAGCAACAAGTCAGACTGACCCGATAACCCTTCTCCCTGTTCAAGGCCCTGCCGCACCGTGACCGATGCCGAGTCCCACCGCTCCCTCTGCTGCCCTGCAGCAGCAGCAGGAGCGTGAGCGCGGTCCTGCCAGCCCCTGACACCCACCACCCCCAGCCTTTTCTCTCCCGAGCAACAGGCATTAACTGCTGTTTGGAGTGCCAGGACCCTGTCCCGTGAACATGAAGCCAGCAGCAGCAGGGACAGGATTTCTGTCCAGGATGGCAGGGTGAAGAGCTCGGCTTCCCCGTTGTTGTGTGAAAAGCCACTCCACACCCCGCTTCCTATTCCTCAAGCCGCGGGACAGGGCAGCCCCCAAGGGAACAGCCCTTAAAACCAGGTGTCCCATCACTGGCTGCAGAGGTGCTGACAACAGGCACAGACAGCTCTTCCCCTGCACCAAAGAGCAACCCAAATCCCTGCTCCTGTCCAAACCCCAAGGGAGAGGTCTCAGCTCCAGCACTGTTGGGTATTCTGCCCCTAGGCCACCCCTGCAAAGCTTTAGTTCCCTGCTACCAGTGGGAAATGACAACTCAGTTCCAAGTCTTTTCAGCTGAGGGCAGCTGAGCACCATGAAAGGAGCCAGGAAGGCCACGGTAGAAGGGAGGCTCAGGAAGGAGTCTGAAAAGGAAAGGAGCCTCGAAGCTGGCCTGAGGAGTGCTCCCTGCTGTGCAGGGCTCTGGCTGCCTCTCCCCACGGCTGACAGGCAAGAGGGGTCACTCCTGCATCAAGCTGTTGATCTTTGTGAGCAGCACATCCGTCTCAGACTCTGAGGAGACAGAGAAAAAAAACCAGTCATTGTGGGCAGCCAGAATCCCGCAGCGACAGGCGGAGTAGCCTGAAAAGCAGGTTTGAGGATATATGGGGAATGTGGGATTCCTTAGTGCTGTCCCACAGGGCTGCTTCTTAAGGGCAGGACAGGAGGAACTCCCTGGGCTGGGATTCCCTTCCCTCCCCCAGCCATCCCAAACCACTCAGTCACGTTTGGCTTGAGAAAGCTGCCTGCCTGTCAGGGAGAGTCCCACAGGCAGAGCCTGGCTCCAGGGGAGGGGAGCTCCCGTTCCATGCGCACTCACCCGCCGGCCGTCTTCTGTGGGAACATTTCCTAGGAGATGGAATAGGGTCGATGTTAGCATGCAAGTCTGGTCTCACCATTCCCTTCCCTGAGCTGCCAGCTGGAAACTGTGGGGCCCCGCAGTCCCAGCAGGAACTGCTCTCAGTGCCTGCAGCACTGGTAAAAAGGAGCAGGACCAGGATCCCCCAGCCTCAGCCCACCAGGCCCTGGGGTGCAGAGTGGGTTAGGAAGTGTGAACTAAGGCATCCAGCAGCTTGAGGCAGGGTCAGGGCAGACTTTCAGCTGCAGCTTGGAGATGAAAGTTGCCTCCACACACTTCTGTCTTACTTAGCTGGACAGGAGAGGACACCTCCAGGATCTGAATCCAAAGAGGGGTGGCAGCAGGTTTGGGTCTGCACCAGCCACCCAGGGCACACTACAACCTCCCCCAACAGGCCTGCCTCGGGAGGGGGAAAGAGATCAAACCTACTTCATCAAGACGAAGGCCCAGATGATGATAAGGAAGGAAACGCAGTCTACAACGATCCAGATCATGAAGTATGTGCTGCTGGGCTGCAAGGCAACGAGACAAGCCATTGAACACCAGCTAGGGGTGGTGTGCTGTGCCACCAACCCCTTCTGAAGGGTCACATGTTCCCATGCCAGTACAGCAGCAAGCAGAAGTCACCCACAAGGCAGCTGCACAGGGCTCCTGCAGAAAGGGACCCACAAATCCCTGGGACACGGGGCTGTGGGGCAGGGTGAAGGACAAGGGGTCACTTACAAGCAGCCAGATGGGGTGTTTCATTTCCTTCAGCACCTGGCAGGCGTTGGTGGTGACAGAACTCACCCCTGAGCACCACAGGACTGAGAAGAGCCAGGGCTGGTTCACCACATACAAGTTGACAGAGATGTTGTCCTGGCGGTACTGCCTGCATGGGGACAGCCGTGGTCAGAGCAGACAGCAGGGTGCCACCACACTCTGCACAGCCAAAAGAGGCTGTGTATTTGGGATATGATCCAGCATTTGCAGCCTCATGGAGTGACTGTCTGGAGATCCAGACTGAGGGCAGACTTGCTGGCAGGGCAGAGGACTGCAGCCAGCTCCCTCCTCTGCACCAGCCCTTCCTGATAGGGACACTTGTTCACAAGGCACACACCCAGCTCTTCCTGGAAGCACACCAGTACTCAGCACCCTCACCTCTGCTGGCAACTGGGACAGTCCCCAGACTCCAACAACTCCCAGGTACTTGGACAAAGAATTCTCACCTGATCTCCTCAGAGCTCATGTCCTGGTAGGGCAGATTGACATGCAGCTCTGGCTCCTTCTCGTTCTCGAGTCTCTTCCGGCCATAGACATGCTGGACACCTGGGGCCTGCTGTTTTACATCTTCCCTGAACCCATCTGGAAGCCACAGGACCTAGACAAGAGCCAGAGAGCACATGCAGAGGAGAGGTACTCCAAAAAGTTTGCTCTCTTTCCAATATTCCCTTGCACGTCGAGGTCCACACGGCCTGCTTAAACAGCTGCTTCCTGCCCCCCATCTCCACACTCAGCTCTTCCATGAGGATCTCAGCCAGGACAGTCCCCTAAGAGCTTGCCCCAGCCAAGAAATAAGCACAGGTCCTGCTGAAGGGAGAAACCAGTTCTAGCCTAGGAAATCTGCAAGAGTTAAGTCCTTTCAGGGTCCTTGAATGGCTCAAGTGAATCCATTCATCCCAAACTCTGCAGCAAGAATGCACCTTGGATCAGCACTACAGTAGAAGCCTTTTTCCTATGTCCCCTCCTGCTCTGCATTCCCATAAGGCCAAGAAAGGTGATTTGAGTGCTGCTTTGTCTCCTGAGGGCAGCACATATCCTGTGCTGCAGGGGTTGGATGAAGCATAAAGAGAACACAGGAGGGTGAGCAGGAGTCCAAGAGCTGCAGGGAGAGGTGTGGTGGAGTGTGGGGAAGTGGAAGCCACAGCATTGTATCCCTGCTCATGTTGGCCGTGTTGGTCTCCTCCCTAGACTGAGTCATTGTTTACACACACACCAGGGTGGCCAGTGCTGGGAAAGCGAAGTATTTGGAGGGGTCTGAAGTATTTGGAGGGGTCTGAAGCTGTAGGCATTAAATCCTAATTACTGGCAACTTCTAGCTAGAGAACCCCACACGTGGGCAGGGCTGCCAGCAGGGATCACTTGGTGTATGGGGTGTCAGTGTGGCTGGCAGGGCACCTCCCACCACGGCAGGGGTGTGACAGCAGGACCTGGCAGGGGTGGGGTGGTGACCAGCTCACCTGCTGCAGCGGGATGCCTGACTGTAAAATCACTCCCAGGGTGACATTGACAAAGTTCTGGTAGTCACTGTGGTTCTCAGGCCGAAGGTCAAACATGATGGAGATGTTGCTCTGCTTGGCTGCCTCTAGAGCCTGTCCCAGGGATGGGATCCTCTGTTTAGCTGCCTCCTTGCGATCACCAGGGGAAAGACTCTGCACAGTGGGAAATGGTCTCCGCTGCAAGGGTGAGAGAGGGGCAGTCATCACATGCACACCACCTGTAAGCTTCCACATCCCAAACTGGTGCCTGTCTCTGACCCTCAGCTTCCTGCACCGGCCTCTCCATGTGCTCTCCAGAGCAAACAGGCACAGGGAACCTCCCTATGTACATCCGTGGGCACCTCTACCCTTCTCCCCACTAACAACAGAATTCAAGCAGCCTCAACACCTGTGGGCATTCAAAGCTGCTCAGCAGTACTTAGTCACCTTTTGGGAAGAGCCTGGCCACAGCTGCCTTCAAGCCCAGGCAGGCTGTGCAGCTCAGAGCAAACAGGAGACATCCCCTCTCAAAGCAGCCTCCTCCATGACTCAGCTGAGGAGTCAGAACAAACCCCAGCTTGGGGCATAACTGCACCCAAGCTGGTGCAGTGATTTGTGCAGCCCTCTGCACCCTGTCCAGGTGTCTGCTAGGACCAGTGATCCAGAGGAAAAGTTCTGGAGCCCCAGGGCAGGGCTAATGCTTCACCAAAAATGAACCCATTCCTCACCAGCCACCCTAAGGATATTCCTGACCTCTAGAAACCAGCTGCCAGCATCCAGCTGCTGGAGGTCTGTCCAGTTGAAGGCAGTGCTGTTCAGGGCAGCCCTCTCAGGGAACACAGCCTGCACGTTGGTGGTCCTGGTGAGTTCCTCATCATGCATGAGGAATGGGACCCCATCAGCACTGGCAAAGGAACACAGAAGATAGCCATGTGTAGTACGCTGTTTGTCTCCTACCCCTGCCCTGGCATTTCTAGCCCCTCCCAGCCACCTGCTAAAGTAACCCCCACCCTAATTCTTGGCCCTTTACACCTAGAGACCAAGCCAGCAACCAAGCAGCTCCTTGCACTCTGAGAGCTGTCCCAGTAACAGGATTACATGCGATGAACTGGAGCCAGGGTCTGTTTTCCTCCCCTGATGTTGCCTCCCTCCCTGGAAGGCAATCTGTATGAGGAGGACAGAAACTCAGTACCTCCCCCAGATCATTGGGACACCAAGCTGGAGCCAGTCCCACACTGGGAGGGTGGGAGTGGCAGAGCCCCTTGAACAGGCTGCCTCCAAATGCAGGCTATTTTAAGTCCTCCAGGTATCTTCCAGAATGCCCCCTGTGGGAGGTGACATCCCAGGATACACAGACCCCTTCCTCCCTCTGAGCCCCTTTACCTCACCATGACGTCTGTCTCAAAGACTTGCACATCGCATTCCACCGCCTTGTGGAGTGACATGAGGGTGTTCTCAGGGGCCAGCTGGAAAAAGGAATGATGTTAGTGCAGAGAGCACGGGCAGGATGGGGTAAGAGGCAGGCATTCATCCTGCCTGGATGCACCCAGCAGCTTGGCTGGGCTCTAGGGCAACCACAATGAGACTGGGGTGACCTGGGCATGGTGAGGGATGGAAAAGGACTGGCAATAGACAACCAGGGCCTGTCTTGTCCCTGCTCCCCGGCCCACTCTACACAGCCAGGCTTTCTGCTCAGAGTTGCATGCTCCTGGTGCTCAGGAAGCAGCTCTGTATTGCAGCTGCTGCATCCCCTCCTTACCCTGTGCTCACCCATCCTCCAGGCCAGAGCTGCCCTGGCTGCAGTGGGGATACCATGTTCTAGGCTGGCCAGAGCTCACCCTGGCCTGTGACCACAAGGATCTGTGCCCCAGGCACAGCCTGGCTTTTCCTAGTGGAGCAGCCTGCCCCATCCACCCTGACCACTGCCAGGGTGCTGGTCACTCACCATGGGTGCTCCTCGATGGCCAACTAGGGCTGGCTTGGGGGGAAGCTGGTTCTCCTCCATGATGCAAGGGGAGGTGATTCCCAGGGGAGCCAGGTATAGTGCAATCATTGCTGCACAGTACACGAGCAGCAGAAACACCTTGAGACCTGCAGGCACAGACAGAAGTTGAAGGGGATGAGGTACAGAGGAAGCATTTTGCAGGTCACTAGGAGTAAGCCAAGGCTGCTTCACCTGGCATTAACCTGTCATTGCCCTAGGTCAAACATTGCATCCACAGCCTCGGGAACACTGCAGATTTACTCTTGGCCCACCACATGCCCTTGCCCAACTCAGAACTTCTGGCAGCACTGCCACCTGCAGCCGTCCTTCAGCTGCAAAGCAGGGAGGGCTGAAGCTGCGACAAGGGCTGTTTGTGAGAAGCAACCAAGAGCAGGCATTACTACCCCACTGGAGACCTGTTCCCACTGCACTGGTACTCCCTGAGCACCACTCTGCCAACAGTGCTGCTCAGCTGGGTGGAAGGAAGCAGGCACCAGCCAAGGGGACAAGTGGAGACCTTGGAGGGGGATTACCTGCACTGCGGGTGCGGTAGATGAAGCTGGCCAGGGGCCAGGCAAGGAGCGTCATTCCCCCCACAGTTCCAATGTGCAGAAAAGGACCTGTTGCCTGGACAGGCAAAAAAACACAGGGTGTCAGCCAGCACCAGTCTCTGTCCCCAAAATACACATGGCTCCAATGCCAGGGATCTGCCCCTGCAGCCAGTACTGCTCGAAGATCCACAGTGCCAGGGAGGGAGGAACAGGCTCCTGGGGGACAGAACAGACCCCCTGCTCTAGTCCAGCCACCATTCATCAGTCTGGCAGCTGCTTCAGGCAGGACTGCAGGGGTAGAAGGAGCACCTTACCTGGCAAGGCAGCAGAAGTCAAGGGAATTAACTGGGAATTAACCCCCAGTGCATACAGCTGTGCTGGGGGCTTCAATGAGCACCCTTCAGCTCAACCCCACAGGCCGGGCACTGGGTACAGTGGGGGAGTCCCTGCCATGGAGGTGACTCACCTGCAGGGAGATACGAGCACTTTTCCACTCCTCCGCCCACTTTACTCCCAGCCCTGTGAAGGCTGCAGCCACCACCAGGGCAGTAAGGATCAGCAGGACCTGTGGGGCACGCACAGGGCAGTTAGGGGAGCACACAGCACCTTGCAGGCCAGGCAGAGTTCTCCTCATCCCTTCCTTATGAAGCCCTGCAAGCCCTGATACCCTGCTTTCCCCATCTGGGTTTGCAGCTGAGCTCTGCGCTCGATGCTTTGAGCACTGGGAATGTTCCCATCCCAAAGACACGTGGCTGAGGAACTGCGAGCTGCAGCCCAGCTCAGCGGCCACACACAGCCACTCAGTGGGGACACAGCAGCCATATACAGCCCCACTAGGCTGGTCCCAGCTTCTGAAGGTGCAAGGGCAGCCAGGGCAGGCACCATCTCCCCTAGTCTCTCACCTTGTGCACCCAGTGAAGCTTCAAGGGCTGGCCACAGAGCTGCAAGCACAAAGCCAGGATCTGCAAGAGCAAGGAGCTGTCAGAGCTGGGCTGTACCCCACACCCCACCCCTCATAGGGCACAGGACTCAGCCACAGAAGCTTGGCCGTGCTCAGGCTGACCTGGCTCCTCCCAGCACAGGGCAGCCTGTGCTCAGCACAGATCCATTCCCCCCAGCCCAGCAGGATCAGGGGGGCTCACCAGCAGCACAGACGAGTAGCTGATCAGCACAGCTGTAGCTATGAGCAGGACCAGGGACCAGTCTAGCCACAGCTTCCTCTGCCTGAAGATGAACCTGCCAGCAAAGGGGAGGGTCAGAGGGGCAGGGGTGACGTGGGGAACAATGGATGTGGGATCCTACTCACTCATTGAAGTTGTGGAAATCATTGAGGATGATGATAGCGAAGTAGAGCCACACCAACGTGAAGAGAAAGACGCAGAAGAGGAAAATGAACCAGCTGCAGTCATACTGAAAGTCAGAGATGAGAGTTATACACATACCCTCAAGGCACCTAGCCCCCAGCCAGGCTTCTGAGATCCCTGGGTATCACCCAGCCAGCAGCAGGGGTCACAGCAGGTACTGGCCCAGGGGTCCAGGCACTGAGCTGCCCCATGGAGAAGGGTCAGATCTACCCTGGCTGGCTCTTTTGTCTGGACCTTTTCTACAGAAAGATGGATCAGCATGTCCTACAACAAACTAAAAATCTGCCTAAGGCAGCCTGGGGAGGATAGCCCCTGTGGCAAGACTGCCTCCTTTGCCATGCAGCACTCCATGGGAACAGGCTGGGACTTTGGACAGAAGAAGGGGCAGGGAGCCAGGTCTCATTCCCTTCTAGCTGGATGATCTGTGGGCTGGGCAAAGAGGGGTGCATGGCCTCAGAACTGCCACTGTAGTGGTGAGTCTGCAGACTGGGTCCAGCTACCTTGTCCCCAGGCACTAGTCCCACGTGTGTGGGGGACGTGAGGGGTGCCACAGGTGCCAGAGGACACCTAGCAACCCCGACTTATTTGTACATTCCAGGCAAGACAGGACAAGCAGCAGCAGGGCCACTCCCATGGGAGTCGGAGACCTCAGAAAATCCCAGGGCCTCACCACTCCCAGGTTACAAATTGCTGGGGACACCCTCCTGGTGGGGCCGCACCCAGCCCAGGAACTGTGTCTCCCACGTGCCTGGCCAGGTGCCCCAGGACCTGCTGCCACCTCAGCCCTAGGGCTCTGCCCTGCTCCAGGCACGTGCAAGAGCTGCAGATGCACACTAATGCTGCTCTACCCTTTCTGTCACCCAGGAGGAGCACAGCTCACACTCTCACCTCTCCAGGCTAGAGCAGTTCCTGGACAGTGAGGGTGCACCCCAGCTTTCCTGGGGCTCAGCCCTGGGTAGCAGGAGCAGCAAGAGGTCAGCAGATCACTGTCTGGGCTGAGCATCCCAGCCAGAGCCCTACCCCATCCCAGCCACTGCTCTAAGACTCCCAAAAAGGGCCTCAGCATCACTCAGGTATCACCTTAGTGGTTCTCAGGCCCTTCCTCTTCTCCTTCTTGGCAGTGATCCACTGGCAGCTGTAGGGGCAGAGTAGGCAGGTGGCACAGGCAGAGCAGCAGCCAGGGGGGTCTGCCATAGCAGCAGACTGTCCCAGAGCGAGCAAAGGTCAGGTGTCCTGCGGAGGATACACACAGTGTGTTGGCACAGGCTGCCCAGCATACCACCCCACCCCGAGGGGATGGAGCACCGTAGCATTTTGTGTCCAGGTACCCTGGCAGGTGGCCCAGAGTGCTGGGACACCGTGGGGCTGCTGGTTGTGTCCCCAGGCAAGGCATGGTGCCAGGGGAAGAGGCAGCACCGGGTGCAGCCCAACCTGTTCAGCAGGCTGTGCTGGGACCCTTTAGCCAACAAGCTGCAGCAAGCCCGGAGCTGGCAGGGAACAGGGCCTGCTCCCCAGCCCAGGGTTCAGCATTCTGCTGGGGAGCCAGGACCACTGTGCAGGCTCCAGGGGCAAGCAGCCCTGCCAGTCAGCTTGACAGCAACACTGCACTCAGGCTTCACACCTGCAAGGACTGTCCAGCGCCATGCCACCGTCTGGGGCTCCTGCTTGCAGCTGGGGGTACAGGAAACAGCCTGGGAAGTTCCCATTCTGATCCCTGAGTCCAGGTCCTTGCTGATGCAGCACCATCCTGGCAGCCCCTTAGCTCAACCTGCACACCAAGGAGTCCCAAGTGTGGCTGGAGGAGCTGCAGCTGAGCAGGCACTGGATGGCTTTGGTCCAAGTGCTTGTGAGGGAACCCATTTCTACAGTCACTGGTCCTTGGAGCAGGACCACCTCTGAGTTCCTCAAGCACTGGCAAGGGGAGAGAGAGCCAGGATGTTTTGCTGTGATCCCCAGATTCTTGGTGTTTGGCTGGAAGAAGCAGGGAGCCCAAAACAAGGTCTTCCTCAATCATCCAGAGAAATCCCATCTTTATTATTGCTTGTCGTGCTGCGGAGCTGCTCCTCCTCCTCACCCCACCCTCCCCAACAGGCCAGGCACACTATGCAACACTATCACCCTGCAGATTATGCCTGGCTCTAATTTCACTGAGGCAGGCATGAGAGCCAGCTGACCACATCCTACCAGCCACATCCTTTCCAATATTGGAGGCAATGGTGTGCCTCCTAGAGCTGTGTCCCATTCCAACCTGGGCCGTGGAGAGAGGGAACAGAGCTAGTCCAGGTCCTCCCTGGCCCAGCCAGCCAGAGCAGAGAAGTTCTGCCATGCTCTGGCTGTGGCCAAGGTCAGCCTGGTCTCCCCCTGTAATCCCAACCTGTCACCTTGCTCCTAAATACCACCACTAAGGGGGTCTCCAGGGTGCAGAGTCCTCCCCAGCACCCACACAGAGCACAGGGTCACGTACAGGCAGGTGCCACCCTGAGAGCAGGACCCCATCCCTGGTCAGGCAGCTTCTGCAGGCTGGGGGATGTCCAGGGGGCTGCTATCAGCAGGTCCAGCCAGCCAAGGCACAGAGGATGATGAACAGTGAAACAGAGCCCCACATCCGCTGCCCCCTCCACCATGCAGGCACCGCACCAGCAGCTGTGACCCACTCAGTGATGCCACCAAAGGAGTCAGTCTTAACGCAAGTACAGGAAACCATGGGTCCAGATATTTTCCTTCCTGATGCCCAGAGGCTCTGCCTGCAGGCTCATGCCCCTGCTGTCACCAGAACCATGGTCACCACTTCCACCAGGCACCAGTGGCTCAGGCAGCCTTCACTTGGAGTCACCCTGTCCCCTGTCACTGCTCACATGGGCAGAACACTGGTGTCAGCAGCTCCTGGCAGGCTCCCACACAGGGTACACAGTAAGGAGGAGTGGCTGTGGGCACCAGCTGCAATTCTGCACTCAGCTGCTCCAAAGGCCAGTTGCTGCCAAGACTGGAGCTTGGCAGAGAGTGGCACAGGACTGGTCACAAATCTGCCCCAACGGTGCTGTCTGGAGGGTTTGGAGGGGAAATGCCACCCTGTTCTCCAGCTCAGAGTGCAGCAGTAGCATCAGCGGTTGTGGCACAACACCCCTGTGCAGAGCACACATCCCAGACAGAGCAGGGATAGGCATGCACCAGACCCTGCTCAGCTTCTGCTCCAGCGGGAGAGCAGCAGAGTGGATGCTGGGGGTCCATCATGGTTGGAAGGACGCCTCCTTTAGCTCCCAGCAAACAACCCCTACGGCACACTCACAGCCCTAGTGTGCGAGGCACAGGGAGTCTGAAGGGGTGACAAACCCATGGCCACAGTCACCGACACGGCAGCGTGTGCTGGCAGCCTCACAAGGACCCCTGTGCCCCAGGGGGGGGTCGCACAGGACAATCAGGTGGCCATATGCAGATCAAGAGGACCGTGTTGTGGAGGAGCCGAGCTGAGCCAGTCCAGGCTGTGTGCCACCGGGCAGATCAGCAGGAGCTGGTGCCTAACCCCGTTGTTCCCGTTCCTCGTCAGACGGAGAGAGAACATGGGCTCAGCATGGGGCACAGCGTGACCCCAAAACAGCAAGAGCAGCACAGGCAGGCCCAGATCCCCCACTCTCGGTCTCATGCCCGGGCAGCCGGTCCTGGGCTCCCCGTTCCTGCTCTCCAGAGCGTGGGAACAACACGGGCAACCCCCGTCCTTCCCCCCTCAGCTTCCCGCAGAGCCGGGATGATCACCCCCTCCCCATGCCGCCCTGCCAGCTCTGGCGGCGCAGGACAGCATCCCCACGGCCGGGGCAGCCACCCCGGGACCAAATACCTGCTCCCCGCGGCTGTCGGGCTCCCGCGGCTGGGCCAGGTGAGCGCGGGGCTGCCTCTCCCCGGGCCCATGCGTGCCAGCACTCGGCTCCCGCTGCGCTCACACCCTGCTGGGTGTGCCCCTGGCCCGGCGGGGCGGCCCGGCAGGTCCGCACAGGCCGGCAGAGGCGGGCAGACTGCGAGCGGAGCGGAGAGGAGCGGGGGGCCGGGCCGGGGTCAGGGCGGGCCCCGCCGGCCCCGATGCAGCCGCGGGGAGAGGGGGAAGGGGCCCCGGGGCCGTCACGCGTCGCAGCGCAAAGGAGTTTGCAGGCAGCCCACGTCCAGGCAGACGGAGACTCCAGGGAGAGCTCCCGGGAGATGGAGGCAGAGCTTCGTGCATCGCCGCGCCTTTGAGCGAGGGGCTGTGGGAGCCCCCCGGACAAAAGGGGGCTTTTCCCTTCCCGGCAGAGGAGGCCCGAACAGACACAGCTCAGGTCATTACGCCTGGCGCGGCGGACACACCGGGGCATGCTTTGAAGGCAGAAGCACAGAAGTATAAAAGTGCTTTTCTTGCCTAGAGCCGAGAGAAATCCTTCCGAACCACTGCATCTGAAGTTTGCTAAGCAGCAGATGAAAAGAGGCTCCAGACAGGCCTGATGGCACCTGAAGGCTGATGCCTTCCATCTTCCCCCTCCCTCCCTGTGGCACAGCACAGCTGTGTCCCCCCACCCTCTGCTCCAGGTCTCAGCTCCTGGCAAGATGGATGCACGATGGGCACTCAGACTTTCCTGCATCACTGAGTTGATCCGTCATTGTGATCTCAGGGGACCCCTCTGATCTTCTGCCATTTGCAAAGGACCTGAGGTTTACGGGGAGGTGATGGCATTCTGCAGTGACATAGCAACTGCCAATTTAGGCAGAAGCCTCAGCCACAAACTCAGCCCTCACTTGATCGTGCTCCACACTACTGCTAACAGCTTCAGCACAACTCCTTGAACGGCTCCATGAAATGGGCTGATTAAGGTCTTAGCACAGTGGAGAAACACCCATTGCTCTGCACCCAAAGCAGTAAACTGAAAGCATTGCAATGGCCGAGAATATCATTCAGACAAGCAAGCAGCCCTTCATCCTAGATGTTGTCCGATGTGAGCAGTTTGGCAGTGTTCAGCTCCCGCATCCGTGTGTTTTGCCGACTCTGACACAGATGAGCCGCGCTGCCGCACGGAAGAGCAAAGCTGTGGGCACGAGCCTTCCCTGGGCACCTGTGCCCCAGGAATGCCCTGGGATGCAGAGAGCCCATTTTATGGGGTAGAAGATTGCCTGTCAGGGATTGGATTGCAGGTTTTAAGGAGGCGAAGGATCACTTCAGCCAAGAAACATCTTAGGCAGTGTGTAGAGGAAAACCGAGCATGAATAAAGAAACCAAGGTGATACTGGAGGAGGCGAAGTTGCAGCAGAGCTCCGGGAGATCAAAAAGCTGTTGATTTTAGCGGTGCGAGGCAAAGCTTATGGAAGAGGCGCCCCGGGCACGCAGAGCAGCGGGACAGGCGGCTCCCCCGGGCGAGGGCCCATCGCGGGAGCCACGCTGTTCCCGCCCGGCGTTCTGCAGGGAGCCCCATCCCGGAGACCGGCGGGGCGCCCGGGCCCGGGCCTGCAGCGGCTCCTCTGCCCACACGGGGGCAGCAGCGCGGCCCGGCCCGGCCGGCACGGCGCTGTGGGGCCGGGAGCGGGGCTGGGCCGAGCGGAGCCGTGCCCGAATCCCCGCCACGTGAGGCCGCCCTGTTGAGGCAGGGCAGCGGCCTCATAGCGGCGGCTGTGAGGGGCGGGCGCCATGCTGGGTACTGGCACGGGGGAGAGCCCCTTGCCGGCACTGCCGCTGTGGGGCCGCCAGACGGCGACCTCGGCCCGCGCTGCTGCTGAGGGAGTGCCGGAGGTTCGGGTCTCTCCAAAAGGACAGCGCTGAGCCCGGGGGTGCGACCCAAAGGACAGGGCTGAGCCCAGGGATGACACCCAAAGCACAGAGCCGAGCTCAGATTTTATACCCAGAGGACAGAGCTCGGCTCGAGGGTGCGACACCGAGCCCAGCAGACTGACTTAAACACGGGCATCGTCGACATCCACTTCCCTTAGTCAGCTAAGACTGATCTCCAGGAGCCAAGTCGCAGATGGACAGTTAAAATTAACAACGGGAGTGTATAACCAAGCTGGCTTAGCTCTGCCTGTCTCACCACGAAGTCAGAGGCACCAGAATTAGCTGGTAAAAAGACAGAAAATAATGTTCCTGTCAACACAGTTGAATGAGCTCACATGCAGCATCAAGTGTTGCATTGATGTAAATAGAGTTTGTGTCCTGAATTCACTTGTGAAGGTGTTATCTGTGAGTGTTCTTTTAGATTATGGGAAAATAATAAAAACACCTCTCTGTGTTTTTATTAGAGAGGAACGGTCTAAGTAAGCAAAGTTATGTCAGTGTACTACAGTGCAGATGAAATTATCTCCCTAGACTCTGTACTTGGTGGGTAGAGCTGGTATTTTCAGCACATGTGACTGAATAACTTCCTGTTTGTCCACTGAACTGGTCACAAACTAGTTTTTTTCAGAAAAAAAAAGAAAAACCATTATTTCAGTTACTTCTGTTTTCACTATTCTGCACACAGTCTACAAGAAATACTGCTTTTAAAGATGGACTCTTCCCTACACGTAATCTCCTCTAGGACCCAGGACCAGGAATAAAAGGAGAAGGCAATACAGGTTTGTGTAATATTATTTCACACTCTCTCAGCCTGCAATAGACAGCAAAAAAATCAGAGTTTCACCATTTCTCTGCTGTTAACACTTTAAAAGCCACTGGCACAGACTGCTTCCACCTAGGCTAGTAGCAGTCCTACATAAACTGATAGACCAAGGCAATAATCTCCATCATGAAGCTAAAGTCATTGCTTCTCGGTAAAGAAAAAAAGTTATTTGAAAGAACTAATCAGACAAATTGCCTCCTTAAGGGGAGGGTGTATGATGATGATGACACTAGTCTCAATTTCTCTTCCTAAAGGCCAGATGCTTATAAAGAATTAAAGTCTGTGGTGAACAAGCTTTGAATCGGATTTTTTTGCCCTCCAGAAGTGGGCTTAGTTAAGGAGATCAGGAATGCAGATTGTGAGCGTATTCATCATCTTGAGGAAAAACCTCTGTGGATGACTGTACTTATTTCAGCTCTTATCACAGAGTTTGTATGATACAAGGCAAATCACTTGACCCAAACTTTTCACGGGTGGTCCTTAAAGGTTTAATTTCCTGAGTACTTGAAGACAGCATGGAGCAGATTTTCAGGAGTGTTAATCATTAACTGTTGAGATTAATTGAGATAAGTGTTGGGAGCCCTGAGGATCAAATGCAAAGGAGTGTTAAGAGTTCAAGCTGCACAGTAACAGCAGATCTCAGCTTGGGCACTGTACCAGTGCAGTGTTTAGCCACACTGTTTTTGTAGGAATCTAACACCCCTCAAGGGTTTATGGAGATTTATTAAGGTACAGAGAACACAAGACCACAGTAGATCATAGGATCATAGAATGGCCTGAGTTAGAAGTGACCTTAAAGACCATCTGGTTCCAACTCCCAGGGGTAGGGACACCTTCCACTAGACCAGGTTGCTCAGACCCCCATCCAACCTGACAAGTTCTTCCAGGGATGGAGCAGCCACAGCTGCTCTGGGCAACCTGCCAGTGCCTCGCCACCCTCACAGTGAAGACATTCTTCCTGACATCTAATCTAAACCTGCTGTCTTTCAGTCTGAAGCCATTCACCCTGTCCAGTCACTGCAGGATCTTGTGAAAAGTCCCTCTCCATGTTTCTTGTGGGCTCCCTTCAGGTACTGGAAAGCCACAATAAGGTCACCCAGATGGCTTCTTTTCTCTAGGCTGAACAATCCCAAAGTCTTCAGCCTTTCCTCCCAGGAGAGCTGTTCCAGCCCTCTGGTCATTTTCCTGGCCTCCTCTGGACTTGCTCCAGCAGGTCCATGTCCTTCCTGTGCTGGGACCCCAGAGCTGGAGGCAGCACTGCAGGTGGGGTCTCACCAGAGTGGAGCAGAGGGGCAGAATCCCCTCCCACAGGGCTTTTGCTGCAGCCCAGGACACACTTGGTTTTCTGGGCTGTGAGTGCACATGGCTGGGTCCTGTCCAGTCTCTCATCCCCAAATCCTTCTTGTCAGGATAAGCAATAATTAATATGTTCAGTAAGTTTTATACTACAAAATATAGTTCAGAAATATTTTTTTTAGGCACAGTACCGTGTCATATCTAAAGAAAAAAACCAAAAATAATTCAATCAGGCAACTCCTGCTTTCATTAAAAGAAAAAAATTTGTTATCAGGTTCTGATAGTTATGTCTGAGACCTGATTTTTAAGACATGCCATGCTTCATTCATGATTTCAAGGACCAAAATATTTGGTTTTTTTCACATGCAGCTCTTTCTTTTTGGAACTTGAACTAGTTTAGAATTTGAAGATGTTTGCAATTTGTCATTTCCTAATTGCCTTATTACATACTTAACTGAAGTCACACAATAACAAACTGAAGGCAAATCTTAAGTATTAAATTTAGGATGCAGAAGATATGCTCACAGGGTACACTCGCATGCAATTTTGCATCTTAACTGCATATCTTTGTGTTTTGTGTCATTTATACAAAGGAAGTCAACTAATTTAATTATAACACAACTGTTTTTTCTAGTAAGTCCATTTCCTCTATAGGGATAATTAACTTTACTGGAAGTTAAATTGTAAGCATAAATTACTGAATGTGACAACATTGATATTCTGTAGATCTGGTTTCACATGCTCTGCATGGAAAAGCACTTGACCAACGATCTAGGTTACTTTCTGATCAATATTTGTGGTTTTTATCCAGGAAAATATGAAATTTACTCTGTCAATACGTGGTGGGTTTAGCTCCTTCTCTCCTCACCAAATATCAATTAATACAAAAGCAGTACACAATAAAACAGCTTATATGCCACTTACTGCCATTGCTCTACTGCAAAAACATTTTTGTTAGGTTTTTAATGCTTATTTACTAACTTTTAAGACATACCATTAATTTTGCACTGGGATAAGCATTTACTGTGGAGTGTTTGCTCCTGCCACACATCTAATTTCTGCTCAGAGTTATAGTCACTGTAGAACAGCATTTTCTCCCCTTTCAGCATGTAAAGGCAGCTGCAAGATCACTGTGTTAGGTCATGGCTGCGAAGCACAAAATTGATTTGTTGCTTTGAGCTGCCTTTCTCTCCTCATGGTTTCAGAAGCCTCCCATGAAGTCATTACCACTCACTGATGGCACTGTGAAGCCACAAACTTTGTTACAGGATTAGTGGGGAGCTAGCAGCTGCCTAGATAGAATGAGATCCTGCAGCAACATTCATGTCAAAAATGAGCTGAAGTTCTTGACAAAGAGAAGCTCAACCCTCAAACTGTAACAAGGAGCTGCCAGAGTACAGCCCAAGCTGCTGAGCACCTTAGCTACTTGCTTTGTATTAAAGCATTGACACAGAGCCTGGTTGAAGTCAGTCCTTGCTCAAGGAGTGTCCCTTCAGATCCCCTCTGAGCCTCACCACTCGTGGGATTCCATCCTTTCTGTAAATCCAGGCAGAGAGAACAAAGTCCTCTTGTACACCTATTTTACTATCACTTTCTTATTCTCTCAACAAGCTCATTTGAGGGTAAGCAACAGCCCTGTGAGTCACAATGTGCTGCAGTCATTAATACTCCCACTGTACTTGCAGTGCTACTGTGTTTTCTCTCTTAATATCTACAAGCTGTTGTTATTAGAGAGCTTTGCAGAGCTATTAGAGCCTATCCTATAGCCTTTAGAGAAACAATCCATTATATTAGATGCTTTGAAAGCCACTTTCCCCTGCATGTAACTACATTCTGTGTTTTATAGTAAATGTAAACTACTAAATTAAATACTAAAATTGAAAAAAACACCCCCAATAACAACCACAAAAAAGAAACCCCCGAGACCAAGAAAAGTCCCAAAACAGCCCCACTTACCAGGAAGAAGCAACTCCTTGTTTCACACTCTCCACTGTTTGGGAACAGCAGCTGTTTGCCATTGCCAAATTTATAGAAGCAGCCTCCAGAACTGTGCTAAGGGTAGGTTTATATAAGGGCCCTGGCTAGGGAGTGGTCAGTAATGTGGTGGAGTTCTGGGGTTTAGAGAGCCTTAGGTGGCTGGGGTACAGTTGTGTTGCAGTGAAGTCATTACTAAAAGAGTAATAAGTTTTACTTATAGAAATAACATTTTGGGTCTAGAATAATAAATTAGACTTTATTTATTTTAGCTATAATATCCTGGCTGCTTTAATTTATGACTTACTGTCTTATATGTATTTAAGATATTTTCTAGCCATAAGTATCTTTGGGTACAGGCTCTTCTGAATTATTTAATATAGGTAAAATATTGCAGTTTTGAAGAAGAAAGGCTTTAGTACTGTCTAGCATCTATTTTCTTAAGTGTTATAGATGCTTACTGTGATTTTCTGTAATGGTCTGTTTTAGTTGCTACTGTATGAATTTTCTTCTGACCCTTTAACTAGTGCAAAGGGTTGTGGGGGATTTCTAGCTAGTGGTCTGCATTTGTATTATTTTCCTCAGTATTTTCTCAGAGATCCCATGTAATCAGTATCTCTGGGGCTTTGTTTTAGGCTGCCTGTGGTTTCCAGTATTCAGTATTTATAGACAGGATATTTATTTTGGGGGGCAAAGGTGTCTGTGTCAGGCAGCTGAAGGTGTTTGTGCAGTTTTGAGGAAAGCATTTTCAAGTTTAACCTTTGTAGCCTCTGGAAACTAATGCAAGAGATCCTTGCTGCTTTTTCAGGTGGAATAGTTGTTAGCATATGGAGGGGCTTGACATTGTGTTTGGGCTGTTCTAGATGAAAAGTTACTACTAGAACATACAGTAGAAAACTCTTTTTTTTTTTTTTTCTGTAAGGCCACCAGCTTGTTCCTACAAAATTTTAATTAATGATTTGAAATGATGATAGAAGAATAAAGTCATGCTTCCAGGGGGTATTGCTTTGAGTCAGTAAAAGCTTTACAGATTCAGATGTTATTAAGACCAGTTAAATAGTAATTTTGGAGGCTGTTTATTTAAAACAGCACGTGTGTGTGTCTTCAGTCCTTTTTTCCCCAGCTTCATTATTATATTTCACACTGAAGTTCATGCATTTACAGTTTGTGCACTTAAAAAATGTGCCAATTGCTTTCCTCCACATTGTAGTTTATGATGAAAGTCCCTTTTATGCTTTTTTCCAAGTTGTTTTTGAGTTTTGCTGTTAATTTAAGTATTTCATCCTGTGTCCAGAACAGAATGCATTTTGCATTGAGAAATAAAATCAGATTTGTAGTTCTTGTCTCCTGTGTTGCAGCACACATGCAGTAATACTTACTGAGAGCTTACAGGCATTCCTGTGTAGTGCTTTGTGGATGAGACACATGCAGAGATCTAAGGGCTGTTTCTAGTGCTTACCTTGTCAGAAGAAGGTGCTTGAGTACCCAGAAGTTCTGTTCTTCAGCAGAACTGGGCTGGTCTGTGACTTTACAGGTGCATGGTGAGTTTAGAATTTGTGCAGCTGATGCAGAGGGTGATTTCCCTTCTTGATCACTGCAGGGTGATGCTGAAATGGGAGGGTTTATTGGTGAAGTCCTGAACTCCAGCACTGCGAGGAAAAGAAGCGCACCTGGGGAAAAAAGTCTTAGGTGGCAGGTAAGCCCTGAGAGAACCTTCAATGGCTGAAATTGTTGTTGAGATGAAAAATGACACACATAAGCTTGCAGCTGTCATTGAAGCTACCACCACAACTTGTACCTCGTTGCATTAGAGCTGTTGGATACGTACAGCTAGGGGAAGGTGATTGTTGCCTCAGGTACTTGCACTTGCTTGCCTTGTCAGGTGCAGTTACTGACAGATGGCTGTGGGGAGCTGAGAATATGCCTGGCTCAGCATGGAGAGCTTGTCTTGGCACTTGGGCTGTTTTCTCACTTTCAGGATTTGTTTTTGGGTTCTGCAGGATTATACAGAAGTAGAGTGAGTATTGCATGTATTTGAGACAGCTCTTACATGTGAAGTCTGGCATGGAAGAAGACAATGTACTGGTTGGCAAAACAAATTAAAAAATGGTAGGGAGAATGCAGGGGAATGCATTCAGGATGAATCTGAAATGAACAAACTCCAACAGGGATGCAGCAGTGACTGAAGGTTTGCTGGGAGGTTTAGTTGTGTGATAAGATATCACAGGAATAAAACTGCAAAGCTGTGATGGATGTTTCTGGGGCCTTGTGTGCAGGTGGAGTTGTGTGGCACTGGTGCGTTGGGGTTGATTGTTAAGGATGTTTTAACTTCTCAGATCAAGGCTCTTGGCTTAATGAATTATAGTCAGCAGTTTAGAAGGATTTACTTAATAATATATGTTTCACTACTTTGTGTGAATTATGTAGGTGTTTTATATTATGTTAAATTCTGAATGAGCCTTCCTGGGTGTTAGTCACTTGGTTAACAGAGCTAGGTAATGTGACCATTAATATTTCTGTGGAATATTCTAATTACTTTTTTCTGGTTTTTTTTCTGTTGTGTGAAGCCTAGATAAGTGTTATGTTTTCTGTTTATATAAAACACATGTAAACACATGACAAAACAAACACCCCCACCAAATGCCAAAACACAAACACAAAAAATCCAAACTTGCTCTAAATCTGTTGTGACTTAAGCAGAGGTGGCAGGTAACAGCCTGGCTGCAAATGCTAAATTAGGTGATTTTGTCACTTCAAGAACATGATTGCATTCAGTTACAGAGGGATGAAGCATTTGGAGTAGTTCCCTAAATGGCAGGGGACTGGTAACCCAGATGGTTCTTTAATTTGGCTCTTTAATTTCCTACCCCAGTGTCTTGTGTTAATGAAGTTCCAGGGCTGTCCTTTCCTGTTCTCTTTAGATAAGTGCCTGCTTATCCCTTTTATAGACCACGGGGAGTCCTTGAGGAGTGCAGGTGGGATTGTTGAGAACAAAGGTGGGGTGGTTTTTTTGGTAGAAGAACACAGGCCATTCCTGGTGGTGTTCCAAGTCAAGGGACTTTTTGCCAACCTGTGTTGGCATTGAACGCAATAAACTTCCCTTGCTGCCTCTTGAAATGTGTGGTGTGGATCCTGCTTGTGCAACAGGCACCTCATAACTGTCAGGTGTGATGTCAGGTTTTGATTTCTGTGAACGAAGCTGTGTGTGTGTGTGCTTGAAAGCAAAAATCCCTGACATCTGCATCCTAAATTGTATTCTGAGTATATAGGAAGAAACTCATCTGAGATTAAATGGAATGTGAAATGATGTTTAGCTGGGAAGAATATGGATTTACTGCTGGTGACCAGAAGGAAAACAGTTTCTGATAATAAAAATAAAGCATTGTGTTGAGGAAACTTAAACGGATACTTAATGGTGCTTCTATATTCAAACTGAAACATGCAAATGAGGTTGCCAGATGGCACAAGAGAAACTTCCATAAATTCTAGCAAAACAAATAACACTTTTTGCAGTGAAAGTCAACAATGAGCAGAAATACTTATAATGCATTCTTTCACAGTAACAGGATACTCCTAAACAAGTAAGAGATTATGGGCTAATCTATCATTAGCAGAGGGAAGTGCCAACATCTGAAGTATTGACAAAACTTTTATTCTTGGGTAATTTTATTTTTCAATTTATCATTAAGCAATAAAATCAATGACCCAAGCCCCTATTTGAAGGAAGTTGTAACCTGAGTCTAGTCTATAGATTTGATTGAATAGAAAGCCTCAAAACAAACATGAGTAGAAAATTTCAGATGAAGAAAGAAGTATAAGCAATTTTGGAAAGTTGCCATGGCCTTAAAAAAACAGACTGAGATACTTATTCCCAAGGTGACTGCATCAAAAGTCAGATCATACTGATTATTAAGAGAAAGCATTTGCTCTTAATGATTAAATGGATTTTTTCTTATCCAGAGCTTCTATATTTCAAGGGGCATCATGCATTATCGCTTGATCAATTACTTGATTGCTCTTGCCTGGAAATTACCAGGATGAAACCATTTACATTCCTACACACTAAGCAGTATATTTGCTCAGCTCAGTTTTTAATCTATTAAGAAATACAGTACTTAAAACCAATCCTATATATAGTTATTTTTTTCCCTCCATACAGTCTGAGATTTGCTGGTGTAGCTTTTTTGAAAGAAATATGTCTGAGTAATTGCAAAGGTAGTTTTCTCACACAAGTGTAAAAGTCTTCATTTACCTTTCTGTGTCACCCCTGAGTGTGGATGTGTTGTGCCCCTGGAGGCAGGGACTGGATACCATTGCTAAACACCGGTATCTGTGTCCCAGCTGATGCTGCTGGAGAAACAAAAGGCTGAAACTGTTCTCCAAAACCTTGGAGTGGCCTTCATGCAGGAAAGAGAAGGCTCCTGGGGGGAAGTATGAGATAGTCTGACTGGCACTCCAGGGCTGGGGAGGGAGGAGAAGGAGCTCTGAACCAAACTCAGAGCCACAGGACAGCACTTGCTGCAGGCTCAGATGGATTCTTGTGCAGTCCAGCTCTAGCTGATCATGTGCTCCTGTGTATTCTGAGCATCTGTTAGCAACTTGGAGAGAGGCAATCTCTTTTGATTCATGGGCCTTCATCACATTGGGGATCTAATTCTCATCATTCTTGAAAATAATCATATGCCCTAATATTGAAGAGTTTCAGTGAGAGGATCCCTGAGCTGGAAATGGGTTTTGTGGTAGGGAGCTGCTGTGTTGAAGACTTTATCAGGCAATTTTCCTGCTCTGGTGTCTTAATGCCAAATCAGTGTGTGGTTCTTCCTGAGAGCTGGAGCAAGATGATCTTTAAGGTTTCCTACAACCCAAACCATTCTATGATACAGAATTCAGGTGAAATAAGCCTCATCAACATGTAATTAAACAAGAGTTCAGGCAATCTCTGGGGACTGCAGGGGCCTGTCTGGGAGTACAAGCTACTGTTGATGGTATGTCCATATGAGAGCTGCAGGGCAAGGGGATTTTTGGGAAGAATGATACTGGCAGGTGCAGCCAAGGGCCCTGCTGCAGCAGGCAGATGGTTGTGATTCACTTCAGCACCTGAAGTAACTGCTCAGGATGCAGGCATTATCTGGGATTTCTATGTGCCAGCAAATGACCAAGAATCTGATCTTTAAAGCTGTTTGAACACCTAAAGATTAGAGAAAATGCACTTAAGTACAGTATGAATTTTCTAGTCACTGAAACCAATGAGATCAATACCTTTTGGTGTCTCAACCTAATCACTGGGCTCTGCTGGTCACACTATACTGAGCTCCTTTCCTGTGGTCACTCTTCTATCATGGTTCTTCTTGGTACTGTTTTCCTTGTCCAGTGCTGTCTTTCTGTTTTCTTTTTCGTCATAACACTGATGTGAGCATGAAAATCCAGATGAGGCAGAAACAGGGGTGAGCTGAATGTTGCACTAAGCCAGCAGTTTAGCTAAACACTGCAGCACTCTGCAGGTACTGTGCACTGAGCAGTGTGCACCCTCCTCTTTGTGTGTGCTGGGACCTGCCCCTGTGCTACTGCTGGGTGAGTGCACACTCAGACACAGCTGATGGCTCTGCAGGAGGACCCCAGATTATCTGGGCACAAAGAGCGTAAATAAAAGCCAGGGGGTTCCTTTGTTCAGCCTTCCTCCCTGGAAGCACCAGCTGGAGCTGGATTTGTGTTCCTGTGCCATGAGCCGGTGAGGAATGCTGTGTGAGAGTGGGGCATGCAGGGAGCTAGGTGGGGACCCACCTGCAAAGGGGCTTCAGTCCCAGCAGGGACACTCTGGGGTGGTGTGTGACCCCAGCAGTGGCACCTGAAGGGTCAGACAGGAAAGTTTCCTTAACATCTGGTAAATGTGAGGACACAGGGCCAGAGATGGAAGCTGATAGGTGTGCTGTCTTGAGGATGGCAGAGTTTTCCTGTTTTGCTCCGTTTCTCTCCTTAACTGTGTCTTCCATTTTCCTGGTTCCTGGAGGTAGCATGTCCCTAGGAACAGGGCTTTGTCCCTAGGCTGTTTGCCTTTGGGTGAGCAGAGGTCCTTAAGATCATTTTTATTCCCTAAAGTGCAGATAGCTGGCAGGACTGTTTTCATACTAAAAATGCACATTCCTTATATGTATGTTATGCAAGAAGTATCATTGTTTTCTGTATAAATATGACAGTGTTGAGGATAAGAATGCATCTCATGTCCTTAAGTTCCCTGTATATCCCTATTTCTTGAATCTACATAGTAGACAAACTACCCATGCATAAGTTTTCCTGCAATGTGAGCCCCATTCCTGGAGCATGTAATCTACCTGCTGCTCACAGAATAATGTGAATTAATAATGATATCAATTACTTTGAAATTAGCTGAGCCATGAACACAGGGCAAGAGTTTCTGTGTTACTCCAGGCTCAGGACATAGGGGTGAAATATACTGTGTTAATGTGGTGATAGTATAAAGATTAAAAGTACATGCAATATCCTGGAGTTCATAAAGAGGCAGCAGCAGAAATGTAATAAAAAGTAAAAGGAGCAGGCCCTACTTGTTTCTCTCCTTGGGTTTGCTGTCAGGTTTGTGATGAAGCACCTGGGCTGGGGCTGTTTTGCCAGAGCTATCAAGCCTGTCTGCGATCCCCACTGTTTTATTTTACTTTTGTTTTGTCTTTTACTTGGTTTGCCTCTTAACCTTGCACGTTACACCTGCCATTATGCACAGTTGTTAAACTGCTGTTCAATTTACCCCAAGTGCAAGATGTTTTATGTTGAAATTGTTCAGCTAAACTCCTGTGTTGTTTCTTAGCTTTCATCAGGGCAAGTTGCTCTCTGGCTTGCAGTGGGGAGCCAGATTCAGAGCAGTATTGATGTGTTTTTCCCTCTTCACAAAGCAGGGGAGACACATCCAGGCATTTTAACCTCTCTTCTGTGAAGACATTATAAAATATAAATAGACAACCTTCAAACACCACTGGTGAGTGTATCTTGGGAGTTTCTGAATATGTTATTCTTTCAGGAGTCTCTTGAGTAAATTGTTGAATAAATTGCATTCTTGCACTGTGGTATTGGACTGCTGAATAAAACAACATTACTACGTGCTGCTTTGATATTTTTATTAGTATTAGCAGGAGATTTGGGAGCATTTACTTATTTGTACTTTATTGTATGTTTGTTCTGCACCATGCTGTGCTAATTCAAAAATCCCAAAGTGAGTAAAAACATAATGTACTGCTTTTTGCTAGAAGTGTCATTGCATTAGGCACTGGACTAATCCCACCTGAGATGCTAAGTGGCTCTGAGTCATGAAATTAAAATGGAAATTTGATGAAAGGTGCTGAATTTACAGAACTCGTTACAGTGTTTGCAACCCATCATTTATAAGCCAGCTTTTTTTTCCTCTTGAAACATATGGATGACAAATGGAGAGGTTTTCTTCAGCTCTTCCAACAACCAATGATTAAATTTACAGAACTGCTTTTACATTTCTCAGCTCTAGCTGATATAATAAAACATTTTATCACTGGCTGGGTGGTCCCCATGGTACTGAGCTGTATGATGGTTCTCAGCATCAGACCAGCTGTTGTTTTTATTTCAGACGAAATCTAAAGATGAATAGCATGTAAAATTAACAGTTTCTTGCCAGGGAAGTTTGGAAAGTTGTGTAGGTTTTTCTTTTAGTCCTAGAGCAAATCTATAACTTGGGGTAGCTAGCCTGAGAATATGGTGATGATTTATCATGTTGGATCATAGCTCTGCATTAAGAAGCCTGACATGATTGGGAATGTGCCTTCCCTGAAAGAGATGCTGCACTGGATGAGGAGGGATTTCAAGTAAAACTTTATTTTATTTGTATTTGAAATGTTGCTCTTCAGAATTTGTTGTTACTAGGAGGCATCTTCCAGCAGTTCAAGATACATCTCAGGACAAACAAATTCTGTCCTATAAATATTTTTCTTTTTTTTCCCTCTAAATGATTTCTTGCTAATGAAAACCTTCCCCACCTCATTGTCAAGTGCAAAGATGGAGCTTCTGAAGTGAGTGTCTAGAAGCTGGGAACAGTGGAGTATGGCATGGCATAGCATGCAGCATGATGTATCCACATGCCACAAACACAGAGATTCTGCAGGGAATGGCTGAGTCAGGAGCTGCTCACACGACACAGCAGGGAAATGGCACTTCCTGGACAGTGCAGGGGAGATGGACATTCTTACCCTTGTTTATTCTAGCCTTTCTACTTGTATAAATTCTACTTAATGAAAAAACTGGAGTGGAGAGTGGCTGTATAAGGAGGTCAGAGCAAGGGCAGCCGTGGCCTGTGTAGCATCTCCTGTAAGCAGTTATCCTGTGCTCTGCTGCTTCCAACTGCTCAGCTCTAATGGGGGAGCAGTCAGGTTCCTGGGCTGTGCCAGCACACCTGGGATCCTCTGTGCCATGCTGGATTGTCACACTGTGGGGACAGTTGTGCTGGAGGCTAGAGCTGCTCCTTCTTGAAGCCTTGCAGGCACTCCTGAGCAGGCTCTGCTTCTTGCTAGGTATAATACCAACAGCTGACTATTAAGCAATTCCCTGCCTCAGGCTTAGAGCTCCATCTGGATGTGAACTCGTCAGAAACCATATCTCAGAGGATCTGGTCTCATGAGAAGTAGCAGCTCCATGCTGTGTCTGCTTGTTTCCCTGCCTGGAGAAGCTGAGAAGGGCAAGACTCTTGACTTTATTCAAGGACAGAGCTGGTGTCAATTTTCATGTTTTAATTAAAGCATGTTTGCTCAATTCTTAAGTCAATGGCAGCAGCCATATGACCTCACAACAAGACATTCACAGTCAGATCTTTTTCTTGTTGAAACAGATTGTAAAATTGGGCACATTGATTATTCATCAAATCAAGGAATTCCTCAAATTGAGCCTGTGCTTTGGGCTGGCCATGTGCATAATTCCATTTCTATTTAGCATATGTGCCTGAGGGAGACTTTTCAAAAGCTGGGAGCACAGGATGCTTTACAGCTCCTTACACCTATGGAAATTCCCCCAACGATGTCCTGAATAGTGAATTCACTATCCTGAATGGATAGTGAGGTCTGGGTGCATTTATCAATAACAAGGTTTCTTTATTTAATGTGAAGTGGCTGCAGCTGCAGTCCTTCAAGTGAGGTATTTCCTCTACACTGTACCCAAGGGTAATAAACTCAACTTGAACAGGTACAGAGAAAGATGACCAAGGGAATGAATTGCCTGTTTCATGAGTGACTGGAAAAGCCTGGCCTGTAAAAGTTGCCAAAAAAGGTGAGGAATATAATTGCTTTCTTTGGTACAGCAAGGAGTTAAGTACCAGAGGGGAAGGAAAAAGTCACATTGGAAGACAGCATTTCCACAAGTACAGGTGGGTACAAATAAATCAGGCATAATTAAATCAGTTAATAATCAGCCTAAAAATAGATTACGCCAAGAAGGTCTGTAAAAGTCTTCTACTAAAGGCAAAGGAGACACAGGTGTTAACTGCCTTTGAGATGGTGTTTGGACAGTTTATGAAAAGGAAGGTATGATATGGTGCCTGCAGTGGAGGGGGCTCATTCTCAAGGGCTGGGAAATTCTGCAGCTCTTTACTGTGACAGCCAGTATCTGGTAGAGATATTTAAGCTAAAATGTTCTCTCTTGATCTTTGAATCAGAACTAATTAAACTTCTCAGTGGGGGCTGGGAGAAAAAACTGAAAATACAAGTGCCTTGCAAACTTGCTTCACTATTAAAACAGGCAGAAAAAGATTGTCAGCCACATCTGGCAACAGCAACTGTGGGGGATGCTAATATCTATCCCATTCCTAGTAATTTTTTTTGAAATACCAACACAGAACAACACTACTTAATAAAACTGCATAATTTCTCTCCCTTTAAGCACAGCTGAAGCCAGCTGAAGAGTTGCTTTGGAAACCGTAAGTCTTGTTGTGTGGTGTCCCTTTCCCAAGTTTTGGCATGAGAAACACGGATTCTGGGATGCTCCCCAGGCTCACACCAGCACCATGGGGGCTGTGAATGAAGGAGATTGCAAAGACCTGGCCAAGTGTGTTTATTGCAGCCTGGGGATCACCATGCTGCCATTGATTGCTTCTGGGCTCTGATATTGGAGCTGGCCTCTGAGTGAATGTTGTCCCCCAGATGTAATGGTTGGGTGTTGAGATGATCACATAAAAGCACTGGCTCTAGTGCCTGCAGGAAAGGAAGGCCTGGAGTCTTCATAGATGCTGGATAGAAATCAGCAAAACGTGCACAGAGGCAAAGGGAAATGGCCCAGGTGTCAACACCCCTGGACTGAAATGGCTGTGGCTGGTTATGTTTTCTCGGGGCAGCGTGTTGAGGGTGAAAGCTCCAGTGGCTTCTGACCAGTGTGGTTGTGCTCTCCATGAACATGTCTTTCTGCAGGGAGAGGTGAAATGTTTTGGCTTGCATCAGCAGGATGAGGAAACTGCACTTCCTTAAGAGTGGTTTTTGGGTGCTCCCTCCCCACCTATCTGTGTGTGGCATTTAGACAAATGAGCACTTGCAGGGAGCATCCTTCACTGGGGATTTCCAGGTTGGTTCTGCAGGAACCTTTTAACCTTTTAGCCATGTTTGCTGCTGTCTTACTTCTTCTTCTGAAGACAAAGACTCTCAGTCCTAGCCCAGATCTCTGAATTTCCTTTTACAACAGAAATCAAGCAGGGACAGAGATGCTTGAAGATGACAACCAGAAAGTAATTTAAAAGTGAAAGAGGAGCATTACTCTACAGGCTAGCAAACCTTGTACAGGATTCTACTTGCTGATGACAAAAATCATTTGGCCTGATCCCATGGTCTCAAGTGGAGAAGCAGCTTCATCCTGAAGTGACTGACTGTGCTTAAGTTCAGTTTAGTCTGTAGGTGTGCTGGCAGGAATGCAGCAGCACTGGAAGATTGCTGTGGGATGCAGCACAGGACTTTGATTACCCAGCAGAAGTTGGCTAGGACATGGTGCTTAAGATTCCTCCTAGTTACTCTGTGATAAAAAGACAACTGCAAAGACCTTGTCTGGCTTAGGTTCCTAATTAAAAAGTGTGGGTTTTGCAGTGGGAAGAGATATAATCAATGTAAAAAGTTAAAAAGCATTCCTATGGTCCAAGCAGTGACTTGTACAGCGTGTGGACACCAGGAATGTGCCTACACAGAATGTGCTGCATGGTCTTAGAGGAGAGCATCTTTCATCTCTTGGTCATGCTGATTTTGGGAGATGAGTTATTTATATTTTAATTAAAGACTTAGTCATGTTTTAAATCTACGTATGGATGTATTTTTGATTCAATGACTTAATTCTATAAAACTAGTAATCAAGAGCATGTGTGTAGGGACATTTCTGGGTTTTATAGCTCAAGTTCCTCTCACCCATTAGTTGCTTTTAAAACTGCAGGTCCTACTTTGTTAATGAACTGGTTTTCATGTCTGCAAACATGCAGGTTCTCTGATTACAGTCTTACCTTCAAGACTGCTGTATTAAAAAAATTAAATAAATTCAAATACATACGTTTGTTCATATACCTCATCCATTTCACAGCCAAAGCACCATCATGAAACTGGTTCAAACATAGAGTGAATAGGGATAATGTCTTGATAAATCAAATTTATCAGAGAACTGAGAACAGTGGAAGACCTCAGTCTAAACATCTCCTTGGAACAAGCAGATGTTTAGATGATGGTGGGAGTCTAATGTTGTAACTCTCTAGATGTTGTGCAAAACAACTTTACATATCTGGTAGAAAAATACAGTGGAATAACAATGAACAAAAATTATGCACCACAATTGCAGGATTTGTGAACAGAACTGTAGGTAGAAATGGATGGATTCTTTTGGTTTGTTACCACCTGGGTAAATTAAAATCTGAAAAAACTGTTAATAAAAGATGTGTGATTTTTGGCCTGAAAGTTGTGACAGACCAATGTAATAGCTTAAATATGGTTGAAAAGAATATTTTCATGGGGTTTGTGTGAGACAGGGTGTTTTAGAAGCTTTGAGCTGTTGTACAGAGGGCTGGATTAATTTGATTAAATAGATCCTAATGCTTTGAGCTGCCAGGTGTGAGCTGGAGAAGGTCCTGCTGTTACATGATGCTCTGTCATAGTTCCTAGTAATAATACACCCATGGGCAGTGGATAGGGGTTTTTGCAACTGTTATTGGATATCTTCTGATTTAATAAAACAACTTCAATAGCAGCATAATGTGGTGGTTTTTGATCAGTGTACTGGAGGGGTTTTATTGCTTAAACAGATTCAGATACTGTACTACCAGGCTACTAAAAACAGCAGTTCTACCTTAACTCTAAGCTTGCATAAATTGCAGATCTCCGGTCCTCTGTCTTTATGGGAGCACTATTTCAACATAGCTGGTAGTGGTTAAAACCATTGCATGTGTCAAAGGGAATAGGATCAACAAATGAAGTGAAAAACATGTCTTTCCTTCTAGCTCATTTGGATTGTGCCATGTGGGACCATATGTCACTTGACCTTTATTTCCTTCAGCTAAATAGGATCTGTTCTAATGAAAACAAGTTCAGAAAATAGATCAGATTGCAACACAGCTTTGATTAAAAAAAAAAAAATCAACAAAAAAAATCAACAAACTTGTTTCATTTCTGAAACATTTCTGTAATTGTATCTATGCATTTTGGAATACCTTCTTTTCTATGGCTACATTTTTCTGCTTCATATACATGGAAATTTGAGGTTATAGGTGCATAAAGAAATATTCTCTTAAGTAACTTGAATTTTATATGGGCAAAGCAGTTGAGCAGAGCCCTGTGATTAAAATCCATGTATTAAGATTATTAAAGATATTTCTATTGTGGGATTCTGTAGTTCAGGAGCTCCCAACAGTTCTGTAATTGAGTATACAAGTTGCTGACTGCCCAAAGCAACAAGTGTGACATGTGATGGAGCAGTGCCTTATCTCCTGAACTGTAAGAATAGTAGAAAAATAGGTAGACTTTCCTGGATTTAGAAGTTGCATGATTTTTTGAAACAAAAATGCTTCTTTTCTGTCTGTTTTAACCTACTTCATTCCACTTTTCTATCAAAGTGATCATTGTCATAAAAACAAACCAACAAAAAAACAAGCCCTGATGCTGTATTAATGATTTAAGACTCCAGAAGGGAGTACATAGCTCTGAACTCCTAAATAGCTGGATAAGTTCTGCCAATCAGTTTTTCCTGGTAGGAAGAAGTCTTTTCCAGAAGAGAAACATTGTGGTTTTCAGTCAGGGGAAATACTATATAAAACAAAATGGTGTAATCCCACAGACACATCTGCAGAGGCTGCATTGCCTCTGGACATGCTCTTTCCTGTCCATAAAAGAGCTGCTGTAGAATTTTTTACCTGTTCTTTGGAGTGCTGTTGAGTCCAGAACAAGCATAGTGTTTCCGGGGGGCAGAACCCATCTTTTAAATGCTGTGTATGAGCGTCATTATCTGTCTTTAACATCCTGCTGAACTGCTCTGATGCAGATAATTATGTTCATGGGATGGAAGCTGTCACCAGTCATAAATACCTGCTGTTTTGGTGAAATGGATAATGCAAGCTTTTATGCAAAACAAAGATCTCAAAGATGTGTGTGATGCTTATGGGCTGCTCCTAAATTGGTGGGAAGCAATTGAAATGTCCACGGAAGTGTAATTAGTGGCATTGCCTTGACTCAGCTGTTGTCAGGTTAGAGTACAAAAAGGTGAAGCTTGCTTGTCATCTGCCTTTCAAAAAAGCGAATAATTCATAGCACAGTCTGATCTGGTCAGGAAGAGTTGTGAAGTCCAGCTGGAGGCAGTTGCTCGTGGGGTACCACGAGTCAGTGATGGGCTCAGTAGTGTCCTTCATGCCTGAGCTGGATAAGGACAGAGTGACCCCTGGCAATTTTGCAAAGGATACAAAGTTGGGAGGAGTGACTGGTGCACCAGGTGGTTTCACTGCTGTTCAGGGGGACTGGGACAGGCTGAGAAATGGGGTGAGAGGGATTTCAGGAAATTCAACAAGGGAAAATGCAAAGTCCTGCAGCTGACAGGAGTAACCCCATGTACCAGCACCAGCTGGAAAGCAGCTTTGCACTTAAAAGACACGTCCTGGTGGATGCCAAGCTGACAGAGAGCAAGTATTTGTGGGAAAGGAGGCCAGCACCCTCCTGAGATGCTTTGGGAAGAGCTCTGACAGCAGATTAAGGGAGGCGACCCTTCCTGTTGGCTCAGCCCTGGTGAGTTTGCATCGGGAGCACTGTGTCCAGGACTGGGCTCCCCAGGACAAGACACACACTGGTGTGAGTCCAGTGAAGAGCCAGGGAGGTGAAGGGATTGAAGCATTTTACACACAAGGAGAGGCTGGGAGAGCTGGGATTATTCAGCCTGCAAAAAAATGAGGATTACCCATGTGCATAATGAATACCTGATGGTGGGAGAAATAGAGATGGTGGAAGCAGACTCTTCTCATTGGTGTTCAGTGAGGCAATAAAAAATGAAACAAGCAGTAAACACAAATTGAAATATAGGAAATTAAACAAAAGATGTTTTTCTTTCTCTGAGAGTGACTGAACATGAGGTGGTGACTCAAAGAGACTGTTGAGTGACCGTTCTCGGAGCTATTCAAAATTCTCCTGAACAAAGAGATCCATCTACTCTGTCTGACACCGCTCTGTGCAGAGGATCCAGAGGTACCTCAGCCACTCTGTGATTCTGCCTGGATACAGCCATGTGCCTAAACCCTCCTGTGAAAGGTAGCAATTGAGTAGGTGCACTAACAGCCTGAATAATCCTCTGTTAATGTGAGTAATCATCTCTACTTAGATTTACAAACAGCCCTTTATGTTCCTGAGTGACATTAGTCTATTATCCTACTGCTAATCACTCCATTTGTTAGGAAGAGATAAAACTTTAGATAAAACTTACTTCATTGGTTACCAGTTAATGAGCATTGCAATTAGAATCCTTCTAGCAGAGGGGAACATAGCTTCGTTGTACACAATACACAATTGCAGTGACCACGTGAAATTAGAATTTCATGATATGAGCATGATATGGAGGGCAATGTGGCTGAAACCAGACCCCTTAGAGTTATGGTGTGAATGACTGCTGGCATTGCATTTATTCTCTGTGATGTGCAGTGTTTTCCCCTTGGTGCCTGCAGTCTGTTGAAGAGCCTGAAGAGGAGCAAGCACTTGTTCACTAATAGGTTATTTCTTATTAAATTAAACTCAAGTGCTGCAGGAGCACTAGACTAGATGAGATGTCCTGGATTACTTAGTTTTAGACCTTCTGCAGTGGTTCACACCTGTTCTGCAAAACTGCTTTGTAGAAAGTGTCCTGGGGTAGAACTCTTTGGTCCTTTGGCACTTCCCCCTTACTTGTCTGGGGAACTCTGCAGCTGGTAGTGTAAATCTGGTTAGTTTGTATTCACATAGTTGTCTTCTATGCTGAACCTTATCAGAACACTTCTTAGCCACTACAATTCCTTTCCTAGTGCTTGTTCCCTAAGAAACTTAGGGGGTGAAGTGTATTGGATTTGCATGGCAAGATTTACTAGAATGGTAAGTTTACTGTTTGCAGTTCCAGAAAAGGTCTCGTGGGAGAGCTGTACAAAGGTCACCTTTAATCCCTGTTTCATGGTCTTAATATCTTCTGAACTGTAGTGTTTTGCTGTGGCTGGACTAGTGCCCCTGTCGTTTCTCTTTTTAGATTAAGGCCAGGTTGGATGGGGCTTTGAACAACCTGGTTTGGTGGCAGGTGTCCTGCCCAAGGCAGGGGGTTGGAACTGGATGATTTTTCAGGTCCCTTCCAACCCAGGCCATTCTATGATTCTATGATTTACTCAGCAGTGTGAAGTAAATTAAAATTCAGGTCTTACTGTTCATTTGTTGACTTCTGATCCTTATTTTAAATGAGTCAAGAGCACAAACCCTAAATATCTTCTTGGTCTTAAATGTCAGGTATGAATACAGTAATTCAAAGTTAGCATTTAAATGTGTTAGAGGCTTAGTTATTCTCTGTATTATCTAGGAGAGACATGGAAGTAAAACATCTGACTCTCTATTCACTGTTCAGGCATTCATAGTCATCTGTGAGTTATTAATTTCATCTAGAAATTGCCTTCTCAACAGAACTTTTTAAATAATGCTGATGAGATTGGTTTTACTGTGTGCTAAATATCATTACAGATTTGAAAACTGGGCCTGAAATTTCTTTTTATTTTCCCCCATTAAAGAGGACCCTTCCATTTCTGTCAAATGAGGTGTTTTGCCACTATCTAAATTACATTGTCTTTTAATAACAATTTTTTAATATAATGGCTAGATGAAAAGGGTCTTCTAGTACAAAAAAGAAATACTCAGGAAATGCATCAGATCTATATTTTTAATGTGCTCAGAAGTTTTTAGAGAATCTGTAAAGTTATCTAGCTTGTATATTGTAAGCAAATACATGTACTCCCCTTTTCTTGGCAGAATTGATTTTAACTGAACTTAGCAAAGAAAAGGCTCAAATAACTAAAATGGCAGTGAACTTTAGTAGCTTTCCACTTAGCTGAGTTGTTCTGGGAGCTGTGTTTGTCTCTGTACTTTTTTACAGCTGGGTGGCAGCATTTCTGCAGCAATTCATTTGTATCTAAATGAACTGCTCAAAGGTTTTTGGTTTTTTTGATAGATCAGTTGTTACACACTTTTTTCCCTCTCATCTGTGATTATCCTTTTTAGAGCAATGTAAAACTCACCAAATATTAGTTATTTGTGTGTGATAGTGAGTCCTAATGATGCTGCTCTGAATATCACTAGGTGCAAGATTTTACAAAATGAGCAGGAATTTATAAAGCAGCACTGCAGGGACTCATCTACTCCTGTCCATTTTGTCTCCTGCTGCTTGGTGTCCTCCCTTACATTCACAGTCTGTGCTCAGGATTCCAGCTCAAACATCAGTTTGCTTCGTTTATTCATACCTCTAAAGATGAGTTTAAACAGACTGCCTCAATGGTCTGAACCGATAGAGTTTCCCTAATGCATATTCCATTTATATATGCCACTGCTCACCTACATTGGTAAATTAAATCTTAATGTTCATGCTGAATTTTGAAAGTTTAAACTTTAAGCCATTGGACTTCATTATTATTTATAATAATATAGATAGGGAAGGAAGCTATAGAAGGAAAAATTTCCCACCATCATATTTACTTCATTGTGAAATGACACATATCTTTCTTAAATGCCTTAAACTTTTATGCCCCTCATTGTAAAGTTTGCTTTTCTGGGTTATTTTTATATCTGTCCTTTGAATTCATTCTTGTGTTATTCTGCCCTTTGTGCAACTCATTTTGTGAAAGGATGTGGTTTTCCAGCAATGTTTTATTAGGTTATGTGCATAATTACTGCCATTACCCAGATTTTAACAGTTATTCTGCATTTTATGAAGGGTGCTCCAGACATGTCCTGAGGTCAGTCTGAGCAAGTCACTGTGTCCGTGTGCTGTAATCCTGCCACCACAACCTGGAGCTTGGCTGTGTTAAAACAGGTTTAGATGGATTCTGACTGGTCTGTAGGTAATTCACATGGCCCTGTATCTTTTATTACCTGTCTTCATTTTTACAGTACTGAACTTTGTGTTAGCTGCAAACTTTATTAGCAAAGATTTTATATTTCTCATAAAAATATTCAGCAGCACTTGATCAAGCCTGTTGCAGTGCCCACCCATCCCCTGGGTGAAAAAGAAGCTGAAGCCCTGTCTCTGGCACCTGTCCTGTAACCATTTTTTTGACTTGGCAGATTGGACTGCCCTTTCAAAGCCCTTCCCTTTGACTGGGAGGAGTGATGAAAAGACTACCTGCACTCCAGAGTCATTTACTGCTGTTCCCAGGGCTCTGTAATCCTTCTTGATACCTCTCAGACTGTATCTGGTGCCAACATTATATGGAATTAAATCTAACAGTTTGAAGAAATTCAAATATATGTCAGGATAGCTTGCTCTACCAGATGAGTAATCTTGTCAGCTTCACAGGTTTGTTTGAGAAGACTTAGAAAGGCATGGAAAGATTATGAAACCATGTTGACTGTCATTAAATACATTTTAGCTTCTAATTCTTTTTTGTTACGAGATTCAGAGTAACTGTTCTGTTGACTAATATTTAATACAGACTGTAACTCCATGGGTGTCCTTGCCATTTTTACATCTTAAAACTACCCAGAGAGTCCTTCAAGCCTTGTGAAATTCATAAAAAACAGTTGTGAAATTGGTTTATTTGATTTATTAAACATTGAAATTTCACAGAAATCACAGAATATGCTGGGTTGGAAGGAACTCACAAAAAGCATCGAGGCCAGCTCCAGGCCCTGTGCAGGACATCCCCAAGAGCCACAGCCTGTGCCCGGAGCACTGTCCAACCTCTCCGTGAGCTCTCTCGGGCTGGGGCTGTGGCCGCTGTTCTGGAGAGCCTGTCCCAGTGCCCGACCACCCTCTGGGTGAATGACCTGTTCCTAACATGCAGCCTAAATATCCCCTGACACAGCTTCAGCATGAAGTGTAACAAGGATGAGCAAGTTGTAACTGCAACGAGGTCTGTGCTCGGTCTCTTCTCCAGGCTGGACAGACCAAGTGACCTCAGCTGCTCCTCACAAGGCTTCCTCTCAACACCATCCTTGTGGCCTCCTTTGGATGCTGTCCGACAGCTTAATGTCTTTTTTATATGGTGGCACCCAAACTGCCCCAGCACTCGAAGTGAGGCCACCCTGGTGACAGCAGAGCAGGACAATCCCTCCCTTGGCCATGCTGTGTCTGGAGCACCCCAGACACGATGTCCCTCCTGGCTTCCAGGGCACTGCTGACTCAGTCAATTTAGAAGCCTTCTCTCTTTATCTGAGTGGTGCTTTACAGATTCATAGATGCAAATCTTTTGGATGTGCCAGTTGGAAAATGCAGAGTCTAAATGGGTTCCTCCTTCTGTCACAGACAGTAATCTTTGTATTGTGTGTGTGATAGGCAGGACACACACAAAAAAGAGTTAAAAAAAGAGCGACAACTATCAATGGTACATTTCCTTAGTCTATATCCTTTTTAGGATTTTATCAACTGTATTTAACAATAATCTATCCTACTTTAATTTTGTTCTCACTGTATTTTAAAATGCTTCATTTCCCTTAAATGCACCAATTTTATTTTCTCTAACCATATTGGCTGCTGATATCTTATTGGTTTGCTTTTATTTCCTTGCTTTTAAATCCTTCTATTGGTCACACACGTTTGAACTCTTAATTCTTGTTTGGCACTGCTAGTTTTCCTGTCCCACCAGACTTACTGTATTTTATGTTTTCTTGGCTATTTTAACATCCTCTGGCAGAAGGATCAAGTTTCCAGTTTCTCTCTTTACATTAATGTGTTCATGGCTTTCTAACCCATTTGCTATTTTTGTTGTGTCTTTTTATGGCAAATAAATTACTATTAATGCTCTGCAGAAAAATACTGAATACCCACAACAAAATTGCTCAGCTGTCCTAAAAAATAATATTTCTCTTGCACAAAGACATGATTTATTTTTTCTTTTACTAATCCAGCAGGCTAGGATTGTGCTTTCAATTAAAATGGCTTAGCTGAAGTAATTAGGATTTGTTGCTGTCAGCATGGATAAACTTGATAAAGAAAGAGACTAAATTATCTCATAGGGTTTTATCTTGACTGTTTTTGTTAGCAAGTCTAGATAAATAGCTTGGAGCCATTGTTGATGAAAAGCCAGTTAGTGGCTTCAAGATACTGCTGAATGCTGCCACCATTTGTACAATATTTAATAGGTTACAAAACACTCTCCTCTCTGTGATACAGTGGTCATCCCGTGGCCTGTGGCTCAAGACAGGATACTTTGAATAATTGCTGACTTAAATGTCTTAGAGTGAACCTTTTCCTCTGTTCCCACACTGTGACTACGATTCTTTCTGTTTTGACAAGAGGAAATTTCTGTTGCCCTTTCCTCTGTCAGGCTGGCTGCTCAGGGATACCCTCTGCTCCAGCTGCTTGCCAGGGACTCCACTGCAGAGCAGCTTTTCCTCTGTGAAATGAGGAACTCCTTTAATTCTCCTAACTGCAGCAGGTGCTGGGCAGTCCCACCTGCAGGGCTTGCTGTGTCCAGAAGTGCACCCAGTTCCGTGAGTGTGGTGGGACCCCACACCACGGGCGCTGCGGGTTTCCCTGGGTGGGCTGGGAGTGATGTCATGGGTCAGTGTGTAAATTCATGGCATTGCATCAGGAAGATGCCTGGAGCAGACTTGGAAAGGTGAGGGTGGCCCCTGTGGACTCAGGAATAGCAGCCAGGTGGTGTGGGATGGGCAGGAGGGTCCCATGGGAACACTGGGCAGTTTGCAGGCCAATGGGAACAGATAGTGTGGAATAACTGCTCAGAACTTGATGTCCATGCTGTGTGCATTTCAGATTGTGGGGGGTGTTTTGGTTGTATTTTTTTAAAAAAAAACACTTCAGATTTGCTCTAGCCTGGATTTGTGATGCAGCTGGAGTGAATTTCTAGGCCATGTTCAGGGATTAAATTCCCATGCTCTGAGATGCTACAGTATGCGTCAGAGCGGTCTGGAGAGGGGTGTTTGTGAGGTTCAGTTCAGAAGTGCACTCCTGTGTCCAGTGAAGCACAAAGGTGTTCCCAGTAAAGTTCCTTGGCACTGCTGCAGTGTGCATGATTACCAGGACTAATTTCTCAGGCTACAGTAGATATCTCTAGTAACTCTGTGTGGCAATTACTGTGAAGTACTGAGACTACTCTGAAGCTCTTTCTGTCAGGTCCAAGTTAAATTGGAGTTTTTATTTTGTTTTTTGTATTTGTATTGTTATTTGAGTTCATGAAACCAAATTGCACAAACAGGACATACCTGGCTGTTGGATGAAAGTTCCCCCAGTTTGTATTCTAAACCCACAGCAATTAATCTGCTTAAAACCCTATATGCTTCATTAGTAGCTTGTATATAGGTTATCCTCAGGCCTATTCCTATACAGCATCACATCCACCATTCTCTTATAATACACCTTAGCTCCCAGCCATTGCACCAAGAAATGCATTATTCACAGGCAAAGTAATTGTATGAGTTATAACTGAAGGATGCAATGGATCCTTTACACAAAAGTTATTTCTTGTTTCCTTTTCCACAGCAAATTAGTTCTTGCCTTCAGGAATGTGTGAGAACTGCAAGAGACAGGCACTGGTAATAGTGCAATAAATTGGCCTTAGAGCTCTCAATCCAAGATTGGCTCATGCTTATAATTCACCATGAGAGCTGCCATCCTGCTGTAAAGGTGAGATCTGGGTTAACCCCAGCTGGCTGCCAGATCACACCCAGCCCCTTTCTCACTCACCCTCCTCAACAGGGCAGGGGTGAGAAAGAAGAAGCTGCTGGCAGGTGAAGGTAAGGACAGGGAGGTAACTCACCAGTTACTGTAGTATCAATTATTATTTCTACTTCTTCACTGAGAGAAGTGATGGAATAGATATAGAATATTTTACTGAAGAATTGGAGGTGGAAACTATCAATATTCTCAATGGTTTGCAAATGTTTTAAATTGACTACATCACAAAATCCTAACCCAAATATGAAAAATCCAGAATCTTTTGTTGAATAATGGACTTGTTATCCATAAATTAAAGGACTTAATTAAAGTCCAAAAATGGACTGTTTATCCATAAATAACAGGGCAGGTGACTGGTATTTCCTGCACCTTTGTGCAAGGGAGAATCTTCCTGAGGACAGGGCTCTGAATCAGTGATGCTGTTTTGCCTTTCAGAGCTGCTCAGTCATGGGTGTTTGAAAAGTTTTTACTGATTAATATTTTTCTCATTTAAATTTTTTGTCCTGTTACAACTTTCACTGTTGTCACAGGCTCTTTGTGCAGTGACTCCTGTTATGAGACATCTCATGGTAAGGTCTTGGAGTACCACTGGGTAATCCTGCTTCTCAGACTGACCATTTCACTTTAATGGGAGAAGCACTTTATCTCATCCAAACTTGTCTTGTTTCAGGCTGCTACAGGGTATCCTTGCATCTCTATATGAGAAATTTCAAAGAAATAAAAAGTAAGTAGGAGTTCCTCTTGCTGACAATTCAAAAATCAGAGCGGTAAATTTTATTTTAGTGATGTGGTTATAAAACTAGAATAAATTTACAGGGAAAAAAAAGCATCAAACAAAAGCAGCTGTTCTGCAGAGAATATGCTTGTCATTAAGCTGTTACCTCACATTGTGTTTCTCTGCAGTGCCTTCTGGCAGCAACTCAGTCCTCTGCTTTTGGGGCTCTGTCTTTTAAAATGTATTCTGCTCTGGTACCCCTCTCTAATTGCACTTGAACGTTATCAGGATGCTGTTGAGCACTAATGAGTCTTCAAAGAAGTATGTAGGGACTTTCACTTCCCTTTTGTTCATGCTAATTAAGTTAGGGAAATTTTATATTGTGCCTTGATTAATTCTGGGAATTTGTAAGAATGCAAATGAACATTGTTTATCTGGGGCTGAGTTATCTTTTGATATGCAAACACACTTTGATATGCTGATTTTCATTAACACTATTACCTTCCTCTTTGGGAAGGACTTTGAATTACAATTACAATTCCATCCAACTCTGCACAGAAGTTGTGACTTCTACTGCTCATGTCTTATAATTGGATACAAATTCCATAGTGTAGAAGTTATCTGAACAAATTTCTTGTTAGTCTAGCAATATCAGGAATTTAATCTTGTTTTCTCTAAGTCAAACTGTGATCTATACTAATTAAACAGATGACCAATGTGGTTCTGGATTCTTCCACAGCTATCATGGTCCCAGGGTATACAGAGATGGCCTGCATTCTGTGGGCCTTGATTGTGGATGGTTTTACTCAATTATGCCTAAATCTAAACCTTTTTTTTTTTAGGGAAATCTTTAAGTAAAATAGTCTATAAGCGAATAAAATTTTTATAAATGCTATATTTAGCATAGATTTGTTTTTTTCATGAATTGTCAGGAGCTCTGAAGGGGATCTCTTAACTGCTTTTTCTGAACAGATAAGACAGAATTTATATATAAAAAATAGGCAGTCAGTATCTTTGTAGCTTCTTTGCATTTACATGGTGCTTCTCACTGAAAACACATATGGAGGGCTCTTCATGATGCTATTTTTATTCTTGGTTTGACTCTTAGTATATGTTGAGTGTTCTATTATAGAGCACAGAGCTAGATAATGTGCTCAAGTGTTTTGGATATAATAAAGAAGGATCCCTTTAAGCTTTTGCTTTCTAATTATATGTTGGTTTAGCCCACAATGTGTCCAGACATCTCTTCCTTATTCTGAAAGACACCCTAAACACTAGAAAGTGCCAAGCAAATTAAAGCACCCCATCTCAGTAAACAACCACATGGCAGAGTCCATATGTTCTAAAATTAGGCGTATCTATGTTTAAAACAATATATTAATTCTGCTGCTAGAAAGGGAAATCAAACCAATTCCCTTGTGTGGAAAGAATCGTGTTGCATTTTGAATGACTATTTGCATAATTATCGCTTCTTGTGATATTTTTCAATTTAGTCTTTTGAAGCAAACCCTGGAAGAGTATTTGCTCTAAAATAATTGTATCACAGACTTTAAATGCAGGCTGCTTTTAGTGATGCTGGTGTACCTTTTAAGCTGCCTCAAGTTAATGTGCTGCCCCCAAATGAACTCTGCATTTGGTATGAGAAAGTGAAATCCAAGCTTTGTCTGCTTTACAGAGGTGACCTGCTGCAGATTATGCTTTGGGATGTGCGTGATTCCCCAGGCATTCCTCTCTGCTGCCCTTCAGTCCTGCTGTTCTATGACCTTGCTGGCCTTAGGCAGGGTTTCCTACATTTATAGGGAGCAAAACTGCTGACCCAGGGACTCAAGGCAGGGGCTGAGGCTCCTTGTGTTTCTGGGGGTTTGTGACAAAGCTCATGAAATGTTGTCACTCACTGTGTGTTTGAAGGAAAGTGCTGCATCTTTGTAAGAATTAGGGGTTAGTTACATTTGAGACATGGAGATTTCCCAGAGAATGAATCTGTACCAAACCTCAGTGATTGCAACTCAAGGCAGTGAGAATTACGAATTTGAATCATTATTTTGTCCAGATTAGCAATTAAGAAGGATGTTACACTTGGATTTATTTTATTCTCATTCTTTAGGAAAGCAATTTTCTGGCTGTAGGACAGATGAATCCAGTGGAGAGCAAGGCAAGTTTGGTCAGAGCAGCTGATCACAGTGAGCAAGACCTGTGTTCTGGGTTTAGTAAAAACCTGACCAGTACTTCTAAATAATGTCTACATGTTCCTGCCTGTAAGCCTTAGCAAAATGTAGGGAGAAATATTTTGTGAGGTTTTTTTTATCAAGTTCTATTGCTGTGACTTCAATGAACAGAATCTACCTTTCACAAGCAGGTGTTTTAGCCCTGCTGCCCCTTGTCCTGTCTTGTGTTAATATTCAACTATTAGGTAGGAAAAGTCTTGAAAGACTTTCGTTTTTCAAAACACATAAACCCTTGAAGTAAAATAGCATATGCATCTACTTGGCTGACTTGATGCAAAGTGTTCTCACGGTGAGCTGAGCCTCTGTTGTCACGCTGCTGGCCAAGGTCAGGCAGCAGTGACTGGTGCCAAGGTCTTTCCTCCGGCCTCTCTTAGCCTCAGTAGCAAATCTGACATTCTGAGCAGATGCAGCTCAGATACCAAAGTAGCAGAGCAGTGGTTTATGCTGGGACAGGAGGATTCAGAGAAGGGGTCAGCTAGAATCTCATGGAAATGGGGAATTAATGGTATTGTGGTTTGTCCTCTGATGGAGTTTGACACCCCAAACTGAGAGCTCTGCTCCTTGTCCTGAGTGGCTGATATATTTCTGTATTGTGTTTGTGTGGCAAGGTTTTTTGGTAGTTGGGAGGTTACAGGGATGGCTTCTTTAGAAGCTGCTGGAAGCTTCCCCTGTGTCCCATTCTCCCATTTTTTTCTGTACTCTGCTCTGTGTATTAGTTCAGGGCAAGTAAGGAATAACCCACTGGCGGGTTACTGAGTCTTACTTTTGTAACTCCTGCCTTCCCAAGACTTTGCAAAGGAGCTGAGGGTTCTGTGCTTGGCAGGGGACAAACAGGAAAACATCTGCTCTGATCTCTCAGATAGGTGATGCTGTCATGAAAAATGCCATTGCTGAAATATTGGTCACACTCTGACACATCTCCCTTCAGAACTGTTGAAGTTTCTAAGATAATGACTCACAAAGAGTGCTAGATTGCTACATGTTTGTACTTTGAGTATACCTTCTAAGATGAAATTGTTTCTGCAAACAAAGTCCTTCTTAAAATGTTAAGGCATCATCTGTAAATTGACAGATTCACTGAGCTGGCAAAGCACTCACAGAGAGCAGCACAGAGGCACCCCAGTGTTCATCTTGCACCCAGTCACTTCAATCATGCTGGTGTAAACCACAAGAATTGCTTGAGATAATGTGGAGCTGTTCTTCAAAAAGCAATTCATCCTACATCCAAATACCTCTCAAAATATTCTTTTGCAAAGCAATAGCCTAATATGAAACAAGAAATACTCACTGGAAAGCAATGAACTTTTGATGTCACTTTATTTAGAGCAAGCATTTCAACTCCTGCCTAAGTATGTATAAAATGACAGATTGTTTACTTCTATTTGACATACTGTATTTTTCATTTTAAGTTTGCTTTGTAGCACAATGTTGTAAATGCAATGAATGACTCAGTCAACCTATACTTGCTAAAAGCTTTTTAGCATATTTAATCATTGTCTGTTTGGAGGTAGCACAATTTACGTGCTAAAATGCTTGTGTTGTGATATAAATTATGCTAAGAGGAAGGGTACAGTGGTTGAAGCAATCAGACTAAAAGTTGATCTGTGTAGTGAGTGCTCTGCAGAAAGAAAAAAAACCCATTTGTTTGTTGAATATTTATGTGATCATATCAAAATGATTCTTTCCCTTCTTGCTGAGAGCAGCCAGCAGTACATTTGACTTTATTACTCAGGAGGTGATTTTCCAAGTGCCCAACAATCAACACTGAAGTCCAGCTCTGTTTTCACCACATTTTTCTTGCTGTGTAATTTGGTTCTTAGTTAAAAGAAAGGCACATTCAATACTAGTGGTAACAGTTGGGATTAACACTTAGAGCCAGCCAGGCAGAGCTGAGTTTGAGCTTGAGCAGGAGGTGAGTAAAGCATGCAGAGGTGCTCCTGGCTCTGCCACTGCTCTGTGAGAAAGACTCTGGCCGCTCTTTTTCTTCCCAATGTTTTAAGCTGCTGCAGCAAAGTGAGCACACAGTTACTGTGTGAGTAAAATCCTCTGAGGACTGGGTTCTTTTGCCTCGTGTCCCTATTATCTCCTATAAAATGTGCCAGGAATCAGAATTTATCAAAGATATCTCTTGTGTCTTCATCTACTTTTTCCTTAATTGGTCTAGCCTGCCAACTGGATGCTCAGCCACACTGGCAGCTTTTTTGACAAGCATGATTATCCACCAAGGACTAGATAGAAATCGCCAAATAATTTAATAGAATTTGCTGATTAGCCACCTGCTTATTATGGTTTTCCTCACGATTGAAATTACTGTAGTGCTGGTGGTAATATACAAACTTCTGTGGAATAGAGAAGATCACTGCCAGAAGTGCTTAGATTTGATCTGCTGTGCTGTAGACAGCAGCACTGAACTGCAAAATATTTGCTTGATGAATAGCACATATATGGTATTTTGCCACATAGTGTTTACTACTTGTTTATCTTCAGCTGAATTATGTCAGTGAAATTTGAAGTGAAGAGAAAGAAATATTTGAGTTCAGCCTCAATTCTAAAGCCAGGGTAGGTGCTTCTGGGCTTGGATGAGTAATCCCTCTTGGTCATCAAGAATTTATGTAGTTATGGAGGGGAAAAAACCTCTGTGGTAAAACACAGTGTTATAGTAAGAGGTATTCCAGCCTCTCTTTCTTCTAGTTTATCCCAAAACAATCCTTAAGCATAATCATCCAAAAGTATTTGTACACTTGTAAAAGTGTTTTGTATACTCTTCAGTGAGTAAAGAAACAGATTTTCTTTTCTGTTATGAGCAAGAAGGTTAAGTATTTAAAGAAATACTTGGTTATGACAGTGAGTATAGCAAATGGGGTTACTTAAAAAATGTTGTGATGATTGAGAAGCAGATAAGTGATACCACTTACACATTTATATCAGGGAATTCAGGTGAGGTGAAGATTTGCTAGAACTGGCAGGCTGTAATGGGTGCAAGGAAAATCACATTTGATTGCAGCACATCCCACATTTATGGAGTGAAGTGCAGGAGAGAAGTGTTTGTTCATTCCTTCTCTACTGGGATTTGGCTGAGGGGGGTGCACTGATGTTTGGCTGGTTTGGGTTGGGTTTTTTTGTTCAGTTCTAAAACTCTTCCCAGAGCTTTTCTGTGGGTTTGTCAGAGCAGTCAATGGCTTTAAAAGTCAATATGGTATCTCCTTGTGCCTTAGGGAGCCAAAGTGAATTTTTTGTTGTTAATACCTCCTGTCTGCTATTCAGGAACCAATGCTGTTATCTCCAAAATCAAAGCAAGAGACTGCATTTACTTTCAAGGAAGCAGAATATGTTTCTGCTTTGTTTGGTTTTCAGTAATACACAATGTCTGAAGCTAAATGCATGTGAAGTATCTTCACATAGGCAAATTAGATTCAAATATAGATTGCACTGCAAACTGGCCAGCTTTGATTAGAAGATGAAATACAGGTAAATCTCTTTTGGCTTCCCCTGAATACTGAAGTCACTGTTCCCTACTTAAAAGGCGTCAGCTGAAGAGCAACTGGAACAAAAGAATTGTTATTCCTGTCTAAAATAGAGAATTATTGTCAGGCTTTTGTTATCATCATGAGAATCTGTTTTATAGAACAGTACAGCTGTCTAGATGATACATTTAGATCTCCTGCTGAGTTTTTTTATGGAAAGAACTACTTCCTTTTTTCATTATCAACTTTTTCTTTTTTACAGACAATATTGATTTTGTTTTTGATTTTTGTCTGTCTTGCAGATGTTAATTGTTTAATTCTGACCTCACTTAATCCATTTTTACACAATATTGAGTAGGATTGGTGTCAGTTTACAGCTGAGATAGAAACTCATTGTTTCTTTGGGTAAGAATGAGCGTGTTTGGATCTGTGATAGAGCTTACTGAAAAATCTAAATGCAGAACCAGCCATTAAAGCAGCTGCAAAATTCATTCACCCTAATCTGTGAGAAGACCTGTCAGAGGTTTCAGTTGTCACTGAACTTGTTTAAATCACATCAGAAAGTCAGAAGCCTTTCTGACTGAGAGCTTGGCAGACTGTGTGAATGAGCTGCTGCTGCTGAACCAGTTTCTGTAACTTGGAAACAAAGCAGAAACATAACCAGTCCAAAACTGCAGTTTGTTTACTGCACAAAACTTATTTTTGGTATTTTAAGTGAACATCTTGTTGCTGGGGTTTGGCTTAATTTAGTGAGTTGTAATTGGGCTTCTCAAGAGAATCTGATATTCTACATGTTGAGTGAAAAAAATGTTTTCCAAGAGCTTTTATGCCAGCATGAAACTTTAATAGTCTATTCAGTCCTGGAAACAGGAGCAGAGAACTACTGACACATGCAGTCATGTTCTCTGGAGCAATATTTCACAGGAAAGCAAGAACTTCTACTGACTTTTATATGTGAAGTAGTTTACACATTGAAGAACTACAACAGTCTCTGCAAAACTGCTTTTAACTATATTTCACGAAAGGGAGCATTGCCAGCTGTCCCCACTTTTTGAAGTTTGGCTGAAAAGAAAATATTCTGTTAATTTCCATAAGAGCCCCAAACAGTTTCTGAAAACCTGCCTGTCTTCCCTGTTCAGAGAGAGGATTCATCGCTACTGACTCTGCTCCCAATGTGGCTAAAAATCAGTTCTCAAAGCCTTTGAGAGTTGTCTTCAGACTCTGGAACTGCTGTTTGAGGCTCAGTGCTGCAGACAAAACTACATTTTCTTCTGCTTTTTCCTCTCCCTGTGTTTGGTCCCCAAGTTTAGTCCTTGTGCCTTTTTCCCTACAGATAAAATTTAAAAATTGGCATTAATGTGAGCCAAGGACATTGGTAGCCCATATTATAGATTAGCCATATCGTGCCTCCTCTGCTTATAAATTTTGAAAAGTTTTGACTAGTAGAGAATATCTGATCCTCTCAAAAGCCATAAATGCAAGATATTGTGGATTTTTCATTACCTTTTAAGAATTATGAGCAACATATGATGATTTTGTTTCTGAAACCTTGCCTGATGATCACTTGCACACTGAGGTTATTAGATACTCACTGCAATTCTGTGCCAGTTACATCTTTTCTCACACTACTGCCAAATTTTTCTTGATCATAAAAAGTCCTTTAAAATCTGGCAAGAAATCTTCTTTGTTCCTGTTTCTGAGCTTAAATCAAACTCAGAAAGGTATTTTTTTTTTAAAGATGACCCTGGCATTAGTCTTTAAAAATTAAATGTTGAGGACTGGTTTGACTTGAACCTGTTTTTTCCTTCTTGCTTCTTCACATGGAGCTCCGTTGTAACAAACATCCCATGGTGGAGGATAAGAAAGAAAATATACAGGAATCATTACAGAATATACCCAAATCTGTCAGTTATCTTGATCATGTTATAGTGTAGTTTTTTGAAGTAAAAAAAAAAAACTGTCTAGAACCTTAAAATGAATGACTTGTGATTTTTCCCTAAGTGCATCATTTGAGTTTCTCTGGTGTAATTTCAGGTCAGGTGTCAGCATAACACCATGAAATCTCCATAATGCAACATGAGTTAAAATGATGTCTAGATCAGACCTGTATGTCTCTACATTGGTAAATGAGCAGGTGCTGAGAAATCTGAATGTCTGAGAAGGTTTCTGTGTATATTCTAGTGTAATCATTCTGGTTTTAGTTCTGAGGTGGTAAGTTCAAGTATTTTAAATCAGTTCTGGAAAATTCAAGGATGAAAAATAGATTTCCCCCAGGAATTTTATGAGAGTTAATGAATCATGCTATAAAAACAAGGTTGGAGTTCAAATCCTGTGTTAAAGCAACATAATAAGGGGAATTTTGTTATAACTGTAAACTCTTGGTAGGTGGTTTTACCTTAGGGCAGAAAGTTAAAACTTAAGTGAGACTACTGATCTTTGTTTGCTAAGAAGTGACTTCAACAAAAATGGCCCAACCCAAAGGATAGAAAGGGTATTTTGTTGAATGAATGGTTTCATCCACTTGCTCTAAAGCCTGTTTCAGGCCATTCCTGTGTGTTTTGTTTTTTTATGCTATCTGAAACTTTACAGACACATTTTTCCCTGTTCAGCAGCTTTACCCATACCTTGGACTTGTGGGTGGTCTCTGAGAGCAGAGCAGTGGCACTGAGGGCCAGCAGCAGTGGCTAAGGCTCCTGCAGAATTTTCTCTCTGGTTCAGTTTCCAGTGGATTTACACATTTTTCTCAGCTGTGAATTTAATTTCATCCCCATCAACATAACTTGCCTGTAGAGGATGACAATGTTCCACTGGACTTGAAAAGCAAAAGGAAACATCCTTTTACTGCCTTACAAGCTCGTTGTACCTTGATGTCACTTGAAGTGTTCACACCTCTGAGTAAAATTTTGATGGATATCTTTGTATCACCAACTTAACGACTTCATATTAGGTTATTAGTCTTCAGGTTTTGACAGGACTGTGAATATATTTTACAGTTCTCATTTGTGCTGAGGTCTCTGGGGTCCCATGTAATGTCCACAGAAATCAATAAAAAGACTTTTGTTAATTCTTCCTGTTGCATTTGGATTCCTACACATGAGGATACAAAGGTTTTGTAGGCCTGAGGATTTCTTGTTTTTAGGATTTTATAACATAGGAGTTGTCATATGAGATGAAAGCAAGGCTCCCCTATCTCTAAACTCTCTCTAGTAATAGTCTGCACCAGTTTTTGACAGGAGAACATGAGAAACATTGCTGGAACAGTAAAAGAAGAGCTTTCCCCAGAGGACTTTGTTTCCTCCTATGTGTGAGAAACTGAATAAAGACTTGAAGCAGGAGGATTTACACTCCTCAAAGTTTTAAATCTTATGACTAAAAATAATTTTTTCTTGTTGAACTGGGGATAACTTGCCTTCCACTCTTCCCCTGCTGTTAATTAAATCCTCTTCATCTGTCAACAATAGAATGTGAGGTTTTTCTTAGTATCCCATATAAATGGTTAAATCTATTTATTTTATACAATGTCCTAAATTCTGCAGCATGATTTGCATTTATATCTGACTTGTTTTGTTATGTGTACTTTTCTTCTTTTTTTTTGGCTATGTATTTTTCATAAGCACATTTTTTATACCTTTTTAGTTTATATTTACAGAGCTTAGCAAATCACAATGTTTCATGCAATCTGTCTCTGCTTCTGCTGAAGAGCAGTTACTGATTTGATGAGAAGCCAGCACTTTTAAGGAGGGTGATAAAGTTGGGCTCTTAAATCTATAAATAAATGGGGTTTATATATACTTTTTATAGGCTGTCTAGTTTCTAAGATACCTTCACAATTCTGTTGGTTTAGTGATAGCTCTTGATATGTGGAAGTTGAAGTTCTTCCTGTTTCTTGTGGGGCTCAATCTAGAACCTCAGAACAAAAATGCCTGCCCTTGGTTTCCACATGGCTGTGCTTGAGAACAAAACACAAGGCATTATCACAAACAAGGGACAACTTGCAGCTCAGTCTGTGTGCCAGTGCAATAGATCTTCCTCATGGGCATGATTGATGAATTAGTGTCCTGCAAAGAAAAGATAATTATGTGCTGCTTTGTGTTTCCAGTAACTGATCCGTAAGAGTGAGCTGAATTCCCCGTGTGTGTAATGGTTCAGTTTCACTGAAAACACAATGAAAGCTGACCAAGGTTGTGATTCAGACTTGTCATTTTTATGCCTTAGATGATGCTGATGGGAGCCCAGAGGTGGAAGTGAGAAGTAAAGAGCACATAGCTCAGTGTTCTGGCCACTGTGGTGTTCAACAGGAGTTCCCTACTCCTGTCTGCCAGGGTGCTGCTCCTCTTTGCACAGCACCTCCTGTGAGATGTTTGGGAATGTGCTGATCATCTCTGTTCCTCCCTCCCTGCTGTCTGTACACCCCTCCAGTGTGGCACTTGCTGCCTGTGCTGCCAGCAACAAGCAGCTGCCTGGGGCTGGGCTGGTTTGCACATTACTGCAGGCTGTTATGTATTCTGTGTGGATCCACTCTGCGCCTGTGGTGTCACAGAATCATGGAATGGTTTGGGTTGGAAGGGATCTTCAAATGTCTCTAATGCACATCAGAGAGGTGGCTTTTTGGTTTAATGTAAATTAAATAGTGTCTGGATTAAGACTTAAAAGATAGGTCTTTTTTAATCACATAAGAATTGACCACACAAAATTGAACTGCAGGTGGGTCTAGCCCAATGTACCTTTTTTTTTTTTTTTTTTTTTTTTTTGGCAGACAAAAAAAGATGTTTGGGAAAGAGTCTAAAAATTGGGCAATGGTGTAATGGGACATCCTCGAGGATGCCTTCCCCATCCCAGAGATTTGTGGCACCTAATGGGTGGCCTCTTTCCATTTAATTGGTGGGGAATTTGGTGAGGTGCCACCCACAGAAGTTCAAGGACTGTGCTTAAGAGGGAACCTCATCATTGAGACTGAGTGTGTGTACATCAATATTCTGGCACTGGTATTTCTTCCTATCAAAGGAAGACCCTATCTGATAAAATAAGGTGTGATTGCTTGATTTACAGAAAACTGATTTGTGTCTCAGAGAAACCTTGACTTTTGCAGCTTGTTCAGAACACATACATTGTTACTTTCTTTTATCTTATATGCCATGCAATTAAAAAAGCATGGACTTTTCTAAAGGAGGGAAAAAGTTGATCAGAAGAGCCTGAGAGTGCTGTTACAAGACAGAAAATGATGCTCTGATCATGTTTTGACTTTTTTTTTCACATTTGGACACTGAATTTAGCAACCTCTTGACTTTTTCTTCTTAATCAGGAATACACATTTTTTGTTCAATTAAAATGATGTTTTGGAGCTACTTGGCTTCAGAAAGGTCATGTTGTAGAGCCTAATGCAGAACAACTGTCAGTTGATTCTCCATTCATTAGCTCTGCAGAAGGACACTTTTAAGATGAGAAGGAAGTCAGTGGCACAAGGTTTTTTCTCATGTCTTCTGATTCCAAGTTTTTTCCCCATAGTATGCAGCTTGTAGTATGTTCTACATGCAATCTCTGTGATATTTTATTTTTTTCCCCTGTTTTCTACCAGAAAAACTTTCCAAGCGAGTCTTGATATCTGCATCACAAAGGTTTCTCCTTCAGTGCAAGCTCCATCAGAAGTTCATGTGCACTTCTGGGTCAGCACTGAACAATGCATTTGTGGTTTCAGGAGCAGCAATCCCACCCCACTTGCCTTCCCATGGCCAGATTTCCTGGAGAGGTTTGGTGATGCTGGAGAATTTGTGCTCCTGCCTGAGACAGAATCCTGGTGATGCAAGGGAGACTCAGGAATTTGTTTTCTCAGAGCTTCAGGAGATGTTCTTTAATCAGGTGTCTGTGGTATTTTCATTTAGGGCTCAGCCCCATTCAATCCCAGATATGAGATCTTTGTAAGAAATTATTAACCTTCATTTCCTTTGAATATCTCTTTGGATATGTTTTGAAAATTAGGATGTCTGTTGTAAATCCATGGAAGCTCTTAGACTTGTGAGGAGGAACAAGGGACAAGTGTTTAGCCTACAGCCTTTTCACAAGCTGATTTAAAAAAAAATTATATACTAGGTTTTCTACAGGAATGTGAAACATGCCTTTTCCTTTTAACCTCTGTTGGTCAGGATTTTGTCATTATTAGATTAAGTCACTTTAGAATTTTAAAACATAGCAAAATAATGTATGAATAGAACATTCAGTTATCAAATTTTACTCTCACAGGGAATTAATGAGCAAAGACCTCAGCAGAGCTATGAATCTGTTTATTTTTGCAAGGTAATAGGAAGAGCAGTCAATATTTTTGCTGTGCTTGTGCAATTTTGATTAGCTTTCAGATGTGGATTGCCTGGACTCGACAATAATAGTTTCTGCCTCTTGCCAAATTTTTGCCCAGGTGAATTTGGCTCTACTTCTGTAACCAAAGCAAATGGAAATTTTCAAATACAAAGCATGTCAGAGATCAAATCACTGGGAAATGTGTAATTTTGCATGAAGGAAAACCTGTTGTGACAAAAATCATCAATAAAATGATATAATATGGATAAAATGGTGTCAATATGTAAAATAACAGTATTTACTAAGATGTAATGGGTTGATATCCTTGGCTCGATTGCAAACATTTTTTATAATATTTCCCTTGATTCATTGCAATGAGGGTACATTTGACTAGGGTATACGTGTTTTTATCACATTTATTTACCACTTCTGGCAGCTGAAGATATCAGTGACATTTAACTCACATGGGTAAATCAACAAGAAATATATCCTGTTCCAAGCAAATGTACACTGTATTTAGCACAGATAAAATCCTCTGAAGTATGAGTTCTTAATTCACTGTATGTGCCCCAGAGCTTTGCTGCAGTTCCAGGTAAATATAAAGGTATGACATGATGGACCACTGTATAATAATCATAATAGTAATAATAGCAATAGTAATAGTAGTAATAATAGTAATAATAACGCCATTATTCTTTATTTACAGGTTATAATTTAATTATTCTTTATTTACAGGTTTAATTTTCTGATTTGTTGTTTTCTCACATTTCTCATTCTCTGGTGTGGAATTGAGCAAGTGGCAGTGTGGGGCTGAGTTTCAGAGTGGGATTAAACCAGTGCACAGACATCCAGGAATTCTTGTCTCTCCCAGCACAGGGAGCAACTGGAGCCAGAGAACCCCTGCACTGCCTCCTGTGAGTCTCTCTTTGCCCTGAAGCACAGTGAAGAGAGGGGTGTGACCTCAACTTTGGGAAGGATCTCTCACCCCCTGTTTTAGCCACAGCCCATAATGCTACAGAACAAATGGCCCTTTAAACATTTTGGTTTCATTGGATTGACATTTTCTTCCAAAAACCAGAATATTTCTGACTCCTTGTAGTCCCTACTACCAGCTCAGTTTGCTAACTTCGTTCAAAAGAAGTAGAAAACTTGATATCTACTGCAAATTACTTACCCTGGAATGTAATACAGTGTGTAGTGACACGAATTCTTCTCTTAATATGCTCTGCAGTGCTGAAAAATGCTCCAGATGCCTGAATATAGCATTGCAGCAAGTTCTGATGACAAAAACATATTGCTCTTCTCATATTTAATCTAATACTTGCTCTGTGACAGAAGGTTGCTTTTTCAAGCTGTGAATCTTCCTGGTCTGGAAGATACAAAAATAATGCTTTTACTGGTCCCCAGGACTTGTCAATAAATCAATAATAATTTTATTTTTTTTCCTGATACATTTGATCAATGAAGTAAAAAAAATTCACAAAGTTTCTGTTTAGAATAAATATTCTTTTCAGAAGCCTGATAATTCACTAAGTTTCTGTTAAGAATAACCATCTTTCCAAAAGCCTGACCTTTCTGATGAGAAGATATTTTATCCTATGAGATTTTTCTGTGTAAGTGTAGTCCAAGTGTTCTCAATCAATTGCAGTAGTTTTCTAATTTAATAGATGATTGCTGGGTCAATGGCACATTTGTAACCATTGCCTGAAGATGTTTTTTCCTCTTGTCATCAGAGGAAGACATTAACTTCATAATATTTACATGGTTTAGTATTTTAATTTTTGTTGTAGTAACGCTGGACATTTTACTGCAGAAGAAACTGGGAATGTTATTTTCACTTCTGAGTGTGGAGGTCAGGACTGGAGTTGATGAAGTGTTTGAAAATTCTGTGCCAATTGCTACAATACGCCTCGGGGCTTTTTGTTTGTTCCGGCAGTCTCTTAGTTTGAATAAATTGGATAAGATCTTTTAGAGGATGAGCTAGAGTTGCTCCATCTGCAGTGGATCTTGAAACCCCATTGCCCTGGGAATCCTGTGCCTCCTAAACAACTCCCTAGCAAGCACCCTGCCATGCAGCATTGCCAGCTGCTCTGGTTTTGCTCTCCTGATTATAGGTTTGTTACACCACAGATGTTTAGGGATACTCCAGGAATTTTGTGTAGCAGTGGGAAAATTTCAAGCACTGCCTAGTACAGATCACTCATGTCTTGCTAATATCAAGCATTTGTCCTTGGAAACAGAAACTTAATATCTATCTTTAATTTATGCTTGTGTTACTCTTCCAAATCTCCTTTTTTCCTATTTATTTTTTATCTTATTTTCATTTTTATTAAAAAAAACAAACAAAACCAAACCCAAACACAGAATGTGTTTAACAATCCTTGGTGTGTTTTGTGCTGTTAATTATCAGAAAAGCAATGGTTTTGCAGGAGTCTCTGGAATGTTTGATTGTATTTTGTGATTTTGCTGAGAAGGGCCCAACAAAGCGTGGCCCCAGATCCCCGTGGGCATTCCTTGTGCCACAAAGCCCTGTGAACGTGGTGTTCTGACAGGAAATACTGTGGGGGTCACCAGGCAGGTTAGCTCGGCTTAGTGGGACAAAAACATCTTCTAGCTTGGGGCAGGCTCTTGTCCTGCTGACTCAGAGGATGGATGTGGCCTCAAATAACTTCAGTCTCTGTTTGCTGTCAAGAAATTTGATTGCAGATTTATTGTGGTCAGAAGATATGAGTGAAAAAGCAGGTAAAGATGTGAAACCTGTAGGCAGAGGGTGTGTGAACTATTTCTGCCCCATGCAGGGCAAAGCCGTATTTTGGAGCGCTTTATGGTGTAGAAGAAAATCATGGCTTTTCATTGCTACAAAAGCAGGCACTATTTGGAATTTAAACCATTTCTTCCCCTCTATTCCTCAGCCATGCAAAAGCCACTGTCAGACCGAGATGCCTCAGGGATGTAGATGGAGAAATAAAACTGAATGAAGAGGAACAAATATTCATGGAGCTCAAGGATGTGGAAGGTCCTGACATGTTAGAAGGAGGAGGGACAGTGTGAGATAAAGTGAGGTTTGATCAATCCTTGCAGACAGAATCTGTTTAAGGCAGAGGAATCATCTGCAGCAAGCTGCCACCCAAGTAATTTGTTTCTAAAAGTCTTCCAGTTAATACAAGGTGCCAGAGTGCTTTACACTTTGGAAATGGAGAATCCTGGTTAATTTATGTTTTCTGTTTCTGAGGGCTGTGGGGTCAAAGTACATTATTTTCACAGAAGGAGAGAGGAAAAAATAGTAAAATTAATATTCAGCATGCATATCCACAGTATGTGAGAGCAGATGATAGATGCTATGCATATGTGTGAAAGCTGGTGTCAAGAACTTGTGAATTTAAACTTTAGAAGGACAAAGCTTCATTCTAGCACATGAGTTTGTTCAGCTTTTTCCTCTGTACTGAATTACTTGGGAGCAGACAACAATTAGGATTAGTAAATCTCTCTTCTTACAAATTAACAAAAAGGGATGAGAGCAGCTTCCAGTGCCCACCTCTCAAGCTTGCACTGATAATTTAAATAGTCTTGAAGCATTGTTGAGGAAGCACATAAAGGAAAAATACTTTTTCCCATTGTTTTATTATTTGGCTTTACAACAGAGGGTGTTTGGTTTTGTTAGTAGTATGGATGGATTAGCTATTAATGCTAGAGTTGGATATTGTTTATAATTAATTCATAATGAATAGAGATATCAAAGTTTCAGCAGCTCTCAAAAAGAAGCAAATGGAATGCTAGGATCTATAATGAGAGAGAAAATAAAGCAGAAAGCCCTGCGGTCTTGGTGTCCCTGCATCCTGAATACTGTGCCTGGTACTGATCCCATTTCTGTAAAAAAGATATCAAAAAGAATCTTCAACAGAAAATTTTCTCTAAAGGAGGAACTAGATAATGCCTGTCAGGAATGTTATAGGCTTGGGAAATGACAGGGGAAGAGATATCATAATTAAATTCTCCCAAGGGTTTTGTTCTACATGGATCCATAATTTATATTACCATTGCAGGGACTTCTCTTAGTCCCCTTAGTAACTGTGGGTTTGTTTACCAATTACAGAATGCAAGAATAAACCAGTTTGATTGCATTTTAAATTTTCCAGGTTGTCTTCCTACAGCAATTTACTCTGCTTCTGTTGTCCAGCCTCAGGATTCCCCCTAAAAATCTATTTCCTCTTTAGAATTTGTAATCCAATTCTGCTCTGCAGCATAAGCAAATCTCACCCAGAATCATGCCTAGAAAGAACTGAAAGGATATACCAGTGTTGAATTCAATGTCTCATGACTTGCTAATTAAGACTTCTTTTGAATTTGGTGTATTACTTTTACCAAATGTTGAACTCTGAAACAAGTGCTTCCAAGGAAAAAATGTTACTTATTAGACACAGCATTTATTACTTTGCATCAAGTTTGAATGTGATATGACACTAATGTTCACAAAAGTACTTTTATTTTATGGATTCCTTTCTTTGGATTGCTGTCCTGCATGTGAAAATGATCTGTGTATCTTTTTACTACCAAACACATAGTAAGAGCTCTATTGCCCATTTTATTGTTAGATCAATATAACCTCAAATATTGGTTTAAGGGCTTCTCCTACTGTAAAAAAGGGAGCTAAGGATATGGAAATATATGCAAGATATGCAAATACAGAGGAAGTGAAGAATGTTGGAGAGCTGTGCTAGCTCTGTGCTAGGCTATAGAATCTCGTGGAGTTGTCACTGCCAGGGAGCCCATCTTTGTTCCTGAGATCGTGTTGGCAGCTGCCTTATGGGCTGTGGCATTGGCACCTTGCAGTAACCTGAGCCTGTGTGAAGGAAGTTCTGTCTGTAAGAGCTCTGAGAAAAGTCTGGGAACTCTTTTGGGCAGCTGATTTCTGAGTTACAAACTGGGCTTCAAAGAACTGGCCAGCACAAGAAAGGCAGCGGGAGAGCTGCAGACCCTAAAATCTCTCAGCCTGGAGGCTGCAGATGTGTGATAAGCCATGTTCTGCTTCATGTACGCTGCAGTGAGGAACCAAGTGCTGTTGCTTCCATGAAATGAAGCTGTGATACATGTGTGATGGGAAACTTGTCCCCAGCCACTGCAGAATGCAGCCTCTCACCTCTGCCACGTGTGCAGAGCTCTCTGCTGTCATGCTGCTTGCAGGGATGCTTCCCTCCCTTTTCTAGCCGCTGTTTTTGTGCCTGCCCCCCTATTTCTGCCTTTGATGCAGTCATTTCAGGCCTCCATTGTGTCATATTTTAGAGCAGATCCAACCACAAAGCCCTCCTAGCAACCTTGAGTTGAGGAAAAGTCTTTTTTCAAAGTTGTAGATACAGGGTTATAGAGTCATTTATGTTGGAAAAAACCTCCCATCTAATCAAGTCCAACCATTAACCTGGAACCACTAAACGATGAGCCCGAGTGCCACATCTACATCTCTTTTAAAGCCCTCCAGGGATGGTGACTCAACCATTTCCCTGGGCAGCCAGTGCCAGTGTTTGACAGCTCCTCTGCTGAATATGTGTGTTAGAGCAAACAAATTGCAATTTGTGATTCATTGGCAGCAGTGATAAGAAAGGAAGAAGGAGTAATAAATTGATAAAGCAGTTATAATCCTGGCTACCTCCAAAATAAGAAAAAGAAAAATGAGATTTTTTTTTCCGTTGTTTTATTTTGTTCCATTCTTGATGCTTTTGTGTCTGGCAGTAAATTGTCACTGCAGATCACACCTCTGACTGTATTTCAGTTGTAAGAAACCTGGAGCTGAAAGAAGTGCGATTATCCGGAGTACTGGAGTGACCTGACTGCAGAATGTGACAGCTCTCTCTGTTCTCACTTCTGCAGTCAGACATACTAGATTTGTGTGATGCCTTCAGCTATTACACGGACATTAAAGCCTTTTTCCACCATTTGATAACCTTCCTGATGGGCAACATAAAGGACAAGCAGAACTAGTTTTGCCTACAGGACTGCTATAAAATGTTTGGAACTTTTCTGTACTTCTACTCTCTGTGCTTGAAAAATCTTGTTTGGAGACCCTTTTGCAAAATAAAGTTTCAGATTGGGCTCTGAATTCTGATTTACTTATTGTTCAGTATCCCTGCACTCACTCTTTCCTGTTAGAAGCACATGATTCATCTGCCTGGAAAAGATTTAGCCAAAATGGTTTTCTTGATTTCAAATTTTAATTAAAAATCAGTTTTTTTCCAATCAGGAAAGAGCAGTTAGTTTTGGTGGAAGGAATCTGGAGATGAATCTTGGATTGAATCAGAGAGGAAGAACAGAAAGGACTGGAAAATGAGCTACAACAAAAGACAAAAATCCATACAAAATGTTTGTGCTGGGGGTAGACCTGTCTGCATATATGCATATGTTATATATCTTATACAATATACATATTATGTCTATATATCTTATATCTATATATCTTATATATATGATATATAGTAGATATACACATATATAATATATATAGTATATTATATGGTATATATAGTATATATACTATATATACTTATACTTAAAAGTAAATACATACTTTTATATAAGTAATAGTAATATACTATAAGGGTAGTATTACTATACTATGCTTATAGTATAGTATGCTATACTTATAAGTGTATATACTATAGTGTAAATAATAGTAATACTACATACTTATATATAAATATATACTTATATATAAATATATAGTAAGTATATTTATATAGTATAAGTATAGTTTAAGTACACATTACACTATATATACACTTATATGTATGTTTATATATACTATATATCTTATCTGCTTATGAATATGCAGATATTTATATCTTCATAAATCCAAACAAATATTTCTTGCCTGAGAAGGATTATTTATCAGTTTCTTCAGGTAACTATGGGGGAAAGCTGAGATGTGAGGTAAGAGCTTTTAAGTATAAGGTAGCTGAGCCTGAGAACACCTCATCTCAGGGACAAATAAAGTATATTTTCTGCTGTTCATAGAGGCCCATCCTGATAATGTGCCAGGGCTGCAAGAGGAACAACCTTATTGATTAAAGTGCAATTTTGTTGTAGTGAGTGCAAGCAAGAAGTGTCACTCTTGCAATAACAAGGTACAGAACACAAACACAGCCCTGTGGAGGAACACTGTGGACACACAGGGTAAATAGAGAGGTTTTCAAGCATTGACACAAAGTGGAAAAGGGAATGAGGAATAGAAGATCACAGGGATATAGAAATGGGCTTAGTAACAGTAACAAGAAATATCCGGCTGTGCTTCTCTTCTGGACAAGAAGGGGAAGAAAGTGGAGGAAAAAGCCATTAACATTAAAAAGCTTTTAATGTTAGATTCTATTGTAGAGAGGATTGATTGACTAGTCTTCCCAAATGGACACTGATAGATGAAAGTGTCTCTGGACAAACCTTAGAGGTTTTTGTGCAAAAAAGGCACTCTGACATTCCTTGTCAGGACTGTAGCAAATGGATTTCAGTGGTAGTGGTTTGTATTTGAAAAGTTGGGATATATTCTTGGTTGGTGGCTTCCTTTAGAGAAGTTTTAGCTCTGCAGTGTTTTAGAAAATCCAAGAACTTTTATTCATCAGATTTGAAAGCAAGTTTCAAATCTGAATTCTCATTAATTTCTCAAGAAAATGCTTTAAAACTTTCTTTTTCCATATTATTATTTTTATTTAATGTTTATTCATCTCCAAAGGTCTTTTGCAAAAAAAGTCCTTTACTTACACAAGCTTCCCAAGAAACTCTGGCAGACTTATTTCAGCTTGTCTGGTGGAGCTGTGGGTCACTGTTGACACCACTCTGGTCAAGGTCCAGATCCAGTGAAGTACACTCAGAGCTCTGGACACAGCAGAACTGGGAGATGAAGGATGCACCTGCTACTGGGAGAGCAAAGTGCTTCATTTACTTGAAAAAGCACCTACAGCTTCCAGAAGATTATGACTCACAAGTTTGCTCCTGCAGGAAATAAGGCACCTTAAGGCTTTATTCTGATTTAGAAATCTTTTGAAATATCAGAATTGCTCTCAGAATAAAGGCACCAGCTTTGTCTGGAAGCCAGTGTGTATTTGTGTGTATGCTTTATCTCTCTGCATTTGGCATAGCTTTGAGCTGGATATATGACTTGATTTTTAATCTTACTATTATTATATACTAAACTATTGCCTTAAAAAATGGATAATTTTCCAGTAGTTCTTTCCAAGCAGTACTTTGCTTAGGCTGGCTTTGTGCTTGTCACAGGATAACAGCCTTGTACAAACTTATGTTGCCATAAAAAGCACGTTCCTGCTGTTTTGTCCTTGCAGAGGGAGAATGGTTAGGGTATGGTTTGTGGGAGAATCAGTGGAATAAAGGAATAGTTCAGTCTGATGTAAAATCCTTGAGAAAGGTTGTAAGGGGTGATGGAAGCACAAGAGGGGCTCTGTCCTGAAAAATTTCCCTGATTTGCTTTTTAAAAGGAAAAGCTCTAAATGCAAAAAAATACAGTTCCTTGTTCTCACGAATATTTCCTTCCTTGGTAACTGTTTCCAAGCCAAATTGTTGACAAAAACCAAATCAAAACTCACTCTAGTCTTTGAAATCACTTGTCGGTTTTCCCTCTCCTGTGTTAAAGTCTGTATGGGCGGATGGATCGGTCTGGTTAATGCTTTTTCTGTAGTGACTCCAGTGACAAGAGGTCTCAAACTGGGGTCAGTGGCCTGAACCTGGAGGGGCTTCCAGAGCAGGGATAAACCTCTGTCAGAGACCAGGCTCCCAGGAAAATCAGGCTGTGCCCATTAATTCAAGTTTGCCTCTCGCTGCTCCCCTGTGCCGGTGTCAGCAGCCTGTGTGCAGCAGCACCAGAGGAGGTGTTGCACAAATTCCCCAGCACTGAGTGCAGGGAGATTGTTTTATTTTTGCCTTGCCTGCTTCAGCTCCATCTGTGTTTCCTATTGGAGATCTGCAGCTGTATGGATATTTGCAGAGAATTCCTTGGCAGCATGCAGTCAAACACCAGCCAGGGAAACACACTTCTGATGGAGGAATGATCCCATCTTTCTGAAATTACTTGTTTTCTTACTCTCATGGTGCTGAAGTCCAGAAGGACTCTCAGAAGGACAAAAATTGGAGGCTAGCAATGTTTCTGCTTTGGTTTAACTGAAGAGGTTACTAAAAAAAATTTGTTTGGTTCTGGTGTTTTTTTGCAATTAAATATTTAAGTGCATCTTTTATTTTTCTTATTTCGCAAGCACGTGGAAAGCATTTTAAATTTAGTAAGATTTTAGCAAAATTTTAATTAAATTTAGTAATTTTAGCAAAAATGTATCTTTTTTGCTGACATACAGGCATGCACCTGAAAGTGAGGTTTTTGATATTCTGGATCGTAAGATGACAGAACATTAAACAAAGAGAAATTTGTGGATGAGTGAATTTGTCTCCAAGTTATTGTATTGCTTTTACAACAAATTTCCCTTTACTTAAAGCTGTCTAGATTTTCAAAGGAACCTTTACCATCTTAGTCTTGGTATCCACTTTTGCAGTCAACTCAAAATTATTCCCAAAATAGACACTGATAAAACAGTCCACAGATCTTTGCAAAAGGGAGTCAAGAACATGTTTCTGTCCAAATATTTGAATTTACTGTTATTAATGGCACAGATATGAAGTGCCAGGGTTATGCAGTAGCAGAAATCCCTGACAGTACCATGGCACAGCAGAAGTCATGAGCACTTGCTTCAAATGGGGCTTTTCGCTTCTGACCAAGGGTTTCTGATGGACAGGGTGACCCCAAGTCTTGCATCTCTGGAAGTCTCCCATAAGAAATATTTTTTTTTTTAGAAATTAAATTTACAATGATGGAAAACTATAAATGATAATAAAAATAAATCTCAAACAGCAGAATTTGATTAAAAGTGAATGAGGCAAACATGTCTCAGTCTCTGTGTGCCCAGGGTCTCCTGGGTTATGTGAATTTTACTGCACACAGAGGGGAAGCTGCTGTTGTTTGAGTTGTGCTGTGACCTCAGCTTTCAAGGAATGTGGGAGCAGGACTCAGGACAAGCAGTGCCTGAGGCAGGGAATTCTGACTCTGCTCCACAAAAATTACCTGTTGCTGCTGCTGACTGCAAATTCCTGGCACTCACAATTCAAAATGCACATAAAACCCTGCAGCATGGCTGGTACCCACTCTGCAGCCCAAATGCATCCCAAACTCACTGGGAAGTGGGATGTTTGATGTGATGTTCTATTATCCCTGATAAAATCAAACATATGGACTTCTGTATTTACTGACTGTCCAGATTCCCTGAGCTTAAACAGCAGAGAAATCAGGCTTAAGAATTTGTCTCTAACTGTATTTGTCTGCTATATAATTGTGGAGATTAATTGAGTCTTCTATAATGTTGGGGACACTTCATCTGGTGCCTCTGGGAAGCAGGGATGGGTGATGGGTGCCCCCATGATTGTTTCCTATGGTAAGAGTGCACATGATGTCTGTTTTCATCTGTGAAAATCCAAAAGTCTTTGAAGTTGTAGAGAACAAAGTATTCTGGGATGTCAGCAGTGAATTCAGGACACCAGGGACATGGGGTAAATCTCTAACCAGACTGGAGTTTTGCTGAAAACTCCCCAGTGCTCCGAACTGAGGCTTAAACTAACACCAACATTTTATTGTGGTTATGCCATTTGTTTTCCTTGCTGTGGAAAATATATAAAACTGAGGAGGCAAAGCACAGAGAAACAAGCATGATACTAAATATATTAATACCTACTATAGAAACAGCTTTCCTTCTTCAGGATTAATTTTGCTGAGAAATAAATGTGAAACACTTGTGAAATGAGTCATTCAATTTGTCAGTCCTAAATTATCTGGCTTAATTTAGGAAAGTACATTTTACGTTTACTAATGTAACTAGAGCTATGAAGAACGTGGTAAAGAAGCCTCTGTGATGTTACTGATGGCTAATTTGGAAAACATTTCTATATGTGACTCCCATATGCATCTCTGCTGGGAGGGGAAGTGAAAGCCTGATCGTGCAAGCCCTTCATTGTTTTGGGACACTTTTGGATGGAATATTCTCAAGTTTGAGAGGAAAAATTTCCCAGCTGTACTGAGTAACCCATATATACTTTCAGTAGTCTTCCAAAGTGTTATTCATGGGGATTATTTAGAAGTACATCACTCATTCTTGCTTCCCAGGCATAAGGGGCTGCTTGCAGAAAAGCCAAACATAATTGTTTATATATGGTTTTATCTCTTCTGAGGTAATAATCAGTGTTGAGGAGGCCCTGGCAGTAAATGCTGACCATTGCTGCAGAAGGCCAAGGTCTTCTTGCTTTTTGCACTTTGGAACTGGAGAACTTGATAAAGAGGAAAGGGTGAAAGAGGGCAGTAATGCTGCTGTAGTTTTCTCTTTTTTCCTGCTCTGGAAGAAAGGGCATTCAGGGTGCTTTCCTTACGGCTTTGGAGTCACAGAGGAAAGGCAGCTTGAACTGGTAATTGATTTTTCTAGAGAACAGAAGGCCAAATAGTGACTCATGGGCTAAATCCTGTTTGCAAAGCAGTCTTCTGACCTGAGAAAATGACAAATGGCCAGTGGCTGTGTGACTTATAAGCTTCTGTGCACAGAGAAGTAGCACTGTTGCCAGTCCAGAGTGGTTTACAGTGCTTCTACTCCTGAAATAATAAAGGTCCAGTCTTGGTTAAGGAACCAATCCCACTTTCTGGGATGATTGACAGCTACCATGGCATGGAAATAAGCTGCTCTGGCATCACTTCAGCTTTTAGTGCAGGTCACAGGTCCTGTAAGGACCTTGTCAGTCATTGCACTCAATTGTGCAGTAAAGAACAGAATCAAAAAAATCTATCAAAGTATTAGTATTTAAAATGGTAGCTCATAAAAATCACCTAAGCATCGAAACAGAAGCAACCAAGCTGCTTTATTGTGGTTAAAATAAACCCCAAACCAACGTGCTGAGAGCTGCAGGGATGGGCAGAGCAGGAAGCTGAAGGCTAAAAGAGGCTGCAGGCATTTCAGGTGCACCCAAAGCCAAGGAGCACAGCACTGAGGGGAGGGGAATGTGCAGGCCCAGTATCAAAAGCTGCTTCAAGTAAGTTGTCTGCATGTGCCTGATTTTACAAGCTCAAGCTGTAAGTAACAAAACCAAAATAAGCTCTGTTTGTTATGAATCATTATTGACTAAATGATTTATAGTGTGAATAGCTTGTGCAAGTGACTGCAGATGCAGGTGATTTTTATATTGCCTTTCTTGCTGATTGGAATAAGGTCACTTTGTCTCCATCTGACATTGGGTTGGATTAATTACAAATTTTCCATATAGTCCTCCATCCTTGAGATGCAGCGTGGTAAGACTTTTGGAGGTGGAATGATTGACACTAAGAATAGCAAAGTTAAAGGCAGCTTTTTCATTTCCATCGACAAAATCACACCCTTCCTTGTTCTTCTGCTTGGCTAGTGCATGTGGGTGGCCCAGAGTTTGAAAAAACAACTTTGGAATTGAACAACATCTCAAATATTGATTCTAAACCTGAGTACTGCTGTGGTTGTTGGGCAGGTGGCAGTGGCATTGCAGGGTGTAACAGGAAATGAGGGATCAGGGCAGTGGTGCACCAGGTTCCATTCCTTCTTCCATCCCAGTAGCTCCTCTTTTCTTCAGGCCATCTCATCTCCCTACCACGTCAGTATTTCAAGAGTAGTAGAACTTGTGTCCTTTTAATTTTTTTTCTTTTAAACAAGAAAGAAGGAACAGGTCCTTATTTCTATTCCTGCCAACAATAAAGAAAAATGGGAAGTTTTGAGATGACTGGAAAAATAAAACAATGCACTATCATAAAGTACTTCTTAGCAGTGCTTCTGTCAAGTATTGTAGAATCACAGTATTTCATTATGTCATTTCCAAAATAAAATCGTTACTTTTTCAGATTGGGTTCATTGTTTGTTATATGAAAATTTTTTAGCATCAATGCACCAAAAAATCCATGTAAGCCATTCAAGGTATCAGAACTTCTAGAAAGGAAAACTATTACTAATTGTGGACTTCTCCCAACCTACATAAATTCTATTTTTGAATATATTCAACATAATTGCTCATTATGTAAGTATGTTAAAATGTACAACACCCTTACCATGTCTTCCTTCATTGAATGTCATGCTGTGAATTACAAATCTGTTAATGTAGAAGTGTAACTTGCACATTCCAAATGCAAAGATCTATTTTCTGTTCCAAGTCTGTTATGAGACCATCTGTGATTGCCAGTTTGTAAGAAGTGGATAGGAGCAATACGAGCTTGCATGCAGGTTGTACATAAACTCTGTACTCTTTCTAACTACTGTAGCGTGCAGTTTGTCAGCTTTAGAGATCATCGACCAACTTTTTGTCTTAAGTTATGAAAATTTATGCAGTATTTATGTTCCAAAGCTTTTTCATAACTACTTTCTGACTAAGAAACCATTAAGAGCCAAAATTATAAAAATCATAATTAACTGGGTATGTGGTATTGCTGTCTAGCAGTGATCTCTTTATGCAAGAGATGTGGTCTGCCTTACAAATGAGGATTTCTTCGTCATCTGTACCGGGTTAATACAGGGAGGGAATCTATCACTGCAGGTTAATCAGGTGGGATGGGGTTTAGGCACTGCAGCAGTCTCAGAGGCTGCTCAGGGCTCTGCTGCTGCGAGGATCCAGCACAAACCCAGCTGTGAAGCCGAGGAGCCTTGGGGTGATGGGTCCTGTGTTCAGTCCCTTTTCTGGGTGTGCAAGGGATTTGTTGGTTGTACTGGCACTGCAGCTTTCTGTAACCCATTTGTGCTGCAAGTGTAGCCAGCCAGGCATTGACATCAAACTGCTGAGCTAGCAGAACCTGCAGAGGAACTCTGGCATTTCTCCTCCTTTACAGGACAGAATTATTTTTTTCAGAGTGGTGATTGTGCAATGTATTCTCTGAGGTGATCTGTGGGTACTAATGTGTTGCTTCTTTCACCTGTTAATTTTTTTTTTCCCCCTTTCACCAAATGACAAAGCAGCAATGGTCCTATGGATTGGCTTGGATTTATGAAAGTCAAAATACATGACAAAATACATATTTTAAAGCAAAGGATGGTGTAAGCTGGGTCACTGCTGTTGCCCAAAACCCAGCGTGTGTGTTTCTTGGGTTTAACCAATGAATTAACATCTCCAGTGCAGCTACATGGAAATATTTGAGTGAAAGTATATTTTTGCAGAAGGATAAAGTCAGGTGATCACAGAACACTTGCCTGACCTGCCAGCTGGTAGAAGCGCTGTGTTTCTCTCCAGCATCTCCATTCAGCTGCAAGAGGTCTCTTGTTGCCTATCCAAGTTCTAATTTTGCTGGGGAAAAAATGAAAAATGTGCGTCAGTGGTGCAATAGTCTAAACTATTATGAACTGGAGGGTTCTTTTAGCATTTCTTAGTCAGTGTGGGTTACCACAGATAATAATAGTATCCTCTGCGCTGTGCAAGATTGCTCTCAAATTTTAATGGCTGTTTTGAGCTTATTGGGGGTTAGCAAAGAATCTCAGTGTGGGCTGAGTGAAGTAAAAATGAGTTTAGGATGCATTTTATTTGAACATTTCATCAAACTTCCACTAAACTTTTTTAAGGAATAAGAAATCTGACCTACCACCCCCTAAGTGGTCTGTCCATCCAGCAGTAGCCCTTCTCATCTGTGGGAAAAGCATTTGCTCTGCCTGCATTTCAAAAATCCACAAATGTTTGAAATATTGCTACAGTTCCCCTGAGGTATTTATTTCTTTATTTTTTTAATAATCAAATCAACTCATGAGCTCTTCATTACAGCTTGACAGTGGCCCTATCTTCAGAAGCAACTATAAATTATGCATCTATTTTAGCCCTCTTTCCTGCGACAATTCAATTTTTTTTGGAGACATTGTCAGTCTGTCCCTCTGTGTTCACCCAATAACTTCTTAACCTGTTGTCAGATTACTGTAAAACCTGTCAGAGAGATGGATATTCAACTTACAATATCTGGAGGAATTCCATGAAAGCAGATGGCTAATTAAAGGAAAGCAACCCAGTTAGTGTCCGTTAGGGAAATGTTTCATCATGTGCTTAGCACTTGAGTTCTTCTGGGAATTTACATGAAATATCCCAAATATAACAAAGCTTTCATTAGTGCCAGCAACGTGTTACACATTATGGAGTCACAAACCTACCAGTACTGTTAGTTCTGTAACTCATATTTTCTTTTTGCCATTAACTATTTGAAGGAAAGCAAAGAAAACTAGTTTGGAAGTTGATCCAAGATTTGTATTTCTAGACCAACTATTTATTTTACACCATTATTTCTGTATTATTATAATAAAATATGAGGATCAGTGTGCCCTGGCAGCCAGAAGGGCCAACTGTGTCCAAGCCTATTTGTGATATGGATTATAATTTGAATATTTTAAAAAAAAAATCATAATTAGTCTTTATAATTCCTCCCCTTTGGTTATATCTCATTCTTTTTCTTTTCTTTTTCCCTCTCTCCTAATGAAATAAATCAGCTTGTGTTTTTATTCCACACTGCCCCAAACCAGCATCCTCCAGCAGCTTTGCCTTTCCAGAACACTCCAGAAACTTGGGCAGCGAGGCCACTGCATTTTAAAGGCCTTTGAAGTGTCTGTAAAATGACATTTCTGATACAGCAGCAAAGATTCTTTTTGTCTGGCAGGTACTGGGTAGCAGAAAGGAGGAACACTTGTACTTGCAGTGTGTGGTTTCAGTGCTAGTGTTTGAAGAGAGTCTCGTTATGTTTCTGTGACTGCTCCCGTCCCCATCGAGCTGCCTTCAGCTGGGTCCCAGCTAAGGAAACATCAGAAATAAATCAGTTCCTGTAATTAGGATGCCCGACCTCGCTGGCAGAACGGCAGCTAATGCCTGAGGATTGTAAAAGCGTGTGCCAGTCCTAGAAACAAGTTTCTTGATAAAACTGCAAATTGTTCACGTGGCAGGGAGTGGAGCAGAGCACAGGGAGGGTGTCAGGGTGCATTTCTGGCACAGTGCTCGCTGCTGGGATGTTTTGATGAACCAACTACTGGAACAGGGGGAGCTTTGAAGATGCTCTGTGGTGCTGGGATTGCAGTTTTGCTGATCTGATTCATGTTTCCTTGACAATGGGTATAAAATGATACCAGAAGCCATAGTTTTCTTCAGTTGTGGAATATATAATGGTATAAGACCAAGATGATGTTCTTTATTGCCACAGAAACAAAATGAAGCCTTTTGCAGAATTTTGCTTAGCAATTAAATATCTCCAAAGAGGTTCCAGAAACATTCACATGCATGCCATTAGTTTACTGGTGTGGTTCTTGTTGGGCAAAGGCAGCCTTTGCTGTGCTGTAGAGAGCTACATCTTAGAATTATCTTTTCTTTTCAGAAGGCAGAGTCCCAAAAGGTGAATTCTGGGTAGCATCAGTCCGTATCTCCTGGAATTCACCTGATAAGAGTGTCTCTTTCTAGAACAACTGTAGGCAAAGAGGCCTTGAAGCTTGGGAGGTGATATTTTCCCAAATTTATCAACATTTGCTGTTTTAAATCTTGCTGTTCTGGTGATACTTGCAGTGCCCTGTATCTCTGTTTATTTTTAAGCTTCTCATCTAAGTGCTATCTTGTGATAATGAGTTTCACAATTTAATTGCACTGTGTAAAGCCAGATTTTTGTTTATCAAGTTAATAATTCACTTTGAGTGAATGTCACATTTTTCTTGAGCCCTGGGACCTGAAGAACAGAAGATAGAAGTAAAAAAATACTTTAAATTGGCTAAGGTCATCTAGAAGTGGGGAGGGCAAATCTCCACAGGTGCAGGAATTAGTCACCTTCTGAAGTACTATTTAGGAAAATTTACTTTATTTGAAATTATGCAGCTAATGCTTTAGCCATCATCAGAATTCTTCTAATTATTTTGACTGATGGTAATCTAATGGTGCCTCTGGGATAGAATATGAAAGCATCTTCCAGCATCCGGTACCTGTCCCCAGCTTCAATAGCATCAATTGATCTTGACTCTTCTGGCATCTGTGGAATTGCAGTTTCTGTGTAAAATCAGAGAGTGGGAAGTTGAAACGCTTTGTTTCTGCTTTTTTTTTTTTAATTTTCTTTTACCAGCCTGATTACTGAATGAAGCAGGGCAAGTTCTCTGCTGTTTTCATGTCCCTGTGCCAAAGGCAAAGAAAAAAAGTATGAAAGTGGAAGCTGTTCTCTTTCAATTTATAATCCCTTAATTTACACTCTTTGCTCAGTTTTGAAGACAAAAGACCTTAGTGCATGAAAGTATCTTGTTGTAGGTTACTCTCCTTTTTTTGGGTTTTATTAAGTATTTATGTTAATCATAGGTCTCCTGACTTCTGGTTCTGGTTCTTTCTCTTTTGCATCTAGGTAACAAGTGTGAATGAACAAAAAATAAGCATAGATATAAATTTCTTATTCTCTTGACCCTTAACATGACATAAATATGGGGAGATTTTTATGACAATTAGTTTTGAGGTTTTGTTTGGTGATTTTTGTTTAGGGTTTTTTTTAAGTGTCAGATATCTATTAGCACCCTTGAGTTTGATTATTTTCTAGATTTTACACTGCCTGTGAGGAGTTTTCATTCCCTTCTCTTCTGAAGTATGGTAGCATAGAAGAGTGGGTTAAACTTAATCTGAGTTATTTTTGTAGTTCAATGTGAACAGGGTCTCATGGAGTAGCAAACTTGTGATGCTGAGGTTCTTTCTATCAGGGTGATTACTTTAGCACAAACCATGGTGGCAACACGGGTATCAAGCAGGTGGAGAAAGAATTTCCCACGAAGTTAAAATTGTTGTGTATTTTGCTCCTAACCTGCCAGCATAAAGTGCTTTTTTTTTTGGTGATATCTGCAACATGAGCCTCATCAGCTCTGAAACTTCCTTCAGAAAGCTTGACAGACCATTTCTTCCCACCTAATTAACATTTCTATTACCTCAATCTGTGCATTTTGTTCCTGAAACTCCTGTATGTTGAGAGCACACCTATGCAGAATCCAGTTTATTGTCATTGCTGTGCTGTGTGGCTGCCTGGAGGCACAGAGAGCTGACACCTGCACCAGAGTTCACACAACTTTAGAAGTGCAGTTCTAAGCTGTCACAGGCTGCAGTCATTGAGGGGACCCTAAAAGCAGCTTTACTGCAACTCCCCCTCCCCCAAATATACTGTGGTTAGGAGCTGTACAGAATAATAGTTTTTAAGAAATAAGAATAATAAATAAGAACTAATAAGAATAATAAGAAAAAAGAAATAAGAACTTTTGTTATGGGGGTCTATGATGGATTGTCTCTTTATGCATTTTAAAGGTGCTTTTCTGAAGCAGTCTGGTTCTCGAGGGAGTTTGTTGAGGAGCATCATGCTCTTTTTGTTGCAGAGGCCAAGAGCAGGGGGTGGTTTGTGTCGGATGTGCCCTGTGAGGTGCACGGCAGCACCTGGAGCAATCCCTGAGCAGAGGCTGCTCACATGTGCTGCCATCAGGATGGGTTCAGTCCAGGGCACAGCAAATTCTGCCCTGCCTGGCTGTGCCGAGCCAGGGCTTTGGGAGTCTGGGTTTGGTTTTGGAGGTGGCTTGGCACTGCTCCTGAGCCATGTGAGACCCCGATGTGCTGCCCGCAGAGCACCGCAGTAAAGGACGAGCCTTAAGGGCCAATTCAAGCACATAAAATTTGGTCAATGCCTCCCCCTTGTGCATGTGCATTAGGATACAGCTCATGCTCTGTGGTCTCCTGCTGTGCCAGTCTCCATCCTTGCTCAGGAGTGAGGAACTTCATCTGGGGCTGAGCTCGGGTTTGCCAGCACCTGTGGCTCTCTGCTGTTGAGGGACTGGAAAAGTGTCAGTGACAGTGGAATTACAGAGGAAAAGGGAGGATCTTGAACACTTTAAATGTGAGCTGCAATTCCACCCAATACCCCATGCTTGTGCTATTTAACTACACGTTTTCAGTGTACATGCACATGTGCCATGTGCTGTGAAGTGTCCTAAATAAACCAGAAAAGTATTTTGTGGTGTTTTTCCACATCCTCATAAAAGCTGTTTCTCATGGTCTGCAGACAGATTTTTATTCCTTTCTCTTACTTAGCCTGCCATCATCACTGATTGCTGACAACCAGTGATTCAATGAAATGCTGAATCTCTACAGCAATTCAAAAATCCCATTGTCAATAATAACTGGCTGCATTCATGTCCAGAAGACATGTAGCCATGTAGAAATGTGCATTGTCATTCTGACTAGCATAAAATAAGCTTATGAAACTTTAATGCAGACCTATTGCTCAGAGGAAAATCCCCCTACTTGTATCAGGATGCTGAATTGGCACAGCTGTTAGTTTATATAGTCACCTGCTCTCTCCTTTGCCTGATAGAATTGTTGAATTGTCATGGCTCTCCTCTTATTCCCTATTTCTGCAAGTAAATCTTCTGTGACAGGAGAAAACCTAAATGTATTGTGCTGGTATAGGGAATTAGAATATTATTTTCTTTTTGTTATTGTTGTCTAGCTGGAGAAATGTCTTTCCTGTCACAGCTGTTTCCAAGGAAAAACACATTTCCATTATTTGGGTATAATTTCTATTGCTATGATGTGAAATCTTTGCACTTCTAAATGCTTAAAGGACAGTTGGAGATATTTGGTCCATAATTTCTACATACCTGTCACACAAAATTTGAAACTCAGACCTGTTAATAGAAAAATGTATTCTGAAATATAGATATACATTTTGCAGCAAGACTTTAATTCAAAGAGTATGCATTCAAGTGTTAAAGATACTTCATTTTAAAAACATATTTCATATACCTCTGAAACATATTTCTTTTATCTGAAACTGTCACCACATTCAAAATGAATACAATTTAAATTCCAGAGTACTTAATGTCATTACATAAGTAGAAAGTTCCAAACATGATTGTGTTTATATTGATTCTGTTTTTCTGAGGATTGAATTCACTGCATTAAAACTTTACAGAAGAAATCAATCTTTCTTTTTCCACTTAGAGAGTCTTTTCTAATGACTTTGGTTGGAATGAGACATTAAGAAAAGATGTACTGTCTTAGCTGCTTTGTAAAAGCTGGTTTGTTTTCTCCCTCTGATCTTTCCACAAATATCACTTTGGAAGGGCAAGAGTTAAGCTGAAGTACTGGATTTTTAAAAATACAGGGCAGACTGAGGTCCATCCCTTTGAGCTGCCCCTATCCCTTGAGCGTACTGAACCCCTATTTCATGGAGTGCATAAATCCAGAAAAACACATTACTGATCCCATACCAGAGCACATGCGTGTTCTGCTGTCATTTCTAGTGATGTATCTCATAACTTAAACATGAATTTTAGCTTTATATCTAGCCCATTAAGGGGAAAATAGCATTTCATGTAGCTTCTCTAATGTGTGGTGGCACTGTGGAATTTTCAAGGCAAGATGATTGGGGTATTTTGCAATGGATTTTCTATTCCTAAACCCTCCACTGAACGTTTTGGGTTTTTGTTTGTTTGTTTTCGTTTTATTCTGTGGGGTATTTAGTCTGTTCAGAGGTAAAGAATTGCATAATTTAGGAAAAAAAAAGGAGGCTTGATGGGAAACTGCATTTCTGAGGCAAATATCAGGTAAGATGTTGCTGTCAGGTCTTGTCATTAGATAGGAGGAACTTCAGCACAAAAAGAAATCTTTGTACCCCTTGACATCTATGTTAAGAAATATTTATGCAAGAATTAAGTTTCTGCTGCAGTGACTGGAGCTGATGTTTGTGTTTGCATTTATTCAAAAGTGGACTTCTGGTGATGCTCAGAACCTTGAGGAGGGCAGGTGGGACTCACCAGCAGCTATTCTGTCTTTAGCATTGGATTATTGATATCCTGGGGGAAAAATGTAAATGTCATGTAAATCATTCCAGATGGAGTTCAGTCCAGTGGCAGCAAGAAGCCTGATTAGTTTGTTCTGACCTTTGGTAGTCTCAAATGTGTACATATTTCTAGTAAAATAAATGGATACCCATACAGGCTTTTGGCTGCTTAACATATATTTCCTACTTCAAAGGATCTGAAGCATTACAAGGACTCTACCCTATTTTTCAAATAAATAGAATTGTCCTTTATATTTTATTTTGTCCTCTAGGCTGAAAACTCATTAATAAAAACCATCAGCACTGAGATTTCTTAATTCACCTTGACTGAGAACAAGAGACTCCACAGTTGTTAGAAGGTCTGTAGAAATGATGTGAGTTTACCAGAAAATTCTTTTTCTAAATATTACAAAATTAGATTACTGTTCTCTTTGGATGAAATCTTTCAAACACATAAAATAATATCTCAGCAGTTCATGATGTAATTTGGTATCAAAATAGCAGAAATGAGTGAATGTCACTCTTCCTGGGAATTACTCTTCTAGAACTCGGTAACTCACAGCTAGAAGTACAGACTTTACAGTTTCTTTTTAATTATGGTCTACTGGCACCTTTAGCTTAGATGCTGAAAATATCTCTTTCTGCAACTGGTTCAATGAATTTCTTAAACTGTTATCCTAAATTTTAGATGTTGTCTCTCTCTTATTTTCTCCTCATGTCTACAGCTTTATTTAGAATCACATTGTTTTCTGTGATTTTTAATGTGTTGTGGCTTCTGTCACTCATTTTGTCACTTCCAGTGTTCTGGTTCCAATATATGTGGTTTCCAGTGCTAAAATTATATGTCTTCAGTTGATTTGCATTCAACACTTGCCCACTTCCTAACTTTAATAATATCCCTGGCAGTGTTAGGTTTGCAGTTGGATTCCATGGCCTTAAGGTTTTTCCCAACCTAAATGATTCTATGATTAATTCTTCAATGTGAGTAAAACCTTGTTGCTACTATGGAAAAATGTAGTCTACAGAGATGAAATAATTTAATTGCAGGCAAATTCTCTGATTGTTTGACCTTTTGAGTTTGCAGCTACTGTGCTTATTTAATGTTCATTGTGTAGTGCAGGACAATAAAATATCACATCTTCTTCCCTGGTATAGATACGTTATTTACCAAATAATTAGTTTTACCAAAAAAAATTCTACTGAAATTTATGAGACTGAAATCACACAAGGAATTCAGCAGCTACATTTTCAGCTTTTTAAAGTGAATTTTCATAATTAACTTCTAACCACATCCTTGAAGGACAGGAATTAAATAATCTTGTCGTAACTGCTAGCATGTGCATTTTACCAATATTTCTGCCTTTCTGTCGACTCTCTTTGGAACAGATTCTCATTTTGGTCTCTCTGGCAGCTTCCAATGCTGCAATCATGGCAGTAACATTAAAAGTTCCCAGTGGTGTCTGTAGCACAGCTGAGCTCTGATAGCCAAGCCCTATAAGCCTGCTTGCAAGAGGCACCAACATCTTCAGGTGGGACCTGTGAAATTAGAGGATGTTTCAGGTGGGCACCAGCTTTTCCTTGTGGAAAGCAGCTGGTGTGACCAGAAGCAGCTTGCAGAGCTTTCTGTTGTGCTTTACCAGACTGTCCAAGCTGGCATTGCTGGCAGCAGGGACAGCCTGCTTTACGTTCTCTGGGTAAGTGCTAGCAGAGATTTACTCTTTCAGACATAACATATGTTTTGGGGGATTCAGAGGCAACCACCTGCATCCTCAGCATTGCAATGTGAGTCATAGTGTGCTAATACCTGCCTGTTGCTTGAGTATTATTAATATTTAGCTTCCTTATGTGTGGGGATTTCATTCCCTGACAAATATCCTAGTGGAGAGTGACTAAATGGGGGATGCTGCCACGCTTCTCCCCAAAGCCTGACCCTTGGCAAAGCCCCTTTGCTAGCACAGTCCAGGGTCTTGTTGGGTGCCAGTCTGTGTTGGCAGATGCAAGGGCACTTGATGGGGCTTTTTCCTTGTTTTTATTGACAGATACTACAGCTCCTGCCCTCCCTGTCCATCCCCAGGGGCCTGTCCCTGGACATGCTGAGGTGGCTCTCTGACTGCTGACTTCCACAAGTAAGGAGCATGCAGCCTCCAGCCCTGTGTCAGCAGAAGGTCTGCTCCTGCCCCAGCCTTCCTGGTGATCAGCCCATGCTGCTGAGCTTGGCCCTGCTGAGTGCTCCAGCATCTTCAGCAGCTGAGGAGAACAAGTTATCATCAGTGCACATTAATGGTGCCATTAGCCCAGGCAGGTCTGGCCAGCATGGCCATTAAACAGCTCTGAGGTTTTCCAGGGAGCATGAGAATTTCTCCCTGATTCATAGTGGAAGTTAGAGCTTAAGGGGAGCTCCCCTAGAGAGCATGGTTTCTTTTCCTGAAGTATGTGAAGGTCATTTGGTTCCTGAGGTCTGACCCAGGTTTTCACAGAGTGGTAGGCTTGCAAATCCTGCAGTGTTTGGGGACAGACAGAGTATTTTTCATCAGAACAGTACATCCACTTTTAATGAAATTACTTTCATTTATGTATGTGCATAAGTGTCTGCAAGAACTGAAGGTCTTGGAGACTGCATGTACTGCAGAATGCTTGCATCAGCATCTTGCATGTAGTCTCCATATAAAACTTGTGCCATAAAAACTGCCAAAAAAGATCTATAGTGTTTGCTTTGGGTGGGTTCCAGTTTCTGCTCTACCCTGAGAACAAAATTGCAAGAGAAGGAGGGGATTGCATAGCAAATTAGTCCTTGAAATGCAGTGAATTGTAGGTCACTTTACCACCAGGCCATTGCAATAAAAAAGCAGTCCTTTTAAACCATTTGTACCAAGGGATCCAAGCTGTGAGATGCATGTGATCTGCAGTACAGCTAACAAAACTGTGTTCAGTGTACTTGGCCTTTTCCATTAAAGAGTTCTCCATAGAGCATTTTGTTTTAATAATCATCCAAGTCATAATAATAAATAAGTAAACTTCATCTACTTTCACTGACATTTCATTGTGGCACAAAAGAAGTGTTCAATGATAATTTATTTCTGGCTATGGACAGACAGAGATATTTAATATGTCTTGAAGAAGTTTTAAAAAAAAAACAGCTTAGATGGAAAATACAAATTTGTTAAGATACTCTTTTTGGGTTTTAGATACATACCTACTGGGTATCATATTTTATTTAACTTATAAACCAGAGTAAATATTACAACTTGTTAATATTCTTACACTTCTGTTGAAACCAGCAGACTACCAGTTGTGCTTGGGGACAAGGGTGAAACTCATTTTGAGCAGCACGAAATGTTTTGTTCTGTGTGCAAATAACCCTGTACTACTTTTTGAGAAGTTTGTAGGTAGCTAAGGCCCACATCCAGGAAAACCAGAGGCAGAAACTGTCTAAGGGGACCTGGCAGTGCTCAGAGTTATACCACTGTATGGAAATCCAACCTTTAATTTTTCAGCTCATTGCTGTGCTGGCTTGCTTTTTTAATGTGCCATAAAAATCTCTTGGCATGATGACTCCTCTTTTTGGTGCCCAGGACCTGTGAATCATTGTTTTGTCTTTTCTCAGACTTCCACATATTGGATTTAGGGTGTATAGGGTTCTAAGTAATCTGTGACTCAAAGATGCTCAGAATTCAGACTGGCCACAGTCCATAAATATGGTCAGACATTTCATGTCTGTGCTTAAAGCCAATCCATGGTTCTTTCCTTGCACCGGAAAGACAAATACAGATATTTGTGAGTGCTGCAGAACAGACAGAACCTCCCCTCCTGTGTCAGAAGTGAAAGGATGTGATTTCACCACTTGCTGGTCTCAAAGGGAGGACCATCCTAGTTTTCCTTTGGATAGGGGGTTTTCAAACCTGTCAGGAGCTATAGGTTATTTGAAAATCTACATGCATATCCCAGAAAGTTGCAGTTTTTTGCCAGCACATGAAACTTCATAGAGCCAGGATGGCTGCTGCCACCAGTGCTTTTTTTTTTTGTCAGCAAGGGCACCCAAGGAAGCAGAATTTGGGAATTAGTTCCACAGAGATGTCTCCTTTGGTCCATGCCATAGCATGCTATGTCTTTGACATTGTCTTTTGACAATGGAAGTAAATTCTGACCTTATCTGTAAGTATTGCTCCTGCTGAGTGATTGAGATTGATAATAAGAGCCTGACATTTTTTCACGGTTAATTAGTTTAAAATGAGAATAGCTCTTGTATTCACTGCTGACTATCAGAGGCAATAATTACAAGAGTATTTTGTATGAACAATCCATATCCTGTTACCTTGGGCTGCTGCTGCTACCCAGCTAAATGTTTCAGGAAAGACGATTTGCTTTTCATGATGATCAGTAAAAATAGATTTATGGGAGAGTTCTTTTCAAAGGTAAAAGGAGGGCAGGCTCCTCCATGCAGCACTTGTCATGTAAGTGCACGTGCTGAGTGGGGAACACAGACTGGGGCTCGATGCTTTTTTGGCTTTGTGATATGAAGGCTTCTTTTCCAGGAGTGTCTCAGCAATTCCTGGGTGAATCTCATGCCTGTAACTGATTAAGCCTTTTTGCTCTTAATAAGGTGAATATTAGACTTAGGGCTGCCAGATTTCAGAGTAGAAACAAACTTTATTAACTGGGTAAAATAACAGATATCAGACCCTTTACCTGCAAGGGAAAAGGAAATATATCACAAAATCTAAAACAGAGGGATGCAACTTTCTGTCCAGTCATATGTGCTCCCTGTTATTCCTAATAACTGTATATTCCTAATTATTGAGATATTAATGCATGCAAGTTAAGTGATCTTCATTATGTACAATGATATTCTTGTGAAGGAATGCATGCCTTGGGAAGTTGCAATTAGGATCTGCATAGCAGTGTATTTTGGCCATTTAAGTGTCCCAGTATTGGCAAGAAATTAATGTAGATTAAATAGTAGTAGTAGTAATAATAATAATAATAATAATGATAACATATTTTCTGCTCCCTAAAATGCTTCCCATTTGGTTCCCATGAGTGGTGGGTTTTTATACGATGCTGTTAAAGGGCACTCTAAAATGAGGTGTTCTAGAAGAGCATGTTTTGGTGCCAAGAGTTCCTGGTCCTGGAAGTAACTTCTGATAGAAATGCCATTTTACACTGAAATAAGTCTCTTATGTAAACCAGAGAGGATCAGAAGTTTTAGTTGTCTATATAGTTAAAACAAAACTCATCAGTTGCTTTTTATAATAGTTGTTTTTTTCTTTTTTCTCTCCTAAATATGGTCAAAAGGCAAAGGAAATGGATGAGGTGTTTTTATTGTTGAATCTGTTTCATACATCTTCTGGAATTCATGGAAGAAATGTTCCTTAAACTGCACTGTATCCTTAAAAAACTCTGCATTTTGATTTAATCTAGCTTTGGAGAGTCTCTGAAAAAAAAGGATGACCTATTATATATTTGCATGAAATAAAGTGAGTTAGCTTGGAACCACTGACCCTTGAGAAAGGAAAAAATGGAAATATTTGCTTGTGGTTGTCTTCCATATAATGAGAGATCTGGGAAAGGGACTGAACTGTAGTCATCAGATGTGTTTTTCTCAGCACTTGTTGCCTCTCTGAAAACAGTGTCCATTTAATTAGAGTAACTTGAAAGGAGTCCCGGAGACATGAAATTGTTTTTCTCCAAATGTGAATTACATCCACTGGTTTCTGAACTTCCCAGCTGCAAAACATTCTGGGATACAAGTTTGATATTGCTCTGTTCACAGTGATCCCATGGTTAAATTTGACCCACACTTCAGGTTTTTTTAAAAAAAAAAAAAAAAAAAAAAAAGAAAAAGTTTTGACCCCATCACTGTCAACTGGTAGAGGGTGAATGAGCCTTTCAAATGTTAATAACCTAATAAATAAATATAGGAAAAATCAAGTGTTGGTGTTTGTTTTTTTTGTTTGCTTTTTTTTTCCTCTTAATCATAGTCTTAAGACAGTTCTCAATTTCTTAATATCAGGAGTTGGCAAACAGAAAATTTGTCAGAGGCATTTTTTGGAAGTGATATAAGAACACTTAAATCAGCTTGATGTATATTAAAATATACCTATTCACAGAAGAGTATCATCAAGAATGAAGGTTTATTGTAATCTTCATTTTCCAGAATTACATGTGCATTTTATGGAAGAAATGATTCAATGTGATATACCTGCTTTGGGAGGTAGGAATGGTTTAGAATTTGAACAGAACCTTGAAAAATGTGTTCTGAAAACCTGTCCTCTGGTGCCCTTCCCACCTGCCAATCTTAGCTGTAGAGAGAAAAAGGAGAATCCTTTGAAAATATTTTATTTCTCAGACAGTGAAGCATCCTGTGTATATAATAAAAAAAATTCTTTAAGAACTGAACTGCACTTCCAGATTGTGTCTCTGCTGATGAAGTTGGGATTTTTTTAAAGAATGACAGCAGTTCATTGCATAAAGTAGCAATTTGTCCTTGTGGCCTTTTAATCAAGGTGTTTGATATCACTCCTGAAAGCCAGAATTAAAGAACACTGACTGGTGGAGATAGGCAGTCCTTTTTCTGCACCTTCAGTTCCTTTTACACTGGGAACAGCCCATGAATTCCTCTAAACTTTCAGTCTTGGTCATTTATATTTAGGTGTCCATTATTAGAGCTAGAAAAATTCTGATTTTATGCACCTTAGGTAGTGCTGTATTCACACAGCAAATACCTTCAACTGGATGTGACATCACTGCTGATTCTGCTGTCCTGGAGAGGAGCTTCAGTGTGCCTAACTAGGAGTAAAATGTTAACATAAATTGCTCTTCACCTTATTGAATCCAAAATAATTATATGGCAAATCCTCTGGCCAGTGACACATCCTCTTTAAAGGCAGCTGGATGCTTGTCTTGAACACTAGGCTGTTTTCCTGGGACCTGGCTAGTTTTAGAAAACTAGAACCTCCAGAATTTCTTACTCCCTTTCCTAGTGAAAAACAGAGATGACTGTAGGGAATGGGGTTTTAAAAAGTTCTTACAGTATCATCTACAGCTGTATCAACAAAAACTCATAATGTACAAATCACATGAGCCTCAGTGGAATCTGTTTATCACTCTTGGTTGTTCTGCTTCCCCTAAGCTAGCACCCTTCATAATCAGCTGCTGAGATTTCCATGGTGATTTGCATTCTGACTATCTGTAAGTAGTGAGGTCACATCTTTCTCTTAGAAGTATCTTTTAGCTGGATATATTACTGTTTCTTGACTGTAAATGCAAAACCACACAGGTGTGTCTCTGGAGAGCAAATTCAGAATTGAAGGACAGCTGTAGGGCAGTGTACATCTTTTGTAATCATTACTGGACATGGAAGGTTTTCAAGTGCATTCTTTTTAATGCAATTTAGAAATCAATAGAATGGAAAATCTCATTCCTTAGCTGGTGTCTGAAGAGGTAGGAATTTGTGGGCCATCTGATATTAGGCATGAGATGCAGAGATGGAAAGTTGTACTGCATCTGCCTAATAGCTCATTTTCAGGCAGGGAGAGCCAGCTCACTGTGTGTCCACTTTGGACAATGCTTTGGAAGCCACTTGGTGTGGAACTGCTCTCTGAGAAACCCCTTGGTGACACACAGTGAGCACAGAACACTTGAGTATTGCCTTAGGGCTAAGACCAACCCTTTATTTTTGCAAGCCCTTTGTTGGGAAGTCTCAAGAAGCATCACTATGTTTAGATTGGCAAATTCATCTCATGACTTTCCTTCATGCTGACCTGCTGTGTCAGTGTTACTGAGGGGAACAAGGTGAGAGCCTTTGCTGCAGACACACATGGAATGAGATCATACAGCAGCTCCTTGGGTGTTGATCAGCCCCAGACAGAGCAAGTGAGTCTGACACCTGCTGTGTTTGTGCTTGGCAAGTGTGTCCACACCTAAATGTTGGGGATGTTTATTTTTGTGGAGTTAAAACTTCCAAAATCAGAACTGCAGAGGGTTTTCCCATAGTTATTTTCAAGCTGATGCTTGTAGGGAAATATGTTGAAAATGTGGTATGACAAACAGCATTGCCTTCTAGCCAATGTGCTTTGTGGGAATCTGAGCAACCTGGGGGACTATGGGAGATGAGATTTCGAATGGCTTTAGTGCAAAATTATTCTAATTGCTTAGTGTTTCTAAAACTAACTAATTATGAATCACTAGTAAGAAGTGTTTTCACCTGCACTGAAACACTGCTGGCTTACAGAAAGACTGAAAGCACTCCCTCCATTTCTTGTGTGCCTCTAGGTGTGGGAGGGTTTGGTGGTTCTGAGGAAGGTTGGCAGTCTTTCTGGCTGCTGTTCCCTGCTTCTTTGTTGCTTTGACATTCTCATGGCCTCTCCCTGAAGCGTCACTCTCAGATCTCCCAGTGCCACTTCTCACTGGGTGGACTCTTCAGCAGCACTTTCTGTCCTGTGCTTCCAGCTGGAGACTTGTGGTGTTCATTGCAGCCCTCTCTGGGAGGGTGGCTGTGCTCCCCCTGTAGAGGCAAGGATGAAGTTAGGTGGGGAAAAGCCTGTCCTGGGAAAGCACTTCTCCTTATTTCATGCCACACCTGTTTAGAAGGAGCATATCTCAGAACCAATAAGCAGTGCACAGGTATATTTAGGAGCCAGACTGCCATCCTTACCGTCACTGAGAATGGACAAATTTAATGTTTTATGTTGCGGGTCTGCTTTGGAATATTGTTTGTCATTTCTCAGCCCAGACATGAGAGAATCACCTTCCTAAGTCCTGTTATTATCTCAGCCCTCTTGAATGAAGTCAGACTCGGCTATCCTCCTTGAGGCAGAGAAGGGCATAAATGCCAGTGTTACTCCTTTGCTTTCTGTCAGGATGTGGGATTAATGTTACCTCTCAGTGAATGGAGGACTGCTGTGCTCCAGCCATGATAGACAAGACCTTTCAAAAGTGAATATAGCCAATTCTTGATTCTTCCACAGCTAAGAACATATTTGCCATGCTGGAAGTCCCTTGTCATTTTTAGCCAGCAGGTATATTAATGAATGACTGGAATAAGTATACTTACTGAGAATTCTTCTACAGTTTTTATTTTTTTAATGGAGTAATTCTGCAAAGTCCAACCACCACTGCATCACAAATATGATTGTGTTGGAGCCCAGTTTTGTACAGATTTGCAGTTTCTAGGTTGCTGTGTCCTAAAGTTGTAAGGAGTGCTCTATGCTGCCCTCCCCACAGTACTCATGTAAGACTTATGTCTGCATCTCCTGCCAATAAAAATACCTCAGCAACCTCTCTTGGCAGCTGCAGATCTGTACTTCCTCCATCACTCCTCACAAAGGCAAAGTCACTGCTTATCCCCTTGGCAATAAAGGGAGTTAAGTAATGAGGTGATAAAAAGTGTTGCAAGGACTTGACTCCAGAGGCATGTCCAGACCAGGAGGGTTAACTGTGGACACTAATGCTTCAGGACAGGTTTGCATATAACACCTGCTAAGCAGTTTTAAAAATATGTATAGAAAGTTTTGTTGGTAAAATACTTTTCTAAATGGTCTGGTTGTTCTGGAGGAAGATGACCCAGATGTTCAGCTCAGGACTCTCATTCAGGCTTTCATTCCTGGTACATGTCCTGGCTTCCTGCTGCTGCTTGGGGTGGCTGCAGATCTTCAGGAGGTTGTGTTTCCTGCAAGCCCTTTGCTGAGGTCTTGAACACTATAGGAAGTGTTCTCCAGCACTGGACAGGAGTTGACATTTGAATTTTTGCCCACAGTTTGATCCAAGTGTGTGGATCATGTTGCTGGACACCCTCAGTCCTATTTGCCAAACAATGGCTGATGTTCTTTTATACCACTACCTGGATGATATTCTTGTAGTGGCAGAAAACCAGGAAGTGATGGAGGAAGCCATAGCCTTTGTAATTGATGCTGTAACTCAAGCAGGACTTTGTGTTGCTCCTGAAGATATTAAGCATCAACCACCTCGGAAATACCCTGGCTGGCACATTGGGATTCAGGCTTTCTCCTCAGCCTTTGCAAATTCAAACACATTTGTACGCTGCATGAAGCTCAGAAGCTTTTGGGGACAATTAATTGTGTTTGTCCTTTATTGTGAATTTGAAATGCAGATCTGAACCCATGGTTTGCTCAAAGGGGAAGCAGATCTTCTGTCACCTGGGCAGCTCGCATCAGAAGCTCTCCAGGCATTGCAACAAGTAGCTGATGCCATTTCAAATTGACAGGAAGCCAAATGCACTCCTGAGTTACCTTTTTCCTAATAATTCTGAGCCCAGCTAAACAGCCTCATGCTTTGATTTACCAACGGGATCCTAAAGTGCCTGTCCCTTCATTGATTCCTGAATGGATTTTTTGCCACACCAGTGGAGCTGGTGGGCTCTGCCTTAGCTTTGGAAGCTGTTAGTGACACAGATTAGCCAGTATCAACATTGTCACCTGCTAAAAGGGCCTGGATTAAGATTGTTCCTAATACTCTTGGGTTAAATCCTGTGTCTAGATTATACTGCCAGGGTCTGAAATCTGCTCCCAGGCTGCACACGTTCTGCCTCTGTCACAACAAATTTTGCTTCTGCTCATCTCCAGTTCTTGTTTAACTGCACTGTGTCTCTTAAGATTTATTTGTGGTACCTTTTTTGTTCTAGGTGTGGGTGTTTTAAACCAGAATAAGTAGTTATTAAGTAGAAAAATATTTTTAACATTAGCTAGGGCAGGACTAGCACTTTCCTGTCCAGAATTTTGCAGAGCACCTATCTGCAAGGGAAGCAGGGCCAGGGAGGTATCAGTGCCACCTGCCCAGCAACAAGGGGACAACCTTGACTGTCTCCTCCATCACCCTGGCTCTGTGGCCCCCAACAAGTTTCGTGTTCACAGCATTCCTGGCATCGTCTCAGGAATAATGTAGGACTGAAAATCTGGCAGATCAGTGTTGAAGATAATACACATTCCTCTGCAAAGGCAAAAATTTTATATGAAACACAATTATGAATAAATCTGGAAATTGATTAACACAGAAATAACTGGAAGGAAAACAACAAGTTGGTTCATTTCTTCATTAGGCTTTGTCAGATCATTTTCAGTAAGAAAGTGGAGGAAGATCTCCAAGAAGCTTTAGAAAGATGATTTCAAATTTTAGCGACTATCTAGAAAGTTAGAAGATCAGAGCTGTTATTTGAACTGCATTTACAGTGACTATACTTGTGATATGGAAAATCTTTCAGTCATACATGTGTCTAGAATCCTGCTATCAATTTTCAAGATGAAAAATCCTTGAAATTCATATGTGTCTGAAAGATTAGATTTTAGTTCTGACTACTTCCTCACATCATTCTTTCTGTCAATATTTGTCTCTAAATTAGGTGCTGTAGCTCCTGTTGCTTTCAAATGTGAAGGATTATCAGATGGGACGTCCAGCGATTCCGCGCTGCACTACAAAAGTTCATGTACAAAATCTTAACACAACATATTTCTGATTAGGAAAGTTACATATCCTTGTTATCTAATCCTTCAAACTAAATAGGTTCAGCTAAAGCCTGTTCTTTAATACCAGGCAACAGGACGGTCTGAGCATAAATGAAATTAGAGTCGCCTACTGCATCAGTGTAAATTTGCCTACTATGCATCATGGATCAAGTGCTCTGAAATATCATCACCGAGAATGAATGAGCTGAAGTCACTGAGCCAAATTCATTCTGGGTACAGTGTCACATTAGGTTATTCTCATTCCTAATGTAGCTGTGAATTTGGCCCAAACCAAAATCCCTATAAATCAGGAGGAACAGAAAGGACAGATGCTGTATCTTGAAAGATACACTCCTCTGGAAACTGTAGCTCCCTCTCTTGCCTTTTCATCCCAAGGAAGCAGATGGTTTCTCACTCACCCAGCTATGATGAAAGCACAACGGGTAAAAATAAAAGCAGAGGGTTGGATTCCTTCCTTGGCTGAGCTGCGTGAGGTTCCACGAACCCCTGTGGGAATGCAGAAAATGGAAATGAGCGTGAAGCACAACCCAGAGATCTACAAGAGAATTTGTATAAGTTTTACTCCTGGAAGAGTGAGGGAATATGAATGTGCCCAAAAAGAGAGATTAATGCACCCTACTCTTACATCTTCTGGCCCTGGGAGATTGCTGGCCATGATGAACAATCTTCAGGAAGCTGTGATTCTCCAAAAGCTGTTCTTACTCCTCCTCATGAGTAAGCAGGAAGCTCACTAGCTCAGATTTTAATTAACAAGAGATTTAATTAACTTTTTTGGCTCTTTGATTTAATATTCTGGTATCTGTTTACATTCAGTTTGTAGAACAATAGGGGGGGAAAGTCTGCTTAGTCAAAAACCAAGCAGCAAAGAAATTCTCTTATTCCTCATGTCCTTTAGTTCTGAAAATAAATATGAAAAGCATGTGGTAACTGATAGTTCAGTGCCAACCAACACTGAATTGACCCATTTAATTTTTGTAGAATTTGGAAATAAAGATCTATGGAAACTTTCCCAAATGCTTTTTGTAATGAAATTATTTTCTTTTTAACTCAGGTTTTTTTGCTACATAGCAGTGAGAAGGGAAGTAAACATAAGCATCATCATAATAGTAGTAAAAGTAATAATAATAATAATAATCATAATCACAATAACAATGCTACAATGATTCAAGTAAACTGCTGCTCAGTACATTTGTGTTTCCCTGTTCTTCCCCAAAGCTAAACTAATGGATTTGTCCACATGGACATTATTTATGTCATCCTATGTCACATCCTATGTGTAATCAGGTGTGACAACTCAAGGTAACACATCCATTAGGACAAGGCAGGAGCAGAGATGTGTTGATGAAAGAAAGAACATACATCCAGCTTTGGCCATGGCTGTTTGGTACCTGGGGATGACAAGAAGGCTATTTTGAAACTTCAGAGTTGAATTTGGAGATCACGTGCTGTAATTTAGATTGTCTTTCAAAACCTTCTGTTTGTAAGTATGCTAATTGACATAGCCTAGTACTCAGGCACTCACAGATGTATGACTCAAAGCCTTTTAATTATGCCATCTGCCATTAGTCCTGTTCCGAGTGCGCTTGGTCACATGCAGGTGATGGAAAGATGTGATTTGAGCTTGTGCTAGCCTTCATGCTTCTGTTGATCCAAAAAAGACCCAATTTGTTCTGAGCTGCTGGTGACAATTTGTGATATAGTGCCTTGCTTTCATCCTTTTATTAGTTGGTAGTAGTGAGCAAAATGTTAAATCAATAGGTTATTGCTTCCAGCAGGCTAAAGGTTTTTGTATGGCTTTTGTAAGTTGTTAATATATGGAGCCTTGCATTAAGAGTGAAGCATGAGCCTTCGTTTGGAAGATAGGGTATAAGTCTGGAGAGATTAGGGATCAAGACAAAACCCATCAATCTGTAGGAATGAGGGGTTTCTAGGGAGAGAAGCTAAATTCTGGCTGAGACCTGGAGGAACAAGAGCAGGGTAAGGAGTGGGGAGCAAGTCATGGAATGATGTGGAAGCACGAGGGCTCTGCATCTGCAGAGATTGCTGAGTGCTCCCTGGGAACAGCACCCAACGCCTCACTCCCCCACTGTCCACTTTCTTGAGAACCCATGTCCCTTTCAGAGGAAGCTGGGGGGCTTTAGGGCATGAGAGCCAGGACTCTTGCTCATCCCCAAGCTCCCTGAAGCTCTGTTGGTGCTTGGAGTGTTTGCTGTCACATTTGGGAACAGCACCCTGCCACTCAGACACACCAGCAGGTGTGAGAGGAATGTGTGAATGGAGAGAGATTCCTGGCTTTCACATGCCCCCAGGTAAGTCCAAAAGACTCAGCAAGGCAGCACCTGAGCAGGGTCACATGTAATTCTTTCAAAACAGAAGTTTTGCTAACCTAAGAACCTCCAGGGGGGAAGTTTCCACAGGGTGCCTAATGGTACTTAAATATTCCTTGTGACAAAGAAGATAGAGTTTAGGTACTGGGTGAAGCTAAGGAAAAGTAGTAAAGCATCAGAATTTATTGCTCAGGGAAATTTAGAGCCTTCACTGGTGAAGGTCAAGTTAAACACCTCTGGGAAGGCAAAGGATTGCTGGGGAAGGGAGCAGCCCTTGACCCTCTGAGCATTGCCTTCCAGCCAGAATATTGTGTGCTCTCTGCACCAAGCAAGGCCATTTTAGCACCTCCTCTTCCCAGCTGTTTTCTCTCCCAATGCAGCAGCTCATGATTTTCATTCTTCCTAGTAAGATAAATATTTTATATTTCTGTCTGTTTCCCCTGAATTCTTTTCCATTGGTTCTGGTTCTTTCCTGAGCAGAGCAGAATGAAAGGATTGCTCAGCAGACCTGGCTTCTCTGCACATCTTGACATGCTTGTTTAGGTTTTTTTTAAGCAGTATTTTAACACCACTTTGTGATCTTGTGCATGGTGATCTTGTGGTCTACGCCTGCACAGTATAAAATACAAATTTCAGAAATAGCAAACAGTGTACAAAAAGAATCTAGTTTGGCTTTTGTGTTTGTGTTTTTTTTCCTTTTTATTTATTTATTTATTTATTTATTTATTTAAATGTGGCAGATGGTTTCTATGCAGGATTAAGTCTAGATAGCAAAGCAATTATACTGTATATGTCAAATTTCCTCCTGGGTATATTTATAGAGGCATTTCTGGAGCAGAATGTCTCCAGTCAGATTATTTAAAACAAACCAAACATCTTCATTGAGAACTAGCAGTAGGATTTGTGGTCTCACACGTGTGCAAGAAAATACACACAGGCTATTTTGAGAATTGTTCATATCTCATTTAGGACTGTATTAACTTCCATGGAATATCCTCTTGTTTGGCAGTAGTCAGATAAACAAGAAGTTAAATAAAACTGCGGCGTATGAAATATCCTAGTACTGATATTGAGGGTTTTATTAGATTCATAGTGCATTTAAAGATCAGTAGAAAACCTCAGGCACTTGCCAATCAAATGAACTTGTGAGACTTCCATTGCTCTGCTTTTCTCCTTGGAAAATGATGGGGACAAGCAGAGGCAGGTGAGTTACTAACTCTTAGGGACACCTAAATGGATATTGTAATTCAGAGTTTGGTGCCTGAGGAGAGAAGGTATAAAATTATTTTCTTCAGGCTGGAGGAAGACAGATACAGAAGAGCAATGAGAGACATGCTCCCAGACTTTCAGGAGACGTGGCATCTGAGAGTACTGTGAACATACTGATTGGTCAATTTTAATTCAGTATTTTTTACTATATGGTGCTGGGGTTTTTTTCCCCCTTCTCTTACTGAGCTACAGAAGCTGCCTGTGTCAGTAGTTAGGCACATGCATATTTTCCAAGACACTTTTTTGTGCACTTCTACATGTCACTGTTTGGTATTCATTTTTCTGTAAGTTTTTCTTTAGGTGTCCTGCTGTGCAGCACAGTGTCTACCTCCCAAATGCTTCTTGGCTGCTTCCATATTGTTGTTGTGGTTTTTTTTCCCTGTTCCATCTTTCTTTTAGAATTGTGAACTTCTGATATGTGTTCAGCATTCCAAAAGTAGTTCCACGAGTGTGATGCAGGAGCTGAATGTGTTCATGGGCTTCCTTTATAAGTTGTCTTTTTTCCTCGAGGAAGGAACTTGAGGCAGCCCATGAATTTGAAGCTGTAAGTGCTCTGCCAGCCTCTTGCCTGGTGTCCAGATACAGCCTCCAGCTGTCTGTCTTGGAGAGAGGCGATGTGCAGTGACAAGCAGATCTGCCTGGTGGGCGGTGCTAATGATTTCAGTGCAGTCTCATATTTGCTCATGATTTGGAAAGAAAGTAAGATGGCAAAAAGAAAACTTTCAGCACTGGTGACAGAAGTTATTGCTGGAAATGCTCTGGTAGTTGAGGTGCCCTCGAGATTCTGCTACAGCTTTAGCAGAGGTGTGTGCCTCTTTCAAATATTAAAAAGAAAAAATCCTTTCAAAATACTGCAAACTACTTGGTTGTTATTGCAAGAGGAAAGCACTTTTCCCCCAAATGCTGTTGTAATTTTCAATTAATTGCATACGGTACTGTCTGAGTAATAAAGTTATTAAATATTGACTGATTCCTTACTCTCCCACTGCTCTCAGTATATCTATGAAGGGTTTCCCAGAGGAGCTTTTGACAGGCTTTAAACAATCAACCATGACAGCGTGGAGGAAAAAGTATTGTTTAGCTTGCTAATCTCCCAGCTCTTGTGTTTTCAAGGCGATTTTAGTGCTTTTATCAGTGTGTCCTAGTTCCTGTTCCCCTTTTATAATCATTGTGCTAGCCTTGGATGTTGACAGGCTGTGGTACCTCATGGCTGGATGGTCTGACTTAAAAGCCCTGAGACATCTTTTTCCCCAGACACTACTCCTGCAGAGAGGTCCCTGCCAGTTTCCCAGGGCCATCCATATGTATGTATGTTTTTGGTTTTTTCCATGATTTTGGTTGGCTGATATTTTTCATGTTCTCATTCTCCTCCTCCCAACAAAAATCTGCCCACATTTCCTTGGAGGTTTGTGAGCCTTCTGTGGGAGGATTTGAATATTAGTTCTCCATCTTTTCTGTGTCCCTCTATTTTTATTGCTCTCTCCTTTTGCTGATTTATGGCATATATGGAAGCCAAGATGCAGTAAAGGACATAAGTCATATAAAAAGAATGCATGTAGTTAACCAAGTTTTTTACCTGTGCCCTGTCTAATATCTTGATATAAATGCAGATATTGCATTGGGTGATTGAAAGTGAAAGTATCTGTCTTATCTTTGCAAAAGGTTGCCACATCTTAGCGGAAATAATTATCTTCTGCACAGCTGTGGTGATAATTATGGTGTTACAATGAGTGCAGTTTTCTTGAAGTTATTGTGCTTAGCAACAGACCTGTTTTCTCTGTTTTCCTAGTTTCAGCTGATTCACACTGATCTATTTTTCTCACAGGGATTAACTTTGGGTGGGGAAAAAAAGAAATCTAACTTGAGATGTTCTACAAATCATGCAGTCAACTTCCGTGTGTGTGGGAAAGCTGCAAGGTCAGAACAGCTAGAGTGTAAGGGTTTGTTCTCACCCTGGGAAAAACAACTTTCTGGGCATGATGTCTGCCCTGCCAGACTGCTGCTTGAGTCAAAAAAGCAGCCATGAAAAGATGTAATTCCAGCACTGCTTGTATGCAGTATGAATGCTTTATTTTCAGTGTCTTCACTTCTTTCTGTCTGGCTTTAACAGATAAAAGCCAAAGACAAACAAATGGCACTTTTCTGTTCTTTGTTAGCTATGGCAAAATACAAGAACTTTTTCTGTAGTAAACTTTTGAAGTAGAGTGAACAGAATAGAATGTATTTCGCAGTTATTTGCTAGTAAAATGTGCTGTCATCTTTACAATAGCAAGCCTTAGAAGAAAGCTAGAAGAAGGAGAAAGCCTTGGAAAAAAAGGAGTTCTGAAATATGAACTTTGAGGGTATTAAATAAATCACTGTATGAATGACTGAACAGTCATGTGCTGTTCATGGTCAGCTGATCTCCATTCCATCCATGCTTTTATTAAATGCCTTTTACTTTGTGCTTCTTTTGACAGTAGATGTCTGTAGATGAGATTAGGTAATTGACTGGATGCTGTGTAAACCCAGGCAGTTTAAAGCAAGTGCTGTAGAAGGTCTCCAAAGTCTATTCTACCATTTCCATTAGCCTCTGTAAAGTGTTCTGATAAGATCAAGATGCATAAGATATTATATGTTAAATTATGCAGCCAGCTGGCTGACTGTGCTGCTGGAGCCTGGGGGACTGACAAAAGCTATTGTTAGGGCCAGCCAGAGGTGCTCCTTCCTTTTTGAACTTTGCATATTAAAAGTTTTTCTGTTCAGTCTCTCCCCAAAGGCTGGAATTTAATTTTTTTATCTTTTTTTTTTTTTCCACAGGATGATTACATTGACGGCACGAAACCAATTTAAAATAAAAGAAGCAGAGGACTGCATTTCCAGAGAATTTTTTTTTCTTGGTATTTATGCTTTTGTGGCATCAAACAAGATGAATTTTGAAACTCAGTCAGAAGACAATAATTAACTGGGGCACTATATGATAGAATCTTGGAGGAAAAGAAAAAAGTGCTTATTTGAAATCTGGATGTTTTAGTAATTTAAGGATAATTGAGAATCTGTAATGAAAACACCCCTTATCACAGAGCTCCAAGTGGGTATTTAAAAAGAAATTGGCAGTGGAGGAAGAGTATATTAATATGAATGCAGCAAGAAGCAGGGGAATGAGGTGCACAGTGAGGGCAACCTAACACAAATCTGTACAAGCTTTATTTTGTTCTGTGCAAACTGAGTCCTGACTGCCCTAACATACAAAGTAAACTGACCAGCTTGTTTGGTGCAAGGGTTCTTTGCAGCCACAGGCCAGGTATGTAGCTTTTTTTTGGCACTGCCTCTGGAGAGGAAAGCTTTTTTTTTTCTGGAAGCCACAGTTCCCTTTTTGTCCCAATACTTTTTTCAGTATCCCACTTGAATGAACTAGTCTAGGAAAAATAAGATTCCTGTAATGTAATTTAGTAATGAATGAGTTTCTAAAGCAGAGTGAGCAGAGGGTATATTCAAGAATGTGATGTGGAAAAGGAAGAGCTAAAATTCTTTGAATGAATCTTACTAGTCTGCTCTCTGTGCTAAACCCAGCTCCCTTTGAAACTTTACTGGGTTTATGTTTTCTGCTCTGCTGTTGCTCTACAGGAAGCAATGAAGGTCCATTGCTCTGGGTCCTACAGCTGCAGACTGGTACTTCTTTTCCTTGAAGATCAGTGTTGTTGTTTGATGCAAATTCCTTTGTGTCCTGCCTTGCAGCACACATTTTCCTTTGTTTACTGCCTACTGGCACCTGGAAAGCAATTATCTGTTCCTGTCCCCAGTGCCCACAAGGTCCATGCTTCCCTGCCTCCCATGGCTGACTGCTTTTAAAAGGAGAGTGCTGTACCCATCAACAGGTGTTAGCAGCATCTGCCATCGACATGGCATCACCCTATCAGCCCAGCAGCCTCCTGCCAAGGAGCTGGCACTCATTTCATTGCACACACTCCCCATCTGCACTCAGAGTCACTCACCATCTCGTGCCCTGGTGGCTCTGGCACGTGTCTTGGTGTGGGCCCAAAGCCCCCCAGGCAGATGGGCTCAGGCTGCCCCAGTGTGTGCAGCAGGGATGGTGCATTTGTAAAACAGCAGCAGGATTCCCACCTAGGAGAGGTAGTGCAGCTTTCAGGCATGGACTCACCTTTTGAATCCCCATGGGTGGAGTATACTCTGATCTGTGTTTCCCTGACTATTTTTGCTGTTATTCAGTGCTGTGACTAAGGTCTATATCAGCTCTTATTCTTATCTCTGCAGAAAGCCTAGTCTTCAAAATGTATTTTCTATTTTGTTAGTTTTCTTTGAAAATGAAAGTATTACAAGTCTGATTGCCAGTGTATATACAGAGGAGCCTACTTCCTGTGGATAATACACTGTACTGAGGATGTGTGATGGCTTTTGTTGTGTTTCTGCCATGTCTTTGTTGCTGTGCTGTCTCCTTGTGACTGTGTAATTGTAAAAGGTAATCTGCCTTTAGGTCTTCTTTTTTACAAACCCAAGTAACTTGTGCCCATCATTCTCCCTTTGCCTACAGGTTTCTCAACAAATTATGTGTTCCTAGAAGCTCAGTGGCCCCTAACCAGAAGTGTTTGAACCCAGAACTGGCCAGGTGGGTAGTGTGGGTTTGGAGACACTCGGGATGTTCTGTGAATGCCTCTGCTCTCTCTTGGAAAAGGCCATTCCAGTCCCATCTGAAGTGCCAGAGCTGAGATTGTGTTTGTCACTCAGTGCAGAAAAACTGTAATGATCCTCTGATGACAATGCCCATGGACTTGACCTACAAATCACTTGAATGACACAATCCTAATTCTATTGAAGGGGTGAACCCTAAACTTGACGTGACCCCTTAAAATCTTCCCAGCCTTTTCTGACTTCAGGGAGAAGCTAAAAAAGAATATGCCCCAGACAGCACAGTCTGGCCCAAAGGACCAGCCATTTGAATGGCAGTAAAATTTCTCATTAAACTTGTGACCCAAACACTGGAAAATATCCCCTGAATGATTTATTTTTTGGTTACTCACATGGTTCAGAAGGGAAGTTGTCACATCAAATGGCACAGTAATGCCTCCTGGGTTTCTGTAGGGAAGTGCATGTCTTACTTCAGTGATTGTTCTTTCTCCAAAACCTTCCTATTTTCTAAGTATTGTTTGCTGATTGCCGATTACTTTTGTTAAATTTAGTGGAGAGCCAATCACAAAAAACTAGGTGGAATGTAATAGTAGCATTATGTTTGATTGTCTTCCTTTGGAATTAATATTCCAGAAATCCTATTTTAGTGGTTGTACTGCTTAGTGACTGAGCAGAAACTTGGAATGAGACAACACTGCTCCAGCTGGGACCAGCAGGGCTTGGAAGGTATGAGTTGTTGCAAGGGGTGGCCTGAACACCTTTATTGCCCAGGCAGTTTTGGATCAGTCATTTAGATTTCTCCATCAACTTATAAAGCTTTACTTGTATTAAATACCCATCTGCGTTCTGGTAGCTTGATAAATCTGGATGACTCTAATGGACTTTTTAAATATATGTGATGCATAGCAAAGTGTTGCCTTCCCCCTCATTTATTTGTAAAATCTTTTGCATTCTTTATAAATGTACCCTTGAGAGATTAGCTGAAGCCCATATTTTTCCTGTGGGAGATGGTGAAAAGAACTAAATGGAAGCATTAGTCTGAATTGTAAAAAATAACCAGTTGATCAAACTGAACTAAGGTAGCCATGCTTAATCCTGAATAATTCCCCAGTGCTAGTACAAGCATTCCGTGTGCTAGGTGGAGCTAGCATGACATTTTTAAGGCAGCAATAGAGAAACCCAGTCCTGCTATAAAAGGACAATGTGTTTATATATTTTAGATCATTCACTACTAAAATTAATGATAGGTTTCACCCTTCTGCCAAAGCTCCTTTGTAATTTTCTTTTTAGCCCCGTTTCAGATAAACCTTTTTAGTGCTCCTGGGTTAATGTGTTCAGGCTGAGCAAGCACAACTCACCAGTGAGTGTCCAGCAAAGGGGCTGGGACAGAGTGCTGCTCTGGCCAGCTGGAAGGTGCTGAACTGACTCCTCAGCCAAGGCTGGAGCAGCTGTGGCACCCCAGCAGCCCAGGACAGGGGAGCAGAGACAGGACAGGACAGGACAGAGGCAGGACAGGAGCAGAGAGCTCGGGACACCACGTTCTGCAGCAGTGCACTGACCACTGGGCTCCTCTGCAGTGTTTCCCCCACCTCTCCCTGTTCCCCACTGGTGAAGAGAGTGTGAAAGGGAGAACAAGGGTGGCCAGGGGCCTCACAAGGTACCATGGGTGCAGAAGGGGATGGTGTTACCTCCCTGTATTCCAGGAGGATCCCTGGGGGCACAGGAGCTCTTGGAATTCTTGGGGAAACTGAAGAGTGTGCAGAGCTGTCCCCAGCTGTCCAGCCTAGGACAAGGCTGAGATGAAGGTTGCTGAGCCATTTCAGAACAAGGTTTTGACAGTTGCTCTATGAGAAACCTCCTCTTCAGCCCAGCATGAGCAGGTCTCCCCTCTCTGCTGTGGTGTGTCAGTCTTGATATCTCACTCCTCTCTCACTTTCTCAGCTGGGGATTTTGGACCTTGCAGGTTTAAATAACTTTTTCTGTGCTCTGACTCCATCAGGTGCTGCCCAAAGCATGGATAAGCTCATGCTGCAGCTGAGACACAGAGGGACACCCCCAGCATGCAGGTTCCCAATGCAGTTTTGTGATAAGAGAAGGCTCACTGCTTCCACAGCCCCAGGAAAGGGATGCTGCATCTGGGAGCAGCAGGGCAGGCAACAGCAAGGCAAAGGAAAGGTGGGGATTGTCCTTTGGCTGCATATCAGAAATATGGTCTCTAAAGGTGGAACAGGAAGTTGGAGGTGTGAATCTGCTGGTTCCAGTGTGGGCTTGACAGGTTTGTTCTGTGTTGCTTCCTGTGGACTTCTGAACAGAAACAATATTTGTCAAATTCTGGCAAATGTATGGGGTAGCATCCTTTCAGAATTCTTCCAAAACTACATAGTATAAACTAAAAGAGATATAAATAGAAAATTGAATTTTGCTATAAAGTTTTGTGAAATTTTTGATGTAAGGAAGAATTTAATTACAAATAAAATCCTATAAATAAAATAAAATAAAAAAAGAAGGAAGATGAGGTGGGGAGGGTGCCAGAAGGTGTCCAATGACTTTGGTTTGTCTCCCTGTGCCACTGGGAGCTGGATGCTCCTCTGGGTTTCTGGGCCTGAAGCTGATGACACATGAGTTCCTCATTTGACATTAACTAGTACAGTGCTTCTTTAAGACCTCTTCTCACAGGATTTCCCTGGTATTTGTGTATCCCAGTTGAATACAGAGCTTGCTCATCATGGTTGCCTGTTCAGATCATCCTGTTTTTGGAGTCTTCGTTGTTGCAGGCGGAAGCTGATGGGGACTAAGCTGCATTGGTGTTTTTCAAAGCACCTCCCAAATATGTATGGAATCTTGGGGTCATTTTAAAGAATGGGTTATGAACTTGGTTAGCCCAAAATAACTCATCAGCCAGCACCAGAGGTAGAGGAGAACCCATGTTTCCCAGCTTCCCAATAGCAATAGGCATTAGCTCCCTGTTTGCTCAGCAGAGAGACAAGGACCCTGGCGTAGGAAAGTCAAGAGATCTAAAAGTAGCATGTTCTTCCTACGACTTATCAGCTGTTCACAGCACATATGGCCAGAAAGGAAGCTTAAATAATTCAGTCTCACTCCTTTTTATCCCAGCTCAATTTAACCTAGTTGTCCTACAGTAAAGCTATTACCAGCACTCACCTTCCTAAAATACTTCTAAGATCCTCTTTGCCTGCACCAAGAAACAGAGGATCTGCTTCCTGTAGTTTGGGATCTGTATCCATGTTTAATCATTCTTGCTGCATTTGAATCTCAGGAGAATTTGTCTTTCAATAGCCAGGTGGTGACTTTGGTGCAGCTTGTTTTCTCTTTGGCACCTTTTTGGTTTTTTTATTCATAGCTGCTACCTTTCTTTTGTTACTGAATAAGAAAGAAGCAGCACTAATCAGAGCCATGCCCCCCCATTTCTCAATGATAATTTGTCTTTTTTGAGAGCTTCATTTTGAATAGGTTGATTTGTACTTGTAGATACCAGAGCTGATTTTGGCCATAGGGTTTGGCCCAGATGTCTCTGACTACAGAGGACATTCAGTAGATATAAGATTATTGTCTGATGATCTATTCCTGTACTCCTATTTTAATGTTCAATTTCTCAAACACATCTGAAAATTTCAGAGAAATCAAGGTTGACCTCTCAAAAGTAGTTCAGGTAGGAAGCCTTGATAAAGGTGAAACCAGCTAGTTTGTAAAAGGCAGCTGTGGGGGACCTTATAATCCCCAGGCTGTCCAAACATGCTCTTTTGAGTCTTTGCCAACACATTCATTGAATTCTGCAGACCTTAGTCACAGTGCAAATACTTCAATTTCTAAATCACAGATACAAGGGCTGTGGGATTCTAATGTCTAAATACAATAGAATATTTTCAAGCACAACATAAATACTGATTATAAACGAAACAAAACAAACCTCACAAAAACCACAATATGATGCTGATATCTTAAATATTCATGATCAGAAATATCTGCTTTTAAGTAAGCCAGGTCAAAAGAGTAGTTTTTTCCTTGCAAATAGTGTGTTTGAAAGGATATTTAGTCTCTGATGTGCCTAGCTTTTTCCTGCAGTGAACTCCCATTCTAATCCCCATGCATCTCCTTGGGTAAACACTGCAGACTGGTCCTATGATGTTTCCCAGTGAGGTGCTGCAGCCTGGCAGTGTGGCTTGCTTGGATGCTAATGCCTTTTTTGAACTTCTGAATTTTTTCCAACAGAAATAAACCTCAGGATTGATGGCTCACCAGGCTAATGTGTGTGTGAGTGTTCAAAATTGTAAACACTTTAGTTGCTCCTTTTATTAGTTTGGCTGGGAGGTAGCTTCTGAGCAAGGTGGGTATTAAAGCTCAGTACTGTTGCTTCCCAAGCTCCATGCTCAGGAATTTTCTATTGCACCTCTCTTCTGGATGAAAACCCCTCACTCTCAGTCCAGTGGTTCTGAACTCCAGATGTCCATGGGGTCATGGTAGGCGCTCAGTAGCTGATTATTGGTAGGGACTGATAAGAAAAACTGAAGAGTGATTGGTGATACAAAATATTGGGAGCTGCTCTCTTAGGCAGCCTGGAGAACAAGTTCAGAGAACCCTGGGGTGGAAGGCTTGGCATATGTCAGAGACTCTGTAATTAATTTGTAGCCAAGAGCTTGTGGGGAGTACAGAATTGGAGCTTTTAAGAGAAGCTTTCACTATTTGCCAATTTTTTTTTTCTTGGTCAGAATTTCCAGTTCATGGTTTGTAGAGGAGCTGTTCAGTGGACTGAGGATGGCTTTTACTGCATGTAACAAAAGTGGATGCAAGGCTCTGGAGGGACAATCTCCCTGCCTATTGCTTACCCAGGGTGTCCTGGCTTCTTCCAGTGCTGCTCTCGCCATCATTATCTGCAGGAGTTCGGGTGCTCACCTGTATGGTTTGGCCAATGCAATGCTTCAGTGCATGAAGAGCACAAGTGAAACTCCAGCCACCCTCATCACTCTCCAGAAGGCTGAAATGATTGTGCTGGCATTGCCTTTCACACTGTATGAAGCCCTTTCCTCCCATTTGTAAGGATTTTTACATGTGACCTGAAGGATGAGCTGACAATAGACACATGAATGGTTTACGTGATGTATGAATTGTTTACTTACCTGCCACAAACCAACAATGATCTTTTGCAACTTGGTTAACAGCAGGGGACAAACCATTTCTTGGAAGATGGATTAGTCTTCATGCACTATATGAGTGCAGGAAAGAATAATTACAAAGAGAGGTCAGATGTTCAATGTCAGGAGTAGAGCACGAGGATTTTGTAACATGAAGGCTGAGGTCAGTATTCTGGGATTTCTGAGCAGAGATAGCCACAATATTTACAGGACCCATGCAAGTGGGTACAGTTTCATCCTGCCAGGCCTCCATCTCTCTTATTCAAGTCCAAAGTAGCCATTTAAACTAGTGCTGTTATTTTTATAAATCCCAGTAGGGTCAGCATGCTGGATGCTCTTGAATGTGCCTGCTGTCTCTTGGGTAGCTGCTTGTTTTGTGTGCATGGCCACCACCTGAGAGCTCTGAGTTTCAAAAGGTTTTAGAGTTGTTATTCCTCAGGTATCACGTAGCAATACACTTGAAAACATGTTTCTGAAAGTTGGGAATAGTTAGAGTCAGGCTTCTGATTTCCAAGGTTATTTTTCTTTTCTTTTTTTTTTAAACCCCCTATGTAGTGGTGGCTGTGTTTCTTGCAGGTTACATTTATTTATTATGCATTTAAAGTCTTTGAGAAAGGTTGTTCTCCAGTGCTTTTCTTTTTGTGAAGTCCTGTATACTCTAATTAGAATACATATATTTGGGGGAATGTGCAGTTTAGTACAATTGTGATGTGAATTTTGGGTCTTCCAGTTCTTTGAAGACATCTTTAATGATTCAGCTTTCTGTAGTATGACACTTCACGATATGATGGCTTCCTTACACTCAAATATCTTTTAGAATGAAGTCTCACATTACACCAAATCCAAAAATTCTACCCTTGCAAACGTGTGCATAATTTTTAGTGACAGATCTGGTATCTGACAGAAAGATGTGACCCTGCTGACCCGAGTTTCTCACGCCAAAACACTCTGTTGTACAAGATGGAATAACTCAAATAAGCATTTGATCTTATGAATTTAATAGGGTCGGTCATTTTCCCTGAATTTAAAGTTGGGTGGTCCATCAGGCCTCACAGTTTAAAAAAGTAATAGTGCCTGTAAACAGACTATTTCTGTTGAGTGTGTTGCAGAGGAGTGCCTTTTTTCAGGACAGGTACTTGTAGTGATGTGCTGGTAGTCACTGCTGTGTTTGCATACTAATCAATAAGCTCAGGAAGCATTAAACTCTAGAAATCCTCAGCTGTCTTCTGGAGAACAGATTTGATCTTTGATACTCAGGGGAGATACCTCAGGAGTATAAAGTCTTAAGTGTCTCTATCTAGCATTTTGATTATACATGTTTTGTAGGTCTGGTATTTAAAAGACTTTCTCTAAGATATGCAATGCTTAATAAATCCATTTTGGACTAATGCATTGTGGTATTTTGGCACAAAGCTGCATGGTCTCGAAGCAGTGAAACATGCATTGTCTCATCAGGGGATCATATTTTAATAGCCCCTCTGTACTAGCACTGCAGGAAAGAAAGAATTTGTTTTGCTGTGATGCATTCTTGCATCAGTGGTAAGTATTTCCTGCTTTTGTGTTAATGGTACCTTCTCTTTCAGACTATTTTTCAGGAAAGCCTGAAGTTACAGGATGCTTAACTTACTTTTCACCATAGTAATTTATTTTGGCTTTGTGTGCCCAGGCTAAAATATCCACACCGCTAATAGCTTCCCTCACGGTGATGGAGGCAGGTATTGATCAGGCTAATTTTGGTGTCTCCATGGGCTTGGAGAATCAAAGGTGATAACGGGTTGCTGTGTGACGCAAAGCGGCTTACCAAGGTTCAGGGCTTCACATTAGCTCGTCCTGCTCAGAAAAGCATATTATCTATGGTAACAACTGCTACTGAGGAAAAAGTGAAGATTTTTAATAGGGTAAATCACCTGGTTTGCAGACTTCTGAGTTTCAGATACCAGCTGTTAAGGGGCTAGGGAGGGAAAAGCTTGATGTGGGCTGGACTTACTGGCATTGTTACTGTTGTATCTGTGCTGTGACATGGTAAAGGACAAACCAGAGTATCCCAAGGCACTCAGAGGAGGGGATGAGGAGAAGCAAAGAGTGAACATGTGGCATTCAGCTGGTGCACAGCCTGCCGGCCCCAGCCCCCGGGCAGGCGGGAAGTGGCTGTGGCCCCAGATGCTACAGCTGGTCTAAGACCTGCTGAACTCATCACAGTTTTGTGACACGCTGGGTTTCAGTGCCTCAGCTTGTATCTGTGCAGAAAGGATATCCTTGCTCTGTAACACCGAGGTGCAAAACTGCACCTGCTGCTGCTGCGGTCCTGGCCAGTGTCCCCAGCGGGAGCAGTGCCACTAACCTGGGTCTCCTGCCATGACCAGAGAGGGACACCATGCCCCTCGGGTGTACCAGGCCCTCCCTGCCTGCTGGAGACAATGGCTGGTGCTGTGTGGGATCCGGTGGGGCCAGCGTGCCCATGTCTGGCTGGGATGCTGGTGGAGGTGCCAGTGACAGGGGTCAGCAGCCAGGCTGGGTCACAGGGGCTTGGTTGGACTCCCAGGACAGCGGTGAAGGTGTGTCAGGCCGCACTCCCAGCCCCTGATACAGGCACTCCTGCTAGCTGCCCCTTTACTTCCCGACTCCTGGGGTGCTCTCCCTCCCCGCACCCGGCCAGGGCTCCTGCCTGGGCTTCTTGGCTGCCTGCAGATGGGGGAGACGCCGGGACTGAAGCTGTGGGCGTTTGCATCCTCAACAGACACATGTGAGCAATGTGCCTTTAAGACTAGCAGGAGAGCAATAGTATCTCCCTCCCTCCTGTTAATTGTAGCATGTTTTCAGCCATGCTTTCCAGTCACATTCGCAGGCTGTGAGAGGGAGCAGCGCTGCCGCTGGCCAGCCGGGTGTCCCCCGGACAGCCTGTGCCCGCCGAGTGGGTGCCCGCAGGTGCTGGGGCAGCGCCCGGCCCCGCAGAGCCCTGTGCCAGGAGCGGAGCCCTGCGTGCCCGACTTTGGGTGACTCTGCTGGGCTCGCCACATCACTTGTGCTCCTCTCGTGTCCCTCAGCTCCTCGCCCGCCCGGCCGTGGCCTCCAGCCGCAGGGTCAGACCTCTGGCCACCCCACCCTCTCCGGGGCTCCCGCGTGGGCTACGAGCGGTGCTTTGCTGGAGCCCGGGGATCTGCAGCGGGTGATGCGGTGGGAAGCGTGTGGTGCATGCCTGGGGATGCTGTGGGCTACTGTGGGATCGCCTGGCTCCCTGAGCACAAAGTGACTGCAACTAACACGAGGTTGGGACTACTTCTCGGAAGATGCCCTGCGTGTCTCCGGTCATTCGTCTCCGGCCTCACCGCAGAATATTTGGAGTTGATAGCCTTCTTCTGCCGAGGGGGGACAAAGGCAGAGGCCTCCAGAGGGTTAAGAGCATCTGCTTTTACGCCAAGTGTTTGAGCAGGAAATAATCTGCAGAGATACATGTGCAGCAATTCAACGGCTGCTGCTCTCTCAGGCTGCCGCTGCTGCAGTTCGGTGTGTGACAGGAGCCGCGCCGCTCACAGAAGATGCTTTCTTGGTGTGTCCGAAGCCCCAGGCATGGCAGCAGAGCCCCGGCTGTCTGAGCTGGGGTAAATGTCTCCATCCAAGAGGAATTATGTTGACTTGCTGGCTCTGTCGGCTCACGGAGGTAGGTGCTGCTGCCTGTGCAATATGCCATGATCTTTGTCGGGGGGATACAGTCCTCAGTCTGGGGTATAAAATTTTTAAAAATTTTCCATGGGAACAGGGCTTAATTTGCAATCTATAATGCCAGACAGAAAATACGTGTGTGATTTCTTTGTGTGCAGCAGGGAGGAGAGGGCAAAGGATACCTGAGCGATACCTTTTTCTGCTTGGCAATAAAGTTGTTGCACTTAATTGAAACAAACTACCCTCTGTCTCAGCGAAATGCACCTGGGAGCTTTTACTTCTTCCTGCTATATGACCTTTCGATGAGGTTGGCTGCAGTACGCTGGGTTATGCTTTGGTTCAGAAACTGGGACACAGTGCACTCTACAGGTCCCTTCATTCTGCTCCTGTGGATGTGGGGAGGACAGAGGGCACCCACACAGAGAGGGAAAATGCTGCTGACAGGGAGCTGGTGGGTTTTTTGAGCAGTGAAATTACACTAAGAGGAAGAAAAAAGGTGATCTTCTTCCCTGAGGAAGAGGGAATGTTGAGGTCCTTGGGGGCTGATTTTGGTGTTTGGAAGTAGAGATGGAAATTTGCTTTAGAAGCAGCAGTGTATGAGTCTGGGGTTTGTGTTTAGCTTTCCCAGCCCTGTGGAGAGGAGTTTTTTCAACTCTAACTACTTTACCACCCAGAATATTTGCTTGAGAATTTTTGCATCAATACCTGAGAGAAAAAGACCTGCCAGTGCCATCAAATTTACTTAGGCTTGTTTTGAAAGTTGCCTTCTTGAGAAATCCCTAACAAAATCAACAGCAGCTAATACTATTGCCTTCTCACCATCAGGGCATGTTTTTTTGGCTTGTCTTGAGACCTCCAGCGGGAGCTTTATTCTGTAAAGATTAAGCTGAAAGGAAAGTTTCCAGTTTTCTGGAAAAGCAGAGTGTTGGGCATTGAATATATTTGATTTTGTTGGGCCATATATGTGGGTTTGCCTGTTGGCTCCTGAATGCAGACCCTGCCAAGGAAACCTGGCTGTGCAGAAGAGGAAGGTGCTGCCTGGATTCCGCACCTGCATCACATGGACATGGTTTGTGTTTGTTTCTGGCATTGCAGAGCTATTGATACAGCACAGCCAACAGTGCCATTGCTGTGTAACAGTTTCAGAAGTGTTTCTGTGGCATCCTGGCAGAACAAATGTGTCATTCATGACTGCACTCTTCAGGAAAAAGAACAGCACTGTCATCTGCACTGTAAATCTCTTTAGTCACTTTTGTTTTCTTTGCTCAGGTAGCAACACATTCTTAACTGGAATGTGTTGCTACCTGAGCATTTTTGTCAGAGCATTTGTAATTGCCTCCTCAGTTTCCCCAGGGCTATTGTGCTGTGTTTGACTCAGCACTGACATATCTCATAGGGAAGTCTGGAGTAGAATCCACCTCCCCCACCCCCTTTCTTAAATTTTTTTTTTTTCCCTGTAATTTGGGCCCTGATGCAGTCAAGAACATGTTTCCTTCTCTTTTGCAAGAACAGGACACCTGTGTATGTCCTCCTCTGGGATCCTGTAGAGAAGACCTCTTCTGTTCTGCAAGACCTCTGTGTTGGAGGTGGTCTGGTGGATTTGTTATTGTGCATGAATCAAGAAACCACAATCCCTGCCAGGGATGGAGGCTGTGATGATACCTGGGGAACAGGTGCTCTTTCCGTCCCAAGAGAGAGGATCCCTTCTTACCCACTTCTTACCTAGGTGATATCCAGTGCTCCATAGCAACACTTATTTCTCCCACAAAGAGAAGAAAAATCTCCTGGCTTCACTTGGAGCGGTGAAAACACAAATGTACAAACATTCAATGGAGTCTCACCAGTGTAGAAATGGTATAAAGTCATCTGAATGACTTCTTTCTAGAACAGGACTTATAAAAGATGGTGAGCATTAAGTAATACCACTGCCTGTGCAGGAAACACTAGAAAAGAATATAGATTAGTCATCCCATTTACTGCTGTTTGCACACAGACAATGGTGATTAGAACTGGCTGAATCAAAGCAAAATGGTTCTTAAACAAAATTTCAGAATTCAGAATTGATTTGGCCACTTGCTGGCCAGTAACTATTTTGGTCATCTTTGTGCCTCCATTCCAGCAAGTGTCTTTTTCAAAAGGTCCTTCTACAAGAACAGCAAGATGTTGGGGCGTATTTCCATGTGTTGTGTTCTGAAGAAGTTAATGGGAATATTTTCTTTATAGCCTTACTTGTATCTGCTCAGGAAATCAAACCGGTATATTTGAACCACTGATTATTTCTGAGAAGCCTTTCTGGTCATCCATAAAGTTCAGCATTAAACTCTAACTATGTGGAAGTTGAGAGCTATTTGTTAGAGTTAATAATGGTAATTTTAAAACTTGTAATTTATTAAATGGGGACTGTCCAGCATTTTGTGTCACACACACTGCACTGGTCACCTTCCTGTGCCTGGCAGTCACATTGTGCCCACGCTGCAGACAGGGCAGGGACTCTCCGCTGTGCCCCTCTGCAACAAGGGGCTAAACCTGATGTTCTTATGGGCCCAGTGGTGACCTGGCAGCAGAGATGCTGGGATCTCTGCAGGTTTGCCCTTCTGGAGACAATGCCTGTCCTTGTCCATTAGGTGCTGTGCCTGCCCAGCCATGCTGGAATAGCTGGCGAGTCGTGTGCTGCTCATCAGTCACAGGTGGCGCAGGACACAGGAAACAGAGCAAAGAAATAACTGTTGGCTAGGAAGTGATTCCCCTGGCTTCTGTAGGGATTTAAACAAATCCTGTTTAAATCACGTACCTGCACTCTTTGAGCAACCATTGCATTTTTATGGTTTGTATGCTGCTTGTAAACCACCTACAGGTGAGTAAAGTCCAGAAACTGTTGAGTCGGAGATAAAACTGTTCCTTTCTGAGAGTGCCTGGAGTGTCTTTAAGAGATTGTGCTACTGCATTTGAAATCTATCTGGCTTTGTACCACTTATAAAATGCATTCACGGTAGGTGGTGGCATCAGTCTCCTCTTAGTGAATGCAGATATTTATATTATGCAAAAGGTTTTCTCACTTTGCTGCATTCAGATGATGACTGGAGATACCATTCTTGTTAGATAAAAAACTGAGTCTGACTTTAGAGGTGAATTCAAAGAGCAATTTCTATTTAATATATATAGCAACAAATAGGAACAAAGCTGCTTAAGGAGTACTTTAATGATGAATCATTATATTGCTCTCACCAGTCTGAAAGGCAATAAAAGTAAAAATGGAGTGCCAGGATTTAGTCACTTAGAAAATGTACAGAAAGGGACCTGTATTGTAGAGAGGGTTTTACACCACATCAAAAAAACGTTTTGAGGTGCAAAATCATCAAGTGACTTTCCACCCCAAAGATGAGGCAGCTGCTATCTATTGTTTATTATTCCAGAAGGTCAATTTCTTTGGTTGTGACTAACCCAATTTAATAATTTATTGCTTTCTTTTAAAACCCTGATTCCCCCCACCCCCGGATCAGGACAGATGCTGTCATAATGTTTCTTCAATGCTATAATTTTTATTACCAATCCTAATTAAGTGCTGTAACTTCTGAAAATCAGATTAATTTGAACCATCAGCCCAGTGTAAATGCTGCTATCATCAGAGATCATAAAATGTTCAAGGCACCATAATTCTACTACATAGCTGCAGTGGCAAGTGTCCAAGGATCTGGCTACCTTTGTTCAGCTGACATGGACTGAAATGTGTGCACTTCTGAGCAGTGCAGCATGAATAGAAATGATGCGTTCCTCAGCTGTTGAATTGTACATTCCAGCCATAGGTCAACAAACATGAGAGAAATGGCATCACCCCCCCCATCACTGTAATACTCCTTCTGTGCTAAAAATACTGTATGAGTTCTGTGGTTTCTGCACAATTGATAAAGGTGGGAGGTTGCTGCACAGAAAAGCTGGACTTTATTTGATATGATACAGGTGAGCCCCACTGCCAACCAAGATTTTTCCATCCTTGGGCCATGGTCCATGAATTGAAGTTGCACAGTAACTACTCCAGCTAATTTGCTCTACAGCCAGGACACAGTCTGATCATCACTTTGGTCTTCTGGACAGCAGAGCATGTTCTGGTAACTTGGTTCCTTTATGACCAATTTCTGTATTTTGAATTATTTTTTTCCTCCACTGATATTAGGTAGCAAGTAATAAATTCTGATTCCAACTCAAGCAGTGGCAAAGTTGGTCTCCATGCTCTGTCCCAGCTTTATTTGTTAGGTGTGACAGTATGGAAGATCTCACTGGTCATTACAGATGTAATTACCTGCCCCTGACAGGCAGAAGGGCATTAATCTGACACAGCAAGCATTTGTGTTAGAGCTTCATGTTTAGATTTTCTTCACAGCTGAGAAAAAAGCACTCTGAGGGAACCATTACCCTTGTCTACAGCAAGATGAGATGAATTGCAGGCTAGAAATGCCCAGTTCTCTCCAGTCCTGTGGATGGAGCCTGTGTGACTGGCTCAGGGCTGGGTGTGGGGGCGGTGGCAGCAGCACTGGGTGAGATGAGCTCCCCCCACAGCAGCAGCTGGTCTCAGTCTATATTCAGCAAACCACCAGCCCCATCTGGGCTGCTCCAGGCTCCTTTGAAGGGTTTGGTGGAGGATCTGACCCTGCAGGTTTTACTGTGCCTCTCTGAACTGAGTGCTTTTGTGAGTCCTTGTGATGGAGTGGGGCTGTGAAGCGTGTGCTGCTGCTGCTGCCTCTGAGCATCCCCAGAGCAGGAGTTATGTTTCTGCTCGCTGGGACCTGATATTGCTACTTGATTCCATAAAGCACCTCTTTGAAAGTCATGCTTCCCCCTCCTGTTCAACAGCAGTTTTATCTACCAGACTTGTATGTTCCAGGCTTTATGGTGAAAGCAAAGTAGGAAAATCTGTGTCAGTTACAGAATGATGTGGATAAAACATGTTTGTGTCAGTGGGTGTTGTGGATCTTCTGCTCCTGCCCACTTCCCAACACCTTGATTGTATGCAGACAGTTACTGCTGCAGAAAGACCAGCAGAGTGAGATTTGTGCCATAAAGAGTTTTATATTTGAGATTTACCCAGCAGGCTTGTTTCAGCCAAAATGTGGAATTTTGAGCGTGGTTTCATGCCAAGAGTTGCAGCATTTGACCACAATTTTTCTTTTTTGGCATATGTGACATTTAGAAAGCTCTGGGCAGACATATATGATTTTAGAACAGCTATTGCTTGCAGAAGAAAAAAATAATAAAATGCAGAAACATATTAATTATCCACACTTAAATATATATAGAGGTTTGCACACAGTTATTGTGGACATTGTTATCTGGAAGACTGTAATATTAATGTTTCTAATGGGGTCTATTGTAAGTCTCCTGAAACTCTTACAGTTATGGATTAAATTTAATATACGCTTCCTTTGAAAAAGCCTGTATTTTTATATTTTATGGTACCCAGTGCTATGAACTTGGCTTACAACAATAAAATAGCTGAATGCTGGAATAAATGTACCAAACAGCTCTCTTGTCTTGATAACTTACCTGCTTTTAAATGTTAATCATCTCATTTTCTATTTTCTAAAACTGTGTGCAAATATAAAACCTCATATAAACAAGCAGGTTTGAGCACTGTAGTGTGAATTTGGCAAATATTCTCTAGCAGTCCTCAGTTCTGCAATGCATACGTGGTCCTTGGGATCATCCTGATGACACAGGCTGTAGAAAATTTCACCCAGCAACCTCTCCCTGCCTTTCAGAAGAATATTCAGGCTTATTTAAAGAGTGCAGATAACTGGATCTCAAAGGTATCCTCAGGGTAGTTGTTTTGGTGAGTATTTCTGGTGATTTATAAAATAATAAATCCAGTCAGTTTATTTTCTTGTTCCATAAGTTGAATCATCTTCGTCCTTTGTCTGCTTAATTAGGAGCCTGTTGGTAATGCAAATCATTTCCCGTGATGTAGACAAATCGTTATTCAGCCTTCTTTTTGCTGAAGAGATCAAATACTTTGAACCCTTTCCACACAATCTGTTTGCAGGCACTTAAGTTCTATGCATTTCTCTGTGCTTATCAGCATCTTTTTGAGCAGTGGACATTAGAGGTGGCTTCTCTGGGACAGCAGAATACCAGATTTTACTAATATTCTCACTAGCACCATACTCAGAAACCACATGACATTTCTAACCTTGCCTCTCTTCAAACATCTAAATGTGTCATCAGATTTTGTAGCTCCAGCATGGCCCTGGGACCTTGTGTCCCATTTATCTGCTCCGACTCCCATATATATTTTTAATTCTCCAACTTTCAATGTAACAGTTCCCCCTTCTGCAAATGGAGTAGATTCTTTCCCACTGCATTCTTTGGTCCTAGACAAGTGGACTTGTGTTTTCCTCTGTTACAGTGTCAGATCTCTGATAGGGCTGGGCACACGGAGAAGACTGAGTTGTTTGACTGTGCTTGTTGGAGTCTGGCAATATTTATCACTTAAGCCAGCTCTGAGTTGCATTGGGCTGTGAAAGTTGTCTCTGTAGGCCCAGTTAAAAGCACTTCCATTCACTGATGGTTCCTCATTAAAATTACATCTTGTCAATTATCAGTGATTTTTAAAGTGTGCTGTAGTAATTTCAGGTAATGATATTCTTACAGTCAGTGTGTGGTGTGTCACTGAGCTGTTTGCAAAAAACAAGTTTGCAGTGCTGGCACAGCTGCTATTCCCACCCCCTCCCCCTCCCCCCCTTTATGAAGTAGATCAAAATATTCAGAATTATTCAAAAGGCTGATTGAGGTTCCCATCACATGCAGGTACAGGAGGCCCTGCAGTCACAATGATTTCTGTTGCTTTCAGGTTCAGCTTCCTCGTGGCCACTGGGTGATGTTTTCCAGGAGAGACTGAACAGGTTGTTGTTGAGGTATTCATAAAATCCATGACAAACATAAAGCAGATTACAAAATTGGTTTTTGAGCACTCTTGTTTCGCCATACTTTTTGTTGGTTCTGAGGTTTCAGCTGGTGTTTAAATATACGTTTTTTTGTTGTTCCTTAAGCATTCAGCCCTCTAGCAATTGCTCTGTGATGCTGCTTTGGGTCTCATGTCCAGGTGACCACTTACAATCACTGGACTAATATTTGTGGCCCATCCAAAATGCTCCTGTCCAGCTCCTTGCCTCATCTGTTTCTTTTCCTTAGCTTGATCTTCTTTTTCCGTTGTTCTGCCCTTGAGATACTTCCCTTCTAGCAGGAATACGGAGTAAAATCTTTCCTTGTCCAATCACTGTGGTGTTGCTTTCTATTTCTTATCCCCTCAGTGCTCACCCTGGTATTTATCATTTATTTAGCACCCCTTGACCTCATCTCTGAGACTCTATGATTCCACTTTGATTACTTCTTCCTCTCTCTTTTTGCCACCTTCATTTTTTTCACAGTTTTTTCTTGAGCAGTCCATTTGTTTCCTTGACACTAACAATTACTGACAGCCTGGTATCCTGTCTCCAACAGTGGCAAATAGCAGATGCTTAGAGAATAATGTAAAAAGCAGGGTGAGAATATAATAATCCTAATATATCCTGGCAGCAGTGATCAACGTCATGTCTGCCTGACTGTTGTGAATGTGTTTAAGCCCCTAGTGGGGGTGAGAAAGGACAATTTTACAAGATGGCAAATTTTCTTGTGTAAATGCCTCTTTCCAAAAGTGCTGGCCTTTTCTCATGCCACTGCTTTGCTTGGCTTAGCACAACAGCCCCATACTTGTTTCTAAGCCAGTCCTGAGGTTTATTCACAAGGCTCCTAGTAAGTGATTGAGTAGGAGCTTGTGTTTTCTCCCTTCTGTCTCCTCCCCAACCATCTCTTTGAGATGGTTGCAGTCTGGCAAGATGAAGGGAAAAGTCCTTGTGTTTGGTTATGAGCCCTTATTTGATTGTGCTGCTTGACAGATTCCTCTGGTGTTCAAGCTCTGACTGGTTGCAATACAATCTGATAAGTGTGATGCTGAAAATCTATGAAAATCATAGGAAAGGGAGAGACCCAAAGCAGTTAGAGATTTAGGAGAAGTTATGTGGTGGGTCTGGGGGGCTTTTCTCTCTGCATCTTCATGGTTGCTTTGGGATTCATTCTTTATTTACAAATTATTTGTTTTCTCCAGTATTCCTTCAAATATGAAACAAGGTCTGAACTGTGTGAAGGAGGTAGAAAAATGTACTTCAATTTTATAAATGCTAGGTTTGAAGTTGCATTTAAAAATACCTCTGTTAAGATGTAGAATATATTATCCAGGGTACTGAGCAGCTAAATAAGATGACTGATGCTGCATGTGTTAGACCCTTAGCTCTTACTCCTTCATCTGATACTTCCTCTGTTTCTATCACTGCTCCAGCATCCAACATCATAGTTTGATTTATCCTTACCTGATGGCCAGCTTGACTGATAGAATAATTTTCGGAGTCTTATTTTCTTCCCATAATTTCTTTTGTGGTTATTACTTTGTACATTATCCACAAAATGTTTGGAGTCCTTGGAAGTTCTTTAGGATAACATGTAAAGGACCAAAGGGAAGACAGGAGCACTTTGTTGACACGACTGGTCATCAGCACTCAGCTTTTCACTGCTTGACCTCACCAGTAAGGAGAAGGGTCCTTCTGTTCAGGTAGGTGAGTCCATAAGTCCCTCCAGCTCCAGCTGCTCCAATGCTTGCTGTGTGATTGTCGAATAAGACTGGGCATGATCCTTCCTGTCGATTTCCTCCCCTCTCCTTGCAGAAGCAGAGGAGTGCCTCTGGTGAGCTGTGCCAAGTGATGCCTGCAGTGGCTGTAGAGGATGTTCAGAACAGGGCGAGGCACACAGTGTGCCTTTCCCAGATGGAGGTTTCCAACTTTGTGCAAAGTTGTGCATTTCCAGAGCTCAGGAGTGTGCACATATGCAAATTATCTTGTTAGAAATTCAGGGCAGAAAGGCACATAGCTCCTTTGCTGCCACAGGGAACTGTATCCAGAGACTCAGGGTGGAAATATGTCTCCTAATACATGTTTTAGTTCTGTATAAATCATCTGTAAGTATAGCTCACTCTATTCATTTAGCTGGTGACACTGTTATTTAGGGGTGATACGAAACAGTCTCAAAGTAATAAGGACTGCCTGAGAAGAAAATATGTGCTAAAGCTCTTAGGTGTAATGCTAATTTAAATAAAGCATGGGTTCTGTTGGGGCTGAAGAATATTTCTCCTAGGAATCCTAATAACATTTAATCCATGGATGCTTAAAAGTTGTATTTTTTTTTTTTCCAAAATGAAGATCCCGTGATTATTTAAGAATATTTTGGACTCTTTTTTAGATTGAGTTGATTCATTCTGTTCTTAAAAGGATGTTTTATTGGTATCTTGGCAGTAGGCACACCTGTGCTCATCTAATGTATGCAAATGCAGCCCAGCAGCCTATACCCCTAAAGAGGATGGAAAGCACAAGAAGGACTGCTCATCACACTGCCAAGTCAGGCCATGCTTCAGGTTAGGCTGATGAGCAAGGACAGGTTTAACAGATATTACTTTAATGATTGTTAATGCAGATAGGGTGCACAGGTAAAGAATGTGAGTCCTTGTAAAAGCTGAATAAAAAGAAATGTTGCAAAAAGAAATCTCCAAATTCTACATTAAGCCAAATTATAAATATGCTAAAGGTAATAGACATTTTACCTAGGATGTGTTTATTGCCCCCACTCTTTATTTCTCTGAAGGTTATTCACTGTGGGGACATTATGCTGTAAAATCCTTTGCTGAAGTGATAACCTTGTGCCTCTTGCAAACAAAATTTGGTTAAAGTGGACTTATTGCTGCTATCTCACAGTGCAGATGCTTTCTAGTTGTGTAAAATTAGAACAAACAAGTCTTACTATCTTGAAGTACTCATTTTTAAATATTAAAAGATAGGTGCACATTTTTTAATGTTAGACTATTGGAATTTGTGTTGGAGCGTGGTTAAGGTAAGAGGTTGCTGTGTTCCCTGTTGAGGAACACTCCCTGTGAGGCTGCAGTGAGAGCTGCAGGCTGTGCCCTGCCTGGGGCATGGCCGGAGCCCAGCGCTGACCCTTCACCTGACAAAGGACACGGGGACTCTGCTGCTGCCTGCGGGTGGCCAGGAACTCCAGAAATCTGCAGGAGCTGGTGAACAGCAGCAAGACCCCAGACTAAATGTCACCTTGGAATGGGTGAACAGAGTGTGAGGGCATAAAAACCCAGGGATTCCTTTGTTGGGGTCCCTCCCTGGGGGCACCAGTTCCAGCTGTTATCATGTCCTGTGCCACGATTAAATGGTTTAAAAGAACTGGGTATTTGGGACTCTTTTACAGGACACTTGGGGTGGAGCCAGTGAGGGAAACCTGTCTGTGTGTGCGGGGTGTGCAGGGAAACAAGCAGGGACCAAGTGGGTGACTGGAGCTGCCACTGCAAAGGGACTTTGCTCCCAGCAGTGACAGTCTGGGCTGGTGCCAGTGCGACCCCAGGAGTGGCATCTGAAGGGTCAGACAGGCCCTGACTTCTTCAGGACGTGGGAGTGCTTGATAAAGTCTTCAGCCTGAGGAACTGTATTTTTTTCCAAAGTGAGATGAAATTCTTTAGTCTGTGGTAAGCCCTGAAAGTAATAAGTGCTATTAACTGGAGATTTAAACTTTGTCCCTGGCTGCTTCTGGCTGCAGATTTTATGATAGTTCTCTTTTTATTTCTCCAATTTGTGTTGTATGGTCTGTGTTGCTTTAGTCTGTCAAAGTAGGCTGGAGAGAATAGAAATTCCAACTAATTTTCTGAAGAGTTGCAATGGATAAGGTATGGCTTCCCCCAGCTCTTTCATCTGTGGCAGGGCAAATATTATGTCTGCCTGCAGCACTTGAGTGAAATCTCCTGTGGGCTGGGAAACAGAAGGTGTGAATACTGTGTTAATGATGCTAATCTGGGAGAAGAGATACCCAGGAGGGCATGTTGTCTCCCTCCTGCTGAAGCAGTAGGCACCTGTGCTTACAGGGGTCTCTTCTGTTGTGGTTTGGGCTGCCTGGACTTATGTGACTCCTTTTATATCTGTCCTCACAGCTCAGAAATCATGGTTTTAAAATTCATAGTTTTAAAAAAAGTTTATCTTAGTAGGAGAAGATGACTTACAGTGATTGTTTTATTGTTCTACCATGTAAACTCTTCAGTAAATACATATGATCACAGAACCACAGAATTATTTAGGTCAAAAAAGACCTCCAGGACCATCAAGTCCAGTCTTTGACCGATCACCACCTTTGTGACTAGACCATGGAACTAAGTGCCAAGTCCAGTCATTTCCTGAGCACCTTCAGGGATGGTGACTCCACCACCTCCCTGGGCAGCCCCTTCCAACAACCCCTTCCACAAAGAAATTCTTCCTGATGTCCAACCTGAACATCCCCTGACACAGCTTGAGGTCACTTCCTCTTGTCCGGTTGCCTGGGAGAAGAGGCTGGCCTTCACCTGGCTGCAACTTTCAGTGGGTGGTAAAGAGTGAGAGGCTCACCCTGAGTCTCCTTTTGTCCAGGCCAACCCAGCTCCCTCAGCTGTTCCTTATCAGACTTGTGCCTCAAACCCATCCCCACCTCTGTTCCCTTCTCTGGACATGCTCCAGCCCCTCAGGGTCTTTCTTGTGGTGAGGGCCCAGAGCTGGACACAGGATTTGAGGAGTGACCTCACCAGTGCCCAGTCAGGGGTCAGTCACTGTCCTGGTCCTGCTGGCCACACCATGGCTGGGACAGGCCAGGTCCCAGTGGCCTTTTGCCCACCTGGGCACACCTGGCTGATGTTCAGCTGCTGTTGACCAGCCCAGGGCCTTTCCCACCAGACATTTTTCAGCCCCTCTGCCCAGCCTGGAGCTGCAGGGGGTTGTTGTGAACCAAGGGCAGGACCTGGCTGACCCTCACACAGTTGGCCTCAGCCCATGGACCCAGCCTGTCCAGATCCCTCTGCAGAGCCTTCCTGCCCTCCAGCACAACACTCCCACCCAAACTGGTGTCATCTGACTCAGGGTGCCCTCAATGCCCTCGTTAAGATCTCCAGTGAAGTTGGGCCCAGTGCTGAGCCCTGGGGTACCCCACGAGCGACTGGCTGCCAGCTGAATGATGGTGTGTGTGCAGCAGGGTGGGAGGCAATCCTGCTTTCCCAGGCAATGAAAAGGTGATGGGGCACAGATAAGCAGACTGAAGGAATTCCTATTTTTTCGTAAGTGGAATCATATATTTTGGGTTTATTTTTTAACCAGATGTTTTTAAACCTATCCAAACTTTAGGGTGTTGTTTCTATAGTGGACTGCTTAACATTGTCATTCTTCCTGAGGTACAAAGTGTTTAACTCCCTAGGTTTTATTAAATTTCCAATTACAAATCTCTACAGGCATTTTCACATTTTTTAGAAAATATTATTAATTTTATAAAATATTAGGAAAGTTCCTATTTCACTAATCAATACAAAGTTCAGCACTGACATCTAACTTGTGTAGTGGCTTGCAGAGCAGTGTAAAATGACTGCATTAATCTCACAGGTTTGTTTGCTGCTTCCACAGTACTGACATTTTATAGAGAAAAATAAAGAACTGTGTCTCATGCTATGCAGCCAAGCTCATTATTCTGGTGGAAGATCTTGGGGATTCTCTGTATTTCCTTCAGGTCTGCTGCCTGTTGGATGGCATGTGGGCACACATTTTGCTGAATGAACTTTCCTGGCCAGTAAAACCAGTGAGGTCCATCACAAGCATCCCTTCCCTGTACACTGGCACAATGGAAAACTGAGCTGGTATCTGCACGTGTTTCATTCTCCTGAGCTTTCACTTTTCCTGGATTTCACTTTCCTGAGCTCCCCCTGATAGGGATAAAGCCAAAAGAAATAGCATCACCTGCCTGTGAGACAAATAATTAAATTTTTGTGGAATGCTTTTCAATGGATCTCTTTTTAAATCTTTACAAGCTTGGCTAGTCACGTAGCTTTAATGCTCTGTTTGTCATCTGACTATTAGCTGTGGTTGAAGGACAAACTAACTCCAGACTCTAAATGAAAGACTCTTAGTATATCTGTCATAAACAAGCAAAGAACCAATCTCCAATCTCTTCTTAGACTCTAAGAAGTGTTGCTCTACAGCTGCATCAGTGTTTTCTTGTATATTCTATGTCCTGAGCTATTCCAGAAGATAATTTTGATCAGGAAATGACTACCAGCCACATCACTGCCCCAAGCAATGATGAATTCACAACCCTTTATAGAGTTTGCAAGTGAGTTTGCCATGTCGTCTGACATTGATGCAGAACACTGCATCTCCCAGAGATGAGGAAAAAGCTTGCTGGAAACACTTTGTGAATAATAATTATAGAGCTATATTCACCTCTGATTTCTTTTTGAGATTTCTGTGAGAAAAGTGGATACTGAGATAGAATTTTCTCTTTTGCTCTGTGTCGCTCAGGGACTTCTTTTTTGCTTCTGGCTGATTGAGGAAAAATGAGAAAATGCTGAAATTGAACACTAGACTTCCTAATAGTATGAAAAGCATCCTAAGGGGCTTGGATGCATGTCATAATGGCAGTAGTTTCTTTGATGATGGGTAGCTAAGAGGTCAAGCTTGAAAATCTTGATATAATTTTCTAAGATAGTTCAGTTTTGTCAGGATGACAGATTTTTGATTTGAGACGAAATATAAAAAATGAGAGGTTTATCTTGTAAAGATGATAGGAACAGGTAGCTCTTTTTGTACAACAGACCCTGTTATCCTTTTCTTGTTTTGCACAAATGTGGATACTGACTCCTGAGAAGATGAAGATCCAAGGACAAAATATTGCCTGGAGCAGTTGATGCCATCTTTTATAATAGCTGTACTGCACTTCTGTATAAAAATGTGTTGCAATGGCAGTGTTGGGGCATGTGTAATTCTGGAAATGCATTCAGCTTTTAGTGTCTTCTAAGGCAAAATTAACTATTTGTTAACAATTGCTTCACTATCAGGAAAGCTTTTGAGACTACCCTGTGTTTACAGATTTCATAATCTGGATGAGTTTTCTGGAGTTTGGGGCAGTTACTGCTCAGGGTAGAGTTCTGCATAGGCAAAGTGTTGACTTTTGGGGTGATATGGTTCATTTCTGTGCAATCTCTGAGGCTTGACATAGAATATAACAACTCTAGATTTAATATTTTCCCAATTTAGTGAGTTTTCTGTGGATGGTCATTGCAAGCAAACAGGGAAATATATTAAAAAGAGAAGTTTTATGAGGATATTGTGAATAAAAACTACGTAATATTTACATAGCAGCTACATCCTGTTAAATCCTTTGAATGTCATATAACAACATCTCTCCAAATACCAATTACTGTTTCACTGTAACTGCAGTGGTTGAGGTGGACTCTGAGTCTCAAACTGCTGGAAGGTTCCTTGAATCAAAACACTGGGTCTTTCAGAATAAATATTTTACTGCTCAGGTTTGCACCAAGTGATTAGCAACAGCACTGAATAAATGTGTGAAATCCCAGAAGCTGTGTGCAGTATCATACCCAGAAAGGTCCCTGGCAGCTGTGAGAACTCTGCTGGCAACCAGCAAGGGGTTACATCCTCAGGAGCCACAGTCTCCTACGCATTATGTGAAGAGGAGGAAGGAAAGAGAGGTGCTGACCCTCAGTGCAGGAACTTCTCAAGCTTGCAGCTGAATATCTGCCAGAACTGAATGGAGGAAAATCTCCTTTGTCTCAAATTTACTGAAAATGTCCCTCCAGACAACTTTAGCCCACACTGCTCTTCCTTCAAAAGAAAGATGATAACTTTGTTTTCTGTCTTCTCATTGCACTCAGTGAAACACACAGATGCTGCCAGAATGCGAGTGGGTATCGTGTTCTGAATGTACAATAGTATTTTTTTTTCCAAGAGGCTTTATTTTATGATTTAATTATTGCACAACAAGGGTTTGTTTGAAGAAGAAGAAGAAGGCAATTTAATTGGATTTTCTTTTCTGCAGGCAGGATCCAAAGAATTACTGGAAGGTGTTTCTCATAATGTTTACAACTCTCCTTTAATAACACGTATTTACATGCAATTCATGGCTGACACAGATGTACGTAGAGAAATAGTACACATTTATAGATGAAGTCTATAGTTTAAGGCAAATAAGCAGGCCTTGCCTTTAGTAGAATATTTTCCTGCATAAGGACTGATTTTAAATAGTGTGGATAATGGTGTCTTTGCTATCCGAAGAGTGTATGGTTATGACTCATGGTGTCATAAATACTACGGCTATTACAGTGAACATCCAAGTGAAATTACACAAAATTATATATTTGCCAGGGTTCTTTTCTCTAACGGCCAAACTTCAAAATAGAAAGCTTTATTATTCATTTTGATGCGTCTGAACTACTGAATGTTCTTGCTGGCCCACTAGACAGTTTAATAGGGCTCCTGAACATCATCAATAATTCATGTGTCTCTTAAACAGGGATGTGGTACTTGTTGTTCAACTATAATCTGAGTGTATTAAATTGTGAGCTACTATAGGATGGTCAGGGACATGCTCAGTGCTGGGTCTAGACCTTACAGATGTGCCAAGCTCTTTGATTTGAAGAGTGTGGTGTGTGCTCCCAAACAGGAGCTCTCCTCTTTGCCCTCCCACAACTGTTCTTTTACTGAAAGGGAGGCAACTGTTAGCCAAGGATGTAGTGAAAGCCCTTCAGTTCAGTTTGAATGATGCAAACAGTGTAAATCATCCCCAGCATATGCCTCTCAGTGCTGGGTGAAAAGATGGGGAAACTGGTGGTTCAGGTGGAGGGGCAGGGAGGAAGCCTGGGTCTGGGTGCATGAAGGTTCAGGTGGCATTAGCAAAAGTGAAAGCTCAACTGGAATGGATTGTTCCAGTTCAAGACAGAACTGAAAATCCACTGATTATTGTAGGATGTATTAGTTGATATTTATGAAGAAACCTAATGGGATGTGATTGTTATTTTTGAAGTATGTATTTGACTTCACTGTTTTTTTTTCTTATAAGTCTCACACACTGTGATATTCCTTGTTGTGCTAAATGCCACATCCAGACAGGTTTTACAATCAAAGCGGATAAGAAAGGCCAAGGGTGAGTACAAGCAAGGTTGTCCCCAGGGGCCTGTCACCTTGCCATTCTCAGGGAGGTCTGCTGGTAACATTGCTGTCTTTGATCTCCTTTTGCCACTGCAGAACTGAGGCATGCACAGCAATGAGACACGTGACATGTCTGGGATGAGAACCTGGCAGAGCTGAGAAATCACCGAGTTCTCTGTGTAGCAATCCAGGCTTTTCTGCAAGAACCTTCCTTCTTCAGACTTGTCACACTTGAGCCATGCTCACGTCTCAACAGGAGCTGAGTAAGAAGTTACAAAGAGCTCAGAAATTAAGGGTGTATTGCCTTGTGCAGGTATTTCTTAGAAACTGTTGGCAGTGTTATTTTCAAATAAGAATTTGTTGCACAAAGAGAAGTAACTCGTCAGACAAGTGCAAGAAAACAGTACATATAACCATTCAGGAGAAAGTTTTACTGTAGGTGGAATGAGTCTAAAGTCAAGATCTTCTTCTTCTTCCCTTTTTGAACCTTTTGTCCTTTATCAGGCTTCTAAGAAAAATTTCATGCTGACTTGTTGAGTGTGGTGGGTTTAGTGGTGGCTAAAATCACCAGTGCACTTACTCATTTCTTGCTGTGAGATATGGATTAGGAGGAGGGCAAAAAAGGCTCTGTGTTGCAATCTGGATAAGAGTCAAAGTGTGACCCTCTTTGTTCAGGATGAAGAAGACTGTGAAGAATTCCATGGCCATACAGCTTTCAGGAGTGAAGCTACAAACCCCAGGCAAACATGAGCTGTGCTGGTTCGAAAATGGCTTTTTTTTGCAGCTATTGTAGAGGCTGGTAATGCAGCACAGGGTGGGACTCTGCCAGTGTGATGTCTGTGTTGAGCTGGGGAGCAGCAGGAGGCTGTTCAGCTCTGTCCCAGCCTGACATTGCTTAAGGCTGGGGGAGATGCAATTTCACTGCACGCTGGCTCAGTGTGCCTTCTGCATAGAGTTTCTAGCAAAAATGGGCTGGAGCTCCCATTTTTCTATCCAGACTGCAATGAGATTAATCCTAACAATGTGCAGCTCCTCCTGGAAATAGTTTTATGTGGTGGGGCTGTTTGAAAAGAAAGATGATGATTCTTCACTTACTTTTGGCTGTAATGGAGGCATTTAGATCGCAACATTTCTCTCTGAACTGCTGCCTTTCAGGGAGCATTTTCCTCTGTCTGGGTGAAGTGTTTGGGTCAAATGAAAATTCTGGCTCTGTGGTGAAATAGCAGATGATGGCAGTGGTGACAGTGATCATCAGTCATCTTGCACCCGTGCCTGGGTAGTGATGGCTGGTGGAAGGGGGCTGACTGTTCCACACCAAGGGTTACTGCGCCTGCTCGTCTGGGACACAGCCTGAGCAAGCCCAGTTTCTCAATAGGCTGCCAGCAGGGCATCTGAGATCACAGCTCCTGTGCCACACTGGGTAGGGGAAGCTGGAACTACCAGCATTTGAACGTGTTTCCGAGGTGTTTGATTCTGACCTACGAGGGCTGAGTCTTGCTGATCGTGACTGAGCTCTGGTGCCTCCTTTGCCTGTTGCATGCCTGGAGCTGCTGCAGTGGTACAGGTTGTCCTGCTTCTGCCCAAACTGCTCATCACCAATAAAATAGCTCTAAAATGTGAGGGGATGAAACCATTTCATAAGGAATTATTCTATTCCTATTTTCCTCGCTCATTGCTGTGACAAGCGCTGGAGTTCCTCCAGACTGTCAGTGGGCTACAGCCTGGGACCCTCTTTCCAAATCTGTTTTCTGCTTTATTTCTTAGTGTCATGTTTTGTTTCCATGGAAACTCTCCAGCCTAACTCAAGTTGTAATACTGTCAGGTGCATGAACAATGCTGTCATTAAAGAGCATCCTCAGCTCTGGATGTTTGCTCATCCTGAGTCCTATTAGACAGTCCATATGGTGTCAGGAGAGGCTACGTGGTCACCAAAACTTGATGGGAGCCTTAAGACCTAGGAAGAGCTGGTGAAACCAGCTGTCGCACCCCTGGAGAGGAGTTTCCTTTGGCTGGTGTTCCTTAAAGCTGTTGTGCCCACAGCAATTCTATTCAGAGGAAAGAAGGGATATTTTGCCATTTTCAAAAGAATTAGCTTGGGCTACATGTAAAAGCCTGCTTGCAAAATTCATATTGAAAAGCATAGATTTACAATAGCAGCAAAAGAAGTTAAACAGAAAATATGTTGTTTCCAAGAAGATCAGATTAACTACAAAATGTACCTTGGAGTGAAGGGCTCACTTCTATCACTGAGCATGGAAGTATGTGAGGCAATTTTTGTGTGCTGTCATGAATCAGAGTGGCTGATTAGCATCAATATTTCTCATTCTGTTTGCACCCTGGAATCCGCTCATGGCAATATCTTCCTTCTTTCAGCCCCATCCCTACTGTTTTCATTGAAGAAGATCAGTACAAAAAAAAAAAAAACCCTTACTTTCATGCAGGCAAAAGTACTGTACCTAAAATAACAGTTTCTCCTTTCCCCTCTGAAATTTTACAGATGCTGTTATATTGGGAACCCCATTTTCTGAGTGCCACATTAGCAGGACAAAACACAGTGCACAAGAAAATTTGCAACCCTTTAAGGAAAAGCCATTAAACTGTGAGATAAAATGTGGCTCTGCATCTCTAAAAATAATATATTTGCATCTCTATAAGAACTTCAATTTTGGTAGCCAGGAATAGTCTAGGCATCTTCATTGTAATTATTAAGAATTACTAGCTTGCACAATTACTGCTTTGAGAGAGATGTGAATGTACATGGTATTTTAGAGGACAGGGAGAAGTGAAGAATTTATTGCTATTTAAAAAGCTGAAGTTTACTTGTTTGCTGGGAAACAGTATAGGAACTTAAGAATTGTCAAGGTGGAGAAGGCTGTGGGTTCATTTTGTTTGGTATCTCTGATGGATGCTAAGATGTTCAGAGGAAGGGGGAAACCTTGTCTTAGCAGAGGTGAGAGGATTTCTCCATCCAGTGAAAACCAGGAGTTGGAAGAGAGAACAGAAATGCAGAATGCTTTTTTTTTTTTTTGGAAAGAGATCAGTGTCAGGAAGTTTTTTCACAAAAATCTGCAGCTACTCTGGTTTAGGAACATGACATTTTGGAGCTCAAAAACTCCTTTTTACGTTGTCAATCACACAGCCATAGCCTGAGAATGTCCAAGGAGCCCCCTGAAGTCAAGGGAAGGGACTCATCATTCGTTGTATCTTGCATCATGTTCAGATAGCAGGATTGGCCTCCAAGGCCAGCAGCCTGGAAGGTGGGAGCGCCAGGAGTTTCTGCAGTGTGGAGTGGGGTGATCAGGCCATGGATTTGCTGATTTTCTGCTTATATGATGCTAGAATAGTAATCTTTTCTGGAACTATTGAAAATGCCCACAGCTCTGCCTCTTCAAATGGGTTTCACATACCAACATAAAACTGTTTTCCCTTTTCTGTTCTGTAAAACTGTATCTGTGCGCTGTCGTTCCATAACGGGATGGAATCTTTCCATTCAGCAGTGTAGATCAGCTCTGCTGGCTTTTTGTTTCTCGTTAGCTTATTGCAATGACTAAAATAGATGAGATAGGATGTACTTTTTGCATGAACACTGCCAAAACTGGCAGCCTTCCACAGGGCTGTACTAACAGGTGCAGAAGCTCCTTGTCAGCACAAAGGTGTCAGCTCACCGTTCCTGACTGCCTCTCATGGCTGGGGTGTGAATGCTCCTACTGGCTCCTGGTGCACACCAGCATTTGGATATCATTTTGATCTCCATAAGTATCTCCTGCTGCAGAATCCTGCTGGAATAAGCTCTTAACATGCCTGTCTTCTGGTCCTCGAAAAGCCCCATTTTTCACAGCACATTTTCTTTTGAAGTCTGATTCAAAGCCCATTGTAATTGGTGTAGTATCCTATGCATTCTAATGCAGCCAAATCAATGGTCATGCATTTAGGAATGAAGAAAATTGCTCGCATCTGCAGGGTGGGAGGATTCAATCTTAGAGTGCCATGATGTTTGAAAGGGTCTTGGATGTCAGGCTGAAACCCAGCCACGTGTGAGCTCCAGCTTTGTGTGGCTGAATGTGGCCCTTGGCTGTACCTGTGGGGGAGGGATTGTTGCTCACATACACCCTGATGATGACACAACTGCTTAGACATTCAGCCCCTCTCTGATGTCAACACGTTTTAAAAAAGGATTATAGAAATTCATAAAGGGCTCAGGAAAGTTCTGCAAAAAGACTGGGTGTCTGTAAAACATTCATTTTTAACGAGAGGCTCGGTCTAGTTAAAATAAGAGGATACTTATCAGAACTGTATAAACACTGTGGCAGGAGATTTATGGTTGCAGGAGGCTTTTTAAACTAATAGGCAAAAGTGGAACTATATAAATCAGTGGATGGGAACTAAAATTAAGCTAATACATATAGGAAGAAGTGTAACCCCGAAAAAAATCCTACATAAGAACAGCGTGGGTCTTTTATCACTAGAAGTCCTTAGGAATATACCCATTTTGAAGGTCAGCACATTACTGACTTCCAGGATAGCTGCAGGAGACTCTGATTAAAGATTTCTGGGTTATACTATGTGTAAGACCTCATTAAATATTTAGACTCCCTATTCTTGGCCTTAAAACCTAAGCACTTGGCAGTCACTGATATGAGGGAGCTTTGGAGAAAATCCTTCCAAAGTTTTAGATTGAATGTTAGGAAAAAGATCTCTTCACAGAAAGAATTTTCAAGCATTTGAAAAGTCTGTCTGGTGAAGTGGTAGTGATGCCTTGAGAAGGCTGACCTAGAACAGAGGCTGGACAGAGTTAAGAACAAAGCAGGGATTTATTGAAAGGCCTTAAAGGACACACCTTGGGTGCCACAAGAGCCTGGGCCACACCAGGGCTACCCCAAAATGGACCTAAAAATGGTCACAAAATGGAGGAGTGGTCACAAGATCTCACATTTTTATAGTTTTGGTCCATCTGCATATCAGGGTTAATTGTCAAATCACTGCTTCAGGGTATGAAGTCCCATCCTTTGTGTTTTCTCTCTTCAGCCCAGCATTGTTTCTGCTTTTGGGCCTGAAACTTTTAACGATTGATCTTGGTACCAAGCTGGAAAAGGAATTGTTTTGTCTACTACTCTGTGAAGAGAGCTCACTGACACTGAATATGAAGCTCAAAACTACAGGGAGAAGTATGAAGGCCAAAACTGAAGGCATCAGTAGAGTCACTGTCCCTGGAAGTCCTTAGATATGGCACCTGGGGGTGTGGTTCAGCGGTGGGCTTGGCAATGTTGGATTTATGTTTGGACTCGTTGATTGCAGAGGGCTCATCACACTGTTAAGTGATAACTTCCATAGGGATCCAGACTCCACAGCCAGGATTTCTCCAGGATCCAATGATTTAAAGAAATAATTATTTTTCTTTGCTGATCTGATTTATTGTTTTTTGTTAATAACTTTAAACTGATATTTCTTAGCATATATTTTTGCTGGAGAAGCTTTTAGATGTAATGTTTTTAACTATATATAAAATTATCTCACTGATGCTTATGAATGTTTTATCCCAAATGCTAAATCTGTAGCTAAATATTCTGGGCAAGTAATGAAACTGTCTTTAAAGAAGCCCTTTGAAATGTACATATTAAGTAAGTGAAGAAAGGAAGAATTGATGATTTCTTTTTCATTCACAACTCTCGGTTCTAGCTATCTTAAATGTTTCTCCCAGATTTAATAGGTATAAAATAACAGAGAGGGTTTCTTTTTCCCAGATTTTACTCTCCTTTAAACAACTGCCATCAGAGTTTCAGTTCACTGTGTGTGGCAAATAGGATTTTACACTAAGATCACAGTTTTGAGATTACAGCTACTTTGGGGTTTTCTTATATAGCATTTACTAAGGTGAAACTGGATAAATGTCCTGTACATCAATGCCCTTTGAGAAGCATTCTCCATTTCTGAGCTCTGTCAATACCATCCTCAGCTGAAAGCACCACCCATGTAAGGGTCTCATCCCAGCTCCTCACAGACAGATTTCTACCCATGACCATGTAGCATCAGCTTGTGTCCTGCATCTTCCTTAATTGCTTATAAATGACATGCTTTAGAAAGCAGAGTGATTTTGATTTTTGAAATGCAATACTCACAAGGCAGACTTGCCTTGGAGATGTGAAATTCACTAAAAATCTTAAGCTTCAACACAAGCAAAGGATGTGGGTCAGTTCAGCAGCGTCACAAAATCCAAATTGATGACATTTTAATGCCAAACAGAATTGTACTTCTGGAAAATAATAATAACACTGTTCTACCCTGCTTGGTCCGCTTTAAAATGTTTCATTTTCCTTAATAAATAGCCTTGGGATGCCCTGGTGTGGCTGATGATATTAATATTGAAGACCAGTGCTTTTAACAATAGTAATGGCTCTTGAAGTGCAGCATGTGGGTATTATAAGAGTAAGAATAATATAAATTTAACTAAACTGGCTTAATGTGCCCCCTCCTGCTGGGAAAAAAGAACCCAACAAGCCAGAAATGAGAAGGAATGAAGAAGCAAAGCAGCTCATCAGATAAGAAAAACACAACGTGCAATCAGCCACACCAGTCCTTGCAAAGAAAATGCCCCAGAGATGCTTCCAGAGAATGAAGCAGGTGCAAGAAATAAAGGTAAAGGGGAAAAAGGGAGTCTGTGCACTTGAGAGAATATGACAAGCAGAATTAAATGTTAGCAGGTGATGGTGCTGATGAAGCTGCCCATCATACAATGTAAATCTGAAGCAGAGCCATGGGTAATGAGAGCACCCAAGCTGTGGGAGTGAACGAACCAGTGAGCAGAACTTACTGCACTTCTGTTAAGGGTGTTTGGCTGTTTCCCTTTCCAGTTTCCACCCCTAAGCTTTTCACTGTGTTTGGATAAAACCTGCTCTTTCCTTCACCAGGGTTTGTTCCTTACGTTTGTTTCGCAGTGTCACTCATGCTGTTCTTTTTCAAGTATTTGTTGCAGGTGAACTTCAGGGATTGTGTTGCTTGGGAATTCTTTTGATGCTGAAGAATTCTTTCTAATGCTTGCTTGCTCTTAATGTGCTAAAATCTTGAGAGCTGTTTTTTTCCTGAGATTTTGGGAGGTAATGGTAGCTTCTGCAAATATCAACTGCCATTTATCAGGTTGTGTTTGAAATCTGACTTTTTCAAGAATTTTATAACTTAACATTTGAAGCATCTAAAATACAGAATTTCGGTGGCTTTTTCCTTCACAAAATTGTCTTTTTTTACTTTGCAAAGCCTTCTGGGAAGGTAATGTTTGTGTGCCTAGAATTGATAATATGTTACTCCTAGCAAATTTCAGCTCCACTTCAGAAATCCCTTTGATTTGGGGTGCCTCTGAAGGGATGTATGGTGCTTAATCTCTAGGGTCATCTGTATTGCACACACTATGCAAACATTTATTTAGTTTAGTGCTAATGTATATATTGTTCTTTTGATGAAATTTTTGCACACATCTTATAACCAAAGCATCTGTGAAGTCTTTGCTGCAGGAGAGAGCAGTGTGAGGGTTTGTGCAATATCCTTCCATCGTATGTCCTGTTCTTACTGAGTCCACAGCTTTAATTTGTCCTTCATGTTTTGTTTTTACCAAAGTATGGGGCATTTCTTAGCCTGCAGACTTTGTGCAGCTGCTGTTCTGTGCCTGCTGTTTTGTCCAAGGGACTGGAAGACAGAGTGAATTTCTACTCTTAAAAAACAAGTCTTCCTGCCCTCAGTCACTGATATAGTTTGCCTTGTTCCTGGAAGTAAAAAATACAGCAATTGGAGCTGTCACTTTGGGGTGAAATTAGCTGTGCTGAGTGTGCTTTAACTTCAGGCAGTGTAGTTTGCAATTGAGGAAGGAAGAGCTTCTTGATTATGAATGTTAATACTTAAAGATATAGGACACTGCTATTTTTGAAAGCCTTTTCCTTAGAAAGAGAAGCTTTTCAGGTGACAAATCTATTATGTGTGGCATTATTATCATACTGGGTGCGACACTGTTGACTTGAGGGTTTCTAATATTTTTTGGAAGGGTATGAGAGTCAGTGTTGAAATGGCCATTTCCTATAAATACAAATTAATTACATCTGAAGAGGGCTGTTCTAGGCAGTACAGTCTGGGCCTTAACCTCAAGTCCTTGCAAAGTGAAGAAAAATGTGATTTCCCAAACCATTACTGTCTTGCTTTACCTGATAATCTCTCAAATGATTCCTTATATTGATTTGAACAAATCACCTGCTGTTGTGGGACTTAATTGCTGGATAATCAATGTGTAATACTGCTACTTGTTTTTTGTTTTGTCTTTAAACAACATAAACCCCAGCTCCTTGTGAACAGCTGAATTTCTGGCTGTCCCTGCCAGCATGGCTGGGGCACAGGGGGTGTGGTGGCCACCCTGGGAACTGGGCACTTCCTCTTGGTGTTGCTGCACTCACTGGCAACAACTTGCCAAGGATGTGGAATAACGGAAATGATTTCTGAGGTTTTGAGTCTATTTATAACTAGGGGAAAAAAGTGCTTTTTAAAGGCAAAAATCGCATGAAATGTGTCCTGTCAAAATCTCACTCATCAATGTCAAATTCTCATGACATTGACAAAATAGCTATTTCTGCATGGAAAATATGACAAAACTGAGTTTTGAATTCGCTGCTGACTTTTGTGTTTGCTGCTTTCCTTGGAATTAGCTGGTTTCTTTGGGAAGGTGTTAATTTTAAGCTAACAACTCTAAAAACGGGTGAATTTTCTGCTCAAAGTAGTCATGATGTTGAGTTTTTATTAAAACTGTAGTTTACTCTTTATGAAATACATGTCTGGGGAGGTGGGAGAATTGTGCATAGCAAATTGTGAGGCAGATATCGAAGCACTGCGTTTTTGGCCTGGGCTGTGACTGAGCTGGAGCCCCTAAAGATGTTCTCACCCCACCACGCAGCAGGAGGGCAAAGCTGTTGCCAAATGCTCTTCTGAGGGGCAAGGCTGTCAGTTTGTCATCATAATGTTGCCAAACATATGAGATGCTTGCATTTAATTGACTTATTAATTATTAGACTTACTGGACTTACTATGTACTTGAAAGTCTTATGAAAATTTTAATTTGTCTTGCTCAATGGTAGGTAAGAATAAGTGTAAAGGGCAGTGAAAACCAAGTATGTGTGAATGTTCTGTGGATGTGGCCTCACTCTGAGTTTCTATTGACAAAAGAATAAAAAGTGAGCTGATAATCCTGATAGACAGTAAATTACAGGCAGGCATTTGTTTCTGAGCCCCAGTGCTTTTGCATTTCTCTCCATAGCCTAGGGGAACATCTCTGCAGCAGATAAAAAACGTTTAGGAGTTAATGGCCCTTCGTCTGTAAGATCATTTGCCTTTTAAACACACACTGAAAGCTGCCCCTTTAGGATGTGACTTCCTCAGCTTCTGTTTCAGAAGTCACTAAGTTGAGGGATCCAGGTCCAGTTTTTTGGAAAAGAAATATCTCACGATGCACACAATTTTCTTCTCTGCTTCCCTCTCAGGTTTGCTGGAATCAGCTGCTCCTGGCTAGTATTCCTCCCAGGAGAGGCAGGACCTGCCAGGAAGCTGTTTGGAGGCTTTCCCATGCTCTCCCTGAGGCTGACTTTTATCCTTCCTTTGCAGATGCCTGTCCTGCTTGCTCATCTCTCAGGTCCTATTCAGAAGCCTGATTTATTTGCGTATATTTTTGGGTTTTTTTCAATGCAGTCATTGCAACCTGTGTTAGCGGTATTCTGGGTCTCTGCTTTATGCTCTCCATCTCTTGGCAGCAAGCCCCTCCTTTTGGTGAAAAGAGTGCTTCATCAATACTTGTCATGTGGATTGAGCAGGCTGGGAGGTGACACAGGTGGCTAAACACACCCTCTTCTCCCCAGGAATTGTGCTGCTGTTGGCTTTGCAGACTCAGAGCTGTGGGCTGAGGCATGAGGCTGTAGATATGGCCCTGGACCACCAAAACCTACCAAGGATCACACTCTCAGTGTAGGTGTCATAATTTTAAAATCTGTGACCCTGAACATATTGTCAGGCTTTGGTGAAAGCCAAGGGAAGTCAAGTTTTGGTGCCAGCGTTGCCAAGGTGGCTTGTCTTGTCCTCCAGACTGTGAGCAGAGCAGGATGGAGTGGGAAGGTGGTGGAGGATCATTGAAAAGACTGCTGCTAGCTTGGCATTAGGTGGTTCCAGAAGGAGATACATGGAAATTAATTCCTGGAGAGTAGGTTTGATAAGCATCTTGAATTCTCCTGGGCTTGACTGGGAGCGGGTGATATTTAAGTATACAACTGAGAGGTTCAAATAAAGGTTTGTCCCTTACACAGCCTTGCTGTTACTCAGATATCTGTGGTTTTTGGCTGTCAGTGGGAAGAAGCAAAGCAAGCAGATGATGCTGAATTATACAGGCAGTAATGCATTATCATATTTTTCATTCATGGCGGAGGTGGATGAAATGTCTGTAGAGATATATTTGAAGTTCTCCTTAAATAATTTTAATAAAATCATGATTTGCTGGTTTCAAAGCAACCAGTTCCTCAATCCATTTGGTTACTTGTGGAAACCAGGACATTTTTAACATAAAAGACTTCATACAAGTTTTGCATCTCCAAGGTTTGTTGTAAATGGCATAAAACACCCAAGCATCTTAGTATGGGGATTAAGTTGCAATCCTTCTTTGTGCATATTATCCACTACTTTTTAATTTCATTTATATAAAGAAATCCAATCTGCTGCAGAACACTGAATCCCAGTAGTAATAATTCTGGTACACATCTGTACATCCAGCATCAGCTGCAGAGCAACCTATAGATTTTTTGTTCTATAATAAAAACAACTTTAAAAAAAAGAGGAAAGCCAAATCCTGTAATCCTTGTTCATCTTGAAGTGAAATTCTTCTGTGCTCTGTGTGTGAGAGAGAGACAGCTGCTCCACAACACACTAAAGCTTTGCATGCTTCAGAGGAAGAAGCACAGAGTAAACATTTGTAGTTGTCAGTGGAGTCCTGTTGTCGGTGTGCAAACATTTGATCCTGGGCCTTCCCTGCTCATTTTGAAACTTCTGGGCTGTGTGGATCACATGTGCTTGGCTTAAATATTCCCTGAGGACAATATAAGCGAACCTCTCATTTTTGAGGTCCATGGTATTTGTTATCAATGAAAGGCATTGTATTTGTAACTGTTCTAAATCTATTTTTATTGTCATCTCCAAGATAACTGTTCTTTTTGTGCTATCACTTTGGATAGCTTTGCAATATAAAGTTGTCCCCTAATTAGGGGAAATGCAGCTGCCACAACAAAGTTATACTGATTTATAAAATATGCTTCACCCCTCAGTCCCTAAACCAATTTGGTACAACCAGGGCTCCAAAATAACTTCTCTGAATGCTGTGGACATAAGCCCGTATAAGCCAATATTTTATAACTGCTAGAGCAATAAAAAACACAGCTAAAAACCCATAATAGAAGTCATCTTTATGACAGAGTGGTAAAACTTGCTAGGACTTCTCCCACTGATGGCTATATTTATCTGGTGTGCCAGTGCTGGGCACTGAAGTGCTGCCTGGCCCTGCGTGCTGCCAGGGCTGGGAACGGAGGAGTTGAGCTCTAAGTATGAAGTTTTATCCACTCTGGTATTCATTTCTCCATTAAAAATCAGATTCTAATTAATCTACATTGGAATTGATTTTTAGTTGGAGTTATGTTTTTAAGAAGGGAAATAATCACATCCAATATGTATCAGTGCAGTTCATCTGTTGCTGTTTCCATTTAATCCCTAATCTTTTCAGCACAAAAATGTTTATATGCCTAAGAATATGTCCATGCCTCCAGCACCAAAATCCTTTATTTTCCCATACTTACAGAAGATAAACATTTATAGATCCTCCTGCAGGATATTTCCATGTTGCAGAATGCTTTGATAATGTCTGTGAAAATGTGTGTTTGGATTCTTTGTGATGACCAGTTTGAAAATGAAATTACATACCTCTTTAGGGAAGAAGCCTTGATAAATTATTTAAACCTTTTAAAAAATAGTGTATAATAAATACTGGCATATCCTTGTATGAAGTTCATTCTCTTATCTAAGGTTAAACTATAAAAGGATATAAACCTTGAACCCTAGTAGAACTGATGCATTCATAATATCCACTTCAAATGCTAGCTCAAATTTGTTCAAGCTATTGTGAAAAATATGTTAATTTCCCATGAAAGTTGCTCTGAATTGGTAGCAGCAGCATTACAAAAGCTGGCAGATGCATAGGATTAATACCACCAGGATAAAATGTACATTTAGCAACCAGTTTATAAGGCTAAGAAGGGTCCACTCTCTCTGTTTGTATGGTTTCTTGAAGAATTGGAGGTGTTCTGCCTTTGAGGCAGGAAGCCCTGTATTTGCAAACAGCGTTAAGAGAATTTGGTGTCTGTTTGGGAGTTGGTTTCAGCGACTGGTTATCAGGTTTGTGTGGAGGGAATTCCACCAGGCTGGAGGTACATGTTTAAATCCATGTACTTGTCAATGTGCTGCCCAACAACAATGAAATGAGGTCAGCTTGGGCCAAAAAATGGAAATGAGGAAATGAACACAGGCACATGGAAGAATGGGGCAGGGTTCTTCCTTCTACAGCACATGTGGAAAACCAGGTCTGTGCCAAATCTACATTTCCAGTTGTGGATAACCAACAAATCTGCGTAGCTGCAGGACCAGCTGGGCATGGGAAAGATGAGCCTGGGAACACCCAGGGGCTGGGGAATGGAGCACAGCCCTGCCTTTGGCCCACGCTGCCTCCAACCATCAGATTTCACACTGAGCATCAGACTCCAAACATGGTAAACTCAAGACTGAGGAGTAAGAGACTACTGATTCCAGTTCATTTATGTAACTCAAGGGTTTCATTCTCCACAGATCATGTTAAATGTTTTTCCTCCTTAAATGTCCGTGGAATAACCATGTGCCATTCTCTGTGTATTCTTCTGCCAGGATTTGTTTTGTTCAGATAGTCCTCGCACTTTTGCTCCATAATTAAAATCTGTGTGTGGAAAATTGAAAGAAACAGATTCCAGTATGCAGGATGTATAAGAGAAAGTCTTTGCAATGGTTATGGGACCTGACTTTTATTGGTATCCCCTTTCCATCCTTCCCTTTTCTTTGTTCAGATAATGTGTAAGTGGCCTGCCAGTCTTTGGGGCATACTTGCTCCCCATGCACAGTAAAAGGAGCTGCCAGTGTGGTTTAGAATATGAGCAGGTAACTTCAGTTTTCCTGCAGCCACAGGCAGGGTTCTGCCCTCATCGCTCTGGGGACACCTTTTGCTTTTGCCTTAGTAGCTGTGCTGTGCCACACTGCTGACTCCTTCTGCTTCATGTGGATGTTCTGGCAGCCATGGCTCACCTGAGATCGATCTGACTGAAATAATGAAAATCCCTGATAATCTGGGGTTGCAGTGTTTTGAATGGTTTTTGCTCCACGACTGGTGGCACCCCAACCTTCAGAAAGTACAGTACAGAATCTGTATGTATTTCACTCTATTATTTTTCAGATCATTACCTTCTTATTAAATTCTTTGGTGAGGAGTTTCCTCTTCTTGATATTAATATAAATTAGTACATTAATAAAAGAAAAAAAAACAAACAACCCAGCTTGGAATGTCTACTATCTATTTTAAATTGTATTTCATTCCTCCTTTCTCCTCCCAGCATTGTAATACATTGAAAAATGCAATGAATATAAGCAACTGCATTCAGCACTGCACTGAATACATCCTGATCATAGGTATGCTATTTTTTAGGTGAAAAATAAAACAGTAAGCCACCTTTTGTGAGGTCATAAATTCTTGAAATGCTTTATCTTTTCTTCGTTTAAAATGTGTCACTTTCTGTGGTGTGCTGAGGAATCTCTTTCCATCTCATTCTGCAAAAAGAACTTGGGGAATAAAGTAAACTGTTTATCAAATACTGTTTTTTATTGTTTATGTCTTTTTTTTCTAGTCTGCTATAAAAGTGTTTGGCTTTGCTTGTAAGAAATCTACATTTTGGGGAAATTCTGTCAAGTTAAAGTGATGCTGAGGCATATACCTATGCACAGCAAAAAATATTAGCTGAGGAGCTGATGATATCTTTGAAGTGGTACAATAACTTTTAAATAACTATTAAGTTTGAGGGTTTTTTTGTTTGATAACGAGGGATATATTGACATAACCTATAATTTATTAGCATTTTGTTTAGTTGTGGTGCATCTTGTTTACTAGACAAATTCTTTTCATTTCAGATTGCTCAGCAATAACTGTTTCATATTTAATTAAACTGATTTTTTTCTTGTCTTTGCTTATTGTGTTCATCTGGAAAATAGAACAGCTGAAATGGGTTAATCAGATATTCTTTGAGAATGATGTCTTTATTTTGTCTGAAAACAAGTTTTATAAAATCTCTTAGGACTTCCTCAGAGAAATATAGAAAGTGTTCACTTTCAATTTGTCCTCGTTACTCCATTTTTGAGGGATAATATTAGCACAGGAGTTTGTACTTTTTGTTTTTCCTTAAATCTTCTGGCATTTCCACTCCCATCTAGACCTCAAAGCTCAGAGGTTAGAGCTCATTAGATATCCTCAATCTCTTTTGTTCCTTTATTTTCTGCTAAGTTTCCTTTTGATGTTTCTGATGTATTTAGGTGGTGACTGTGCAAAATTAAGCTTCAGACCCCAGGTAAGAGCAGCCTGTCTGGTGCTGCCAGTGTAGGTGGGATCCCCTCTCTGCAAGGAACAATGAGGGACATGGTAATTCTGCATAAAAGGCTTTCCTCACTGCAATTTGAGATTATTTACTGAAATAGATGCTATGCATAGATGTGGTAGCATCAGTAACTTCATCCTAACAGGTTATAGCAACCAAGTCTGCCTGTAGCATCCTCATGTAAAATCAACTCACTCATCTTCACAGTCATAGTAGCTCTAGAGCAGCCTTACAGCTCTGTTGAGAAAGAAACAAGGTAATGTGTCAGTGTCTGGAGAAGTGTGAGTGTTCCTGTAGTTTATTTGATGCTGGATCATTAGGAATCAGTTTATCTAGTGGAATAAATAGCCCCAGTGCTTCCTGGAGTACACCCAAGGCTCCTCTCCACAGGTTATTAAAAATAAAATGAAAGGTGGGAAAATCTATTAGTGCAGCATCTTGTTTGTGAAGGCAAAGGAATTCTTTAGAGGGACCTAAATCCTGTATTGATGTGGCAGCCTTGTGGATAAATGCAAATAAAAGGGACAATTGCCAAAAAACTAAACAACTATTGAGAGTCTGATGTTATGAGCTTTGGCATGTACTGCTTTGTGATGATATTTATATATATTATATTGATATATAGTTGATATATTTCCATAAAACCTGTTTATCTCCTTTCTTACCAGCAAAGATCCGATACCATTATAGTTTTTGTATTGGGATCAGAGTGATTGGCTCTGGCTGGGGTCAGGAGCCCACCAAAGCTGCTCTGTCATTTCTCTCCTCATGCACAGGGGAGAGAAAATATAACAAAAGGCTTGTGGGTTGAGGTAAGGACAGGGAAATCATTTAGCAGTTGCTGTCATGTGCAAACACTCAACTTGGAGAAATTAGTTTATTTTATTACCAATCAAATCAGACCAGGATAAGGAGAAATAAAACCAAATGTTGCAACACCTGCCCCCACAACCCCTCCCTTCCTCACGGACTCTGCTTCATTCCCGTTTTCCCCACCTCCTCCTCTCTAGTGATGCTGATGGGCACAGCCTTGGTCTGTTGGAGCAGGCTGATGTTGACTCTGCTGGACATGGGGAAACCTTCTGCAGCTTTTCAGAGAAGCCAAACCTGTGGTCTCCTCCTGCTGCCAAAACCACACAAACCCAAAACATCCCACCCCTCCTAGTTTAGTGTTAGTTTATGTGAATAATGCACATTTTCTGACACAGGACCCTTGCTTATCCTTTAAGTAATATCCCCTACAGATACCTGGATGAAGTTCTACAGTAGCTCTTGAATATTCTGATGCCTTGAATGCTGTGAGAAGTATTCCCTGAGCATTGCTTGTATTTGGTAGAATTGTTCACCCCTGAATGCTTTGTCAACAGGCAATTGCCTTTCCTTAGTTTAGGGAGGTGGCTGAGCTGTGCCTGATCCTGAGGTTTATATGGGAACAAAGGAGTGGTGCAAATGTGTTCATTTGCACTCTGTGCATGTACAAATGAGAATGCACAGCCAGCATTCCCAGGGGCAGGCAAATAATCCAGCTCTGATTCATCATCTGCAACCAGGAGAATTCCCAGTGTGGTTTATTCTAAGGAAGATACATGAAAATAGTCCAGATATCCCCCCAGATAGGCTGTTATGGCCTCATCACAAGATCATTGTCTGTTTATGGAACTTCTGGAGAAAATATTAACACAAAATAGAAATTTTCAATATGACCTTCTATGTACCTGCAAAAATATGTAACTTTAATATATTGTATCCCTCATTTCAGTTGGAAGTAACAAGTAGATCAGCTCCTATGCAGTACAAATTTGCTTTCCTTTTCACTGAGCCTGTTATTTATTTAGCAATTTACCAGTTTTTAATAACAATGAACACATTCTATAGTATGGATAATTTTACTGTCATTGTATTAAGTTTTAATAATACTTTAAAATGAACAATTTTTATGACATATGTAATTTCAGTGTCCCATAAAAACAGTCAGGAGAATAGAACAAATTAATGGTGCTTACCAATAATGGATCTTGTCAAAATTAATTTTAAAATAACAGTGATCATAGTAATTAGTTACAATGCGTTTCTTGAGTCAACCACTCTCTGTGCAATTTACATTTGATAAGAACGATGATTGTTCATCAGAACCTGTCTTGTGATCCTGACTAAATTTCAGCTTTATTTACCCAGATAAACATGAATGCAAGTCCACAAAACCAATGCATAGAGCTTGCAAAGTGCAGTAGCTGCAATGCTTGTTTAACAATTAAACACACTTATTAACAAGAATACTTTTTAAAAATCAACTAAACATCATCTCAGGAGCAAAAGGCTGAGATTTCCACTTTATTGATTACCGAGCTCAGCTGAGGTTTTTACATTGATTCTCAGACTTGTTTCCTTTGCCAAAAGCCCGAGTTATGAATGTAGTGTGTATGAAACCCAATGGATACCTGCTCTTACTGTGACTGCTGCAGACACCACGCTGGGCAGAGTGCAGGGGATGCAGCACACAGATGTGCAGGGAATAAAATACACGGATGTGCAGGGGATGCAGGACATGGATGTGCAGGAAATGCAGGACACGGATGTGCAGGGAATGCAGCACACAGATATGCAGGGAATGCAGCACATGGATGTGCAGGAGATGCAGGACACGGATGTGCAGGGAATAAAATACACGGATGTGCAGGCGATGCAGGACACAGATGTGCAGGGAATGCAGGACACGGATGTGCAGGGAATGCAGCACATGGATGTGCAGGGGATGCAGGACATGGATGTGCAGGGAATGCAGCACAAGGATGTGCAGGGGATGCAGGACACGGATGTGCAGGGAATGCAGCACACAGATGTGCAGAAAATGCAGCACATGAATGTGCAGGAGATGCAGGACACGGATGTGCAGGGGATGCAGGACACAGATGTGCAGGGGATGCAGGACACGGATGTGCAGGGAATGCAGCACATGGATGTGCAGGGAATGCAGCACAAGGATGTGCAGGGGATGCAGGACATGGATGAGCAGGGAATGCAGCACATGGATGTGCAGGGGATGCAGCACAAGGATGTGCAGGGGATGCAGGACACAGATGTGCAGGGAATGCAGCACACAGATATGCAGGAAATGCAGGACATGGATGTGCAGGAGATGCAGGACACGGATGTGCAGGATGATGCTGCTCCTCAAATGCTCTCAGGGCTCAGCTGCTGCTGACCTGGTGTAAATCTGCAGCTTGCATTTTGTTGCACCCATTTTCCAGGTGCTTGCTGACTGAGGCTCAGATGAAATGCAGATTGTGTTGAGGCAGTCTACCAGCCAAGCTCAGAGTGTTACATGCTCCCCATTGCTGGGCTCTGTTTCACTGTGTGTTATTGGGCAGGGTGATTCCCCGGCTGAGAACAGGGATTTGTAAACCGCCCTTCTGCACGTCTTCTCAAAGTTCTGTAGCATCTTTTTTTCTTTTCTCCTTAGCTGCCTCTAAGAAGTAAATGCCAGAATCAAATTTGCCTCCCCTGAGTCATACAATCCCCACATGCTTTGTATTAAGGACTCTTCACTTTTTAGGGAGGAAAACCAGTTAATATCCAGCCCACCACAGCTGAGCCCCATGGCACTGGAGTCTTAAATGATACTGTCATTTAAGGGTCCTGCCTGGCTCAGGGGATTGCTCACATTTCCTCCCCCTGGGTACAGCACTGGAAGCTTAGGAGAAATTCCTCCTTCCCAGGAAATTCCTTTTATGCCAGTCAAGCAATGCTTTGTACTTTGTGCTTCCCATAGAAGAAAAAGGTGTTTAAATGTCATACCTCATACAACAACTGAATAGCAGCAAGTAACCTTGCAGCATTTTGCATGTGGCATTTTGCTGTAAATAGTGAGGAAACTTCTCTACTCTTGGACCTGGAAGAGAAAAACCTCTTGAATTAGGAATTAAGAAATACAGAGTAGTTCTGAGGGGAAGGAACTTGAGTGCTGCTCCACAGCATCTGGCATCTCAGAGGATTGCTGGTCATGTCTCCAGAGCTGGAATAGGAAACTCAGAGAGTATCAAGCACAAGTGTGTTATTGAATCTTGGATATTTTTCACAACAGAGTTACCTGGATTGTGATTTTGATTTGTAATTTTGATATGTTGAGCAGATGCTGTTGCCACCAGCATGTAGGGACTGGGCCCAGAGCTCTGCTCCTCCTGGGCACTGTGGGGAGCTCCCCTCTGGGGAAAAGGATGTGATGGGAAGCTGCAGACAAGCACTGAGTAAGGCTTGTACCTGCTGAGACTCTCATTGCTGCTAATTAGTTGCAATTATTGGGGTATTTTGCTGCAAATTAAAAATGACAGTTTTGGGTAATGGGAAACGAAATTCTTAATGTGTTTGAGCCAGTGAGAACAAGCCAACTGTATCACCTTCCAGAAATGCAGGTATTTGTCCAGATGTCACTCTTTAAGACATTTTAAACTCAATGTATTCTGTCTTAAAACTTCTGGAGAACTAATCCAACCACATCATCTGTTTCATAAGGCCAGTGTTTAAACTTTAAATCACTGTTTTCAGGAATTGTTTGTTTGGCCTTATAAATTCAAATACTTGTAAAACTTGTCATGCAAAATTCAAGTCAGAAAGCAATTCTCTGCATTGAAGTCTAAAGAAAAAAATGAGGTAAGTAATTTTCTTGTGAGATGTTTACTATGAAGAGAACAGCCTGTTGCTATAGAATCAAAAATAAGTTTTTCAGATTTAATTTTTGAATGTCTTTAGCTATTGCACTTAAAACTGTGGAATGAAATTATATTTGAGATTGGAATATGCTGCAGGAGCAATGAATCTAAGCTACCTGTTTTATTAATGAACAGGTCCTGTATTAATGCACATATTAGGTCAATCTTGTGTTGTCTGTCACAGTAATTGACACCCATTAGCTCTCCCTGAACGACACAGTTGTTTCAGTGTGCTGTGTGACACCCAGCAGCAAAATGAGTCTTCTTGCAGAGACCTGGCACATCCTGGCTGCAGGCTTGCAGTGAAAAATGAGGCTTTGGGGAGGGCTGGAGGGGGATGGAGCTCGTGGCTCAGCCTGGAGGGACTGAACCCATGGTTTGGGGGAAGCAGCAAAAGCCACCTTGGCACAGTGGTGTCACACTGGGGCTAGGGCTGTTTCTTCTGGAAGGCACCAAAACCTGAGACCCCAGCACAGGGTAGTTATGACAGCTTTTGTGGTATTCTCTGATGGTGTTAATCAAGCTATGATTTAAACCCTGATAGTAATGTGCTAATTTGAGTACTCTTGCTAAATTCTAGCCTGCTTAATTATATTCTTCTTAGCTATCTTCCCATTGATGTAGTCTTATTCTGCCTTTCTTACCCTATTTTGTTGTATTGCACAAGATCTTGTAGCAGACTCTGAGTATTCAGCTTCCCTTGAGAAATATCATTTGACTGGCATGTGAGATGAATAGGGATTCTTCTCCTGTAAGGAGATGCTGGACAGAAACATAAGGTTTTGCTGTAAGAAAATTCATGCAAATTTATGACAAAGCAACATTTTACCTCCTCTGATGCTGTGAAAATTCATTGCAGCAGATGGCCTCGTGCTCAGTGATTTCTACTGTTAGCTTTGATGCTGTCTACATATATAATTACACCATGCTCAGTGACTTCTACTTCGAGATTTGTTGCTGTTTACATATGTAATCTTTAACACCTAAAGAAAACAAAAGCCCATACCTTTCTGTGCTAAGATGTAGAAGAATGAGTGAAGTATCCTTATAAATGAGTTATTGGTGTGCCTGCTGACCCTAAAAACATCATCACTTACATCTTCAAAATAAAAATCACAGTAAGAAAAGAGGTGAATACTTGAGGAAATACAAAAATAGAGCTTAGTGATCAATGAATGCTTCCAGACCTCTTCAGAAGGTTAATAATTTATCAAAAACACCATAAAGGAAATTCTTTTCTAAGGAAGACTCTTTTATATCTACTTCATAATAAATGAACAAGTGGTTCATGAAATAAGTCTACAATAGACGAGTTTGTCTAGCCCTGTATTTTTTGAAAAGGTGTGAATTGTCTTAGACATAAAGAACTCTTTTAGCCCTGTTTTTGGATATCCAGGTGCTTTTCCCACTGGCTTTGCTAGGAGAGTGTGGAGTTTATAATATTTGTATGGTTCTGCAAGGATAATATTGAGTTTTTTCACCAGTTCTCCACATCAGCATTTAGGTTCTCACAGCAGTGAGCCCCTGCTGCAGTTTTCTTTCTGTGAGAGGTGGGGCAGGAGCCAAGGGCTCTCTCTGCACAGTTCCTTGGCCAGCACTGAGGGCCTCAGGTTGCCACCCAGTCTGTCACTGATGGGAAGAACAGGGTCACCACTGTGCTGGGAAATTCTCAGAGAGGAAGGTCCCATGCTGTCTGCACTGGAATTTTCTTGCAGAAGTGTTTAATAGAGGAGAAATTAAATAAAATAGCACTCTCTAGGTGGATTTTGATATTATAGCTGCTGTTCTTGACAGTGTTTCCAACTCTAAGTGTTGCTTTCCTGTAAGTGTAATTATCTCATACTGGTAAAGCTGCAAACAAGGCAAATAACCCAGTGTAATTAAAGCACTGATGAGACCTGAAATTTTGGCTCTCTTTGCAGAATCATGTTCTTTTTAGAATGAAACTTTTAGACTGATTGTCTGAAATTCAGGAGGAGTTTAGCATTCCTGTGCAGGATGTCAGGGACACAGTGATCCTTCTAAGGGCAAAAGCTGCTGAGGAGCTCCACAGCTGGGCAGCTGCAGCTCTGGCTGGAAGCAGCTGGCACCTGTGAGCAGATGTTCTGTGGAGTGAGTCCAGAGCAGCCCACCAAGCTGCTCAAGGGAGCTGGAGCCCCTCTCCTGTGAGGACAGGCTGAGAGAGTTGGGTCTGCTCAGCCTGGAGAAGGGAAGGCTCCAGGGAGACCTCAGAGCCCCTTCAGTGCCTAATGGGTTCTGAGAGCACTGGAGAGGATCTTTTGAGAAGGGCATGCCACTGCAGGACAAGGTAGGATGGTTTTAAACTGAAAGAGTGTAGGTCTAGATCAGATATCAGGGAAAAAAACTCCTCACTGTGAGGATGGTGAGCACAGGGACAGACTGATAAAAGAAAATGTGTATGCCCCACCTCTGGAAGTGTTCAAGGCCAGGTTGGATGGGCTTGGAGAAATCTGGTCTACAATTGCATCCCTGCCCACAGCAGGGTAGTGGGAACAAGATGATTTTTAAAGTCCCTGCCAACCCAAGCCATGCTGTGACTCTGTGGTTCTGAGGGTTTCTACTTTTAGCTATTTATTTATTTTAACAGCAGGCAGGAACTTGAATTATGAAGTAGCAAGCTGGATTTTGATAAGCAGAGGAAGACATTTAGTGGGGACTTTGGTGCACTTTGGGCCTTTGTGGCTTCCTGACCCACTGAATTTTTCATATAGCATATCCCTCAGCTCAAAGACTCCAGAATGTCTCTGCAGGGAGCAGGTTTTGCTGTTTAAAGGAGTGGATATGAAGCTCTGTTAAGCAGCTGAGTGCCCCACGCTGTAGTGCTCCATGCCCATTGCATGGTGAGGCTCATTTGGAGGTGAAATCTGTCTGCACAGGCAGAACTGCCCTGATGCCTTGCTGCTGGATCAGGAATTCATAGAATCCTTACAGAATCCTTAAGGTTGGAAAAGACCTGTAAGATCATCAGTTCCCACTGTTGAGGTAGCACATCCACGTTCACCACTAACCCATGTCTTCCTCCACACATTCTGGAACGCTTCCAGAGATGGGGATTGCACCCCTGGAGAGTGGTGCTGAGGAGATTACCTGGAAAACTGAAGTCCTGTATTCACAGAGGATGTAGCCCTGACAGGTATTTCTTTCCCTTCCTGTTTTGGCCCAGATTAGTGTGTAGAGGTGAGCCAGCATTTAATTTCTTTCTCTGTCTGCCTCTGGCCTCCTTCTCTGGCTGGTGTGGGGAGAGTTGGAATGTGCCTTTTAGCTTGAGCTGTCAGCCTAAAGTCATCTCTGCTGTCTCTGGCCTGGAGTGGCCTGGAAACAATGGGAGGGAATTGGATGAGCCACCACTTCCACCTCTGGTTTGGAAAACCTGGAGTAAAATGCTGTCTGATCATCACTGCCTCACAGAAAGACAACGAGATCATGTGGTGCTGACACTCTGGGATAGGCTTTCAAAATGGAATGATGGCTACTAACTGTGAGCTATGCAGGTTTCTATTGAATTTATTAAATTTCTTAAGGTATGAATTCTCTAGGAAAGATTATGCATTACCACAGCAAATTATCCAAATATACAAGAGTTATTGAGGAGTTAAATGCATCTGAGTTATGAAGTGCCAAACATCCTGGGAACAGACAACTCTGATTATGTCCTTTATTGTGTTAGAGCCCTTTTATGGGTAATATGTCTGAATAAATCTGAAAATGTCAAACCTATACATTAGCAAGAGATTTGTCTTGATGGTCCACACCACTGAACAGTGCACTGCACAAAAACTGGATTTGGCAGAGTGAAGGGCTGTGAATGAAAACGAGAGAACATTTGAAGGGACAGAACTTCTCTGCGTCTATTATATTACGTAAAATATTCTGCTGAAATATAATATTTTAATTCTGATGAAAACTGCTCCAAACCACATCTGTGTGGCTGGGGGTAGCTGTTGTGATCCTACTGTTTTCTGGGGGATGTTCTAGAAATGTTCCTGTTAGTCTGAGGGACTGGCAAAGTGAGTAATGTGGTCAGTTGAAATTCTCCTCTGCATTGCCTTTAAATTCCAGCTACACCTCTCATGGGCTCCTGTCTTATTTCTGGTGATGAATGCCATGGAAAACAAAGCAAATGTTTCATTCTCAGTACAGATTCCTTGACAAGTGAATGTAACATGGTTACTATTCATCTCTTATTTGAATAGATGTGGTCACCCCAAATACTAGCACAACTTAAAAATAAAAAACATTTAATTAAAACAAAAGATCCTATTTTATTTTGGTGGGTGTCCAGTACTTTGGAATTCTTTGGTGCTCTTTTTATTTTTGGATTTTTTTGCATTTTGCTGGTTTTCCTTGCTTTAGTTTAATTTCAATACTGCTTATACCTGAAGGAAAAATTAACCAGCTGGACTGCCAAAGCTACCTGCACCAGCAGTAAGATAGTGTTGTGAGGGGGAAGCTGCTCATTGCCTGTGGGTGAGGTCTGAGGAGCTCCCTGCTCTGTGGGAGTGCTCCACCAAAGACATTACCCTTCTGAGAGGAGCAGTGTGTGTGTGCATGTCTATGAATCATGGCAGCAGAAACACTGAAAACAAACACCTGTGGTAATAACACTGAACCATTAAATGTCCCTGCTGTTAGGAACAGGCAGCCAGCAGAAAAGCTGAATGGCCTTTCCCAGAGATGCAGGGCAGCTGAGGTGACTGGAGAGTGAAGCTGTAGCCTTGCTGTGGTGGGAAGGTGTGTGAGGTCTATCCTGTGTGCAGAGCAGCTCTGGACACTCCTGAGGTGTTAAGAAACTTTGCAGCACAGAGACTCAGTGATATTGTAAATTAATCTGACCCTAGCAATTATGTAGATGGCTCCTAATGAGCAATGGCCTGCCCTCACATCCTACAACAGCTTCCCTCACAGGTAGGGGTGTGCAGAAATGCTGATGATAAGAAGGAGGTGCAGGAAATACATCTCAGCAGAACTGAGATAAACTGTGTTGTGGATTTGCTGTCTCCTCCCTTATGGTGGAGAACTTTTTAAAAGGAGGAGTTATGTCTTAGGCCATTAAATAAATGAGACTGCAAATCTTGCCATACCATGCTATGCTGTAGTATCAAAGGCTTTTATTGAAGTTATTTGCCACATCAGGCCCCTATTTTTTCATCATTCTAATGGGATAGTGTAAACTAAGAAAATGTGTAAGTACTTTATTGTGCAAAACTAATACAGATAGCATCAGCTACTTTTGCAGCAAATGAATGGCAGATAAAATCATCAAATTCAGCTGAGCTTGATTTGTTCTGTCTACCAGCACATATTTCCTTTTACTTCTCATCTGTATAATGCAGCCAAATGCTAAAATGTGCACCATACACAATCTAAATAAGAAACAGGCATTTGTGAAATTATTTACAGTGTGGTCAGCCATGAATGGCTTTACAGACTTGCATTTTAGGGCTTGAGTAATTTAGCATCTTCTGATAATGTAACTCTAGTTTCTGGGTATAGGAAAACCCAAAAAGAGGCCAGAAATTCAATTGTGGGTTTCACCTGAGGTTCTGAGGCTTTACTGGTTCCAGTAACAGGGAAAAGATACAAATTGCAGAATATTTGTATTTCAAGTCCTGTTTTCAGTGCTGTTAAAACATTTAATTTCCTGCCTGTAAAACTTGCCTCCAGATAATTTTTTTGTTTATTTAAATACTTGTATTAAAAATGGGTGCCTTCTTAAAGTGTATCTCCCACAGAAATAAATGCAGAAATTATGACAAGCATCTGCTGGAAGTGCCCTCAAACACAGTTGCAACTGCAGAGTAATCCTTTTGCAGTGAAAATGGTGAACTACTTGCCCAATGAATTTTCAAGGAACCTCCTGCCTCAGGCTGCAGAATTCCCTCTTACCCCAAGGTGAGGTGGACGGTGAGGATGAGAGTCAGAGTAAGTGATGACACCTTGTTCTGGGGTCAGAGTCAGAAATGCCTGGCTTGAGGAGCTGTGCCAAGGGGGTAAAGCCTGCCAGAAAGGAGCTTGTGATTAGTGAACTGCAAACTGGGAGCAAGGACAGTCACTGTGGCTTGTGTTTACAAAGTGCTTAGAGCTGGAGCCCTAGTACATGTTGGTGACTTGGAGGTGCTGTGGTAGTATAGAAACATACTGTGAAACATGATGAATGTGGGAGTTCATGATTATGACTAATTATGGCAATGTAACAGCATTTCCTATGACACTTTAAATGTTCTTGGATGAGTGTTTGGTTATGTATTTTAGTTTCTCCTTGGTTAAAGGGAGTCCTTGAATAAGTAGCGGTATTTAAAGCATAATTTACAAGAAGTGAAAAAACCACCATCACTCTAGGGAATTTTACCCATTTAGCCCATTTACTGATTCAATTGTGCAGCAAAATAAGTGCCCTAAAAGCTTCAAGGTGCTGAAATGTGTGAGGAAGCTTTGCCCCTCCACTTTGTGGAGTCACAATGTGCAGAGCTGTGATCTCTCACCCGCAGGGCACCCGGGGCAAACACAATTCCATTGGAGTGTGAGTAACTTTTCCTCTTCTGAGTGAAGCTGTTGCTGGTGTTGCAGTCCTTGTTATTTCTGATTTTAAGACTGACACAATTCAGGTGTTTTTTGTCTTTTGGGGGATAGAATTATCTTCAGTTAGGAGCCTATTTCTGATTGAGCATCAGTCAGGACTGTTGGAGAAATTAGAAAATGGTGGAGTATATAGATGTTTTTTTCCACTTGCTCCTTTTATAAGCCTTTCTTTCCTGCTTGTCTCCTTCCATTTAAAGGCTGATGGCATGGGGAGCACCAGCCAGTTTTCTCTGAGCAACTGAGGGGCTCTGCTGAACTCCTCTCATGGAACCTCCAATGGTTCCAGCTGCTACTGTGTCCAAAGTTTCCAGAGAGATACTGCATTTTTCTGGATACTGACAAAATTCTTTCATTTGTGTTTTTATCCCCTAATGGAAAAACCATGAAATACCTCAGTGAGACTTCATTGCTTTTAATTTTAAAAACTTTTTTCAGTATGTTACATGGGAATAAACAAAAAAAAAGCCATGGAAGTACCTCAGCAATTGCTCATGATGTGCAAATGTATTTGCATGCTCTTTTTTTAACCTTGTTTTTAAGCCTATTCTTAAAACATCTGATTTCCAACAGGAATGAAAGAAAAGTTTAAAAATATTGAGAGAGGAGGTAGAAATGCAGTTGCTTTTCTTTTTTGCCAAAGCAAGATTTCATTTCTCTGAAGACAGAGAGTAGGCGATGGTGAGGACAGCTGTGAATCATTCATCGTGTAGACCTTCAGTTTTCTGAGGAGATGCACATCTCAACTCATGGCTGATCTTGTGCCCCAAATCTCCACACTCTGGAGCAGTCTGTAGCTTGGGAATATGAACAAGGAGTAGGTTCTGGAGGAAAAACAGCAAAAAAATGCATCTACTTCAGGTTATCTCTATCTCCCCTATGCCACCAAGCTCTCTGAGAGAAAGATAGCATCTAGCAGATTTCTTGTCTTAAAAGGTGGAAAAATCAGGCCAAGAAATTTATTTTTTTTATTTTTAAAAGAGAAATTATATGAGTTGGCAGAAACCTGGAGTGTCTGCCAGTTTCCACATAGCACAGAGAGTTCAGCATTTGCCAAGGGTTTTTTTTTTGGCAGTTTTCTGACACTGGATGATTTGTATCTGAGTCTGATCTCCCTTAGTGTCTGAAATGGCAAAAATGCATCTGACTAATCAGTGACATTGGGATAACCTTCTTGTGCTCATAAGCATACCAAGGGACTTCTTCCTGGCCTTGAGATCTGCTTGTTCTCCCTGTGCTGGGAGCCTCATTGTTTCACCATATTGTGGAGTCATTTCAGTGCCCACAGGAAGCATCAGAGCTGTAAATTCTTCAGCTTGAAAGGTGTCTTAGAAAATGCCACAAACCAAAAAACACCAACCAACCAACTAACCAACCAATCAACCCACAAGTATAATGATGTGGTTTTTTTTTAATCAGGACAGAAGAAATCAAAACTCTTCTCAGACCCCGAACTGGACCCTCTGACTCATTTCTTTTGCTGTTTGTGCTCTCCCCTACCACTGTAATTATCTGGACAGCTGGTTTATCCCATCCTACACTGCTTATTTTATTTTATTAGGTGGGAGAGGTTAGTCCTGAGCAACTTCCCAGACAGGGGGACGGGGGCTCTGAATTGTATGCTGCTCAGAAAAAGTCTCCTGGATATGCCCATGTGCATCCTCCAGCTCATCCTGTGGCCAGTTCTGAGTGTCCACACTCTCCTCTGCCTCTCTCTGTGCACTCCAAAGGGCTCCTGCATGTGCAGCTACAGAGGTTTTGTGCTGCCTCCTCACTCACTGGGCTGCCCCAACATTTTGGATGGTGCTGTGCACATCAAGGCATCCTTATGGATCACGCCAGGCATCTCAGAGTGTTATTTCCCAAAGTGTGATGGCAGCATCTCTGCCTGGATGGCCCCTGCTCCTGCAGCTGCTCGTGCTGCTGAGGCAGTGGGGCACTCATTAGTGCAAACTCTCTGCATCTCCAGTGTGGGAAATGGAAAAATAGAAACTTCCACAGATGCTGAAGGGTTCAATCTGCAGCCTTAGAAAGAGCTTGGGTTAATGTAATGATGAAGGTACACAGACATTGGGTAGAGAAATGATAAACTTATGTTCCTATAGTTATAAGTAAGAATATGCCTAGAGTAGGTAAGAAATTATATTAAGTAAAATAGTTTGAGGTTTGAGCTGTAATAGTGTGAGCTATAGAGTAAGGTAGGGATCTAGAAGCTGTAATAAAGGTGTGTGTATGAGTACATGACCTGTCAGCTTAGTGGCTAAGAGACAGACACAGTGCAGCAAACTTAAGCAAAGCTGATGGGTCAATGAGTGAAAACGAGTTTTGTATCAACTGTCTACTGGGATAAAATGTTATGTATTGCTGTGGGAAGAAGAAACCCGTGACTACCTTGAGCTATGGCTGACTTGTTGCTCCTCTAAATCTCACACCTTCAGACTGACATCTTATCTGGCTACTTGAGCAATAAATCATCTCAAAGCAAGGTGGTCCCTTCATTCTTCATCTCAACAGTCCTGAGCCCATAATCACACTTTAAAAGCCTGACCACCTTTGTGGGAAGCCCCCACCAAAGCCAGTGATCAGTGTGTGGAGTGGGCTGACAATGGTGAGCATTAATCCAGCACAGTGCTCCCATTGCTCACCCTTCATGGCCTGTCTCTGCAATGGCAGCAAGCTGCCAGCTCTGCTCCTGAGAAATTCCCAGGAAATATTTCCTCTCTGAGGCAGGAGGAGCCATGCAGGCTCACACGACCTGCAGCATATTTTGGGCAAACAGATAAAAACTCCCAAGGGGCTCATTCATCCAATGTTAACATTTTCCTGAGGCTGGACTAACTTAAGTTATTGTGACTGTAAAGCAGCAAAACATCACAGTGCCCTAGAAATGTGACCCTGAACATGTATAAGATTGCTATGTGCTTGTTTTTTTTACATTTGAAAAGTCCTGTCTGTGCCAAATATGGGTGCTGCAGTGCTGAAATGAAGCTCAAATGTGGCCTGGTGACAGCTGTAGTTAGCTTTAAAGTATAAACCATCTATATTTTACATATTTAAAAGAAATGTATCGCAGTGGTGTTTGTGTGTATGTGGTCAAAGGCAGATTCTGCTCACGTGGTGATGAGATTCCATTGACAGGTACAGAGTCACTGCTGCTGTAACTTCAAATGTAATGAGAGCAGGGCTGGGCTCCAAGTGTTCCAGTGGCTGCACAAAAGCAGACAAGCTGTGTGTGCCTGAAGCGGCAGGGAGTGATCTTCTTTAATTAGTGACTGTCTCTTGTAGGCTGTGTCACCTACTACTGTAATGTGGGACAAAGCACAGCTGCAAAGGCGTGAAAAAACATAAATCCTAATTTGTACCTGTATGGTTACACACCAGAGCAGACAAGTTAAAATATTAGATATTACTGAGTGGAATATCTGCATGTCTATGAACGGAATGGTCTCTACCAGGCACCAGTGATATTATATAAAGGAGGATGTGCAGACATGGATATAAATATAATGTTAAAAGACACATAGCATGAACCAAACTCACAGCACTACTCACAATTTGAATTTTTATGCATAATTACCATATGGATTAAACACTTCCAGATAACTATATGATAGATACTTGATAAAAGAAACCATGAAAAGGAGTGCATCCTATCCTGTACAAACAGAACATTTAAATGTTATAGAGAGAAAGGCTTATCTGGGTAACAATCTCAGTGGTCTTGTCTTTTCATTAGGGCAGTGCAGTTTGATATTGCCCTAACAGGAAAGTTGAAATCTGCAATGAAGGCAGCTATATATGGTGATTCTGGAACCAGGATCTTATAGAATTTAGATGAGTCACTTAAAATGAAATATCAGCAGTCACTTTGCTTCCCATCACATGAAGGCATTGCATTCTGCTACACATCACCTTTCCAGAGACCTGGGTGGGAGAGGGAAGTGCCAGCAGTCTGCTGGGGCAGAAAATCCTGGGAGTGCTGGCTGGCAGAAATCAGAGCTGCACTGGTGATACTCCATGGTTTTGTTGGTGTATGCCATCACAAATTAATCAATTTGTATTTTTTCTTCCCCCCCACACTCCCTTCCCTTTTAAGCTCTGCCCTCATGCACCATTTAAGCACTTATGGATGACTGGAGTGTGTTCTCTAAAGCGTTTGTGTATCTCAATTACTTGGGCATTCAGGTCTAGTTTCTTTTTTCTTGCATAGATCTCCAGTACTTCCTCACTGGATGTTGTTGGTATGTTTTTCACTTGAGCTGACACTAGAGAGAAAAAGCAGTTCTGGATCTCACTTGTAGCCCAACAGTTTCTTGTCTGCTGTAACCACAAATGCAAATCAGATGGTTTGTCAGTAGCTCACTTGCCATTCTTAATGTCATTGTGCAGATGGCTTCAGGAAAAGGGGGTTTGTATACAAGTGGTGCCTACATCTTGATTAATTCTAGATGAGCTCAAACAAAAGCTGCTCACCCTTTAATAATGCCATGTCTTTGAGCTCACTCAGCAGCACATGCATGGCTGGGGACTATGTGTGTGCCAGATCTGTGTGCAGCAAGGGGAGGAAATGTTTCTCTTCATGGTGGGAGCATATCTGTGTCCTGTAGGACTGTGTTCAAGTGCTGAGTGATGAGATAGATGGAGAGGGTGTGGCACAACTTCTGCAGAAGAGCAGAAGTCCCTGGGATAGCTTCTCAGTAAAGTGCATGGGGCAGGGTACAACAAGGAGTGGAAAAGGGCAAGACAAATCCTGGTCCTGACCTTCACTTTGTATCTCCCAGCCACCTATGGAATGATGTCCCACCCTGGCCTGAGCTCATCCCTGTTACCTCAGAGGTGATAGGTTTGAAGAAGGAAGAGATAAAAACATCCACAGTTATTTGAAGAAAAAATGCCACTAAGAAGTTAGATTATGGCCAAGGCAATATTATCCACTGAATCTGTTGCAATCCAGAGGAGTGGTTTGAATGCCAGAAGCAACCTGCAGTTATGTTTGAGACATTTCTGCAAAATCATAAGTAAAATATAAGGAGGTGAACTCAAAACAATGTCAACTGTATCTGTGAAAACAGGCTTAAAAGAGTGAAAACATTCACAGGAAAACAAAAACAAGTCAAAGTGCTAGCCAGTCTGGTATGTTGTGATTGACAAGAGCAGGACAGAAAACCCTACAAACATTTTTTATTTGGGATTATGCTTCATGTGTCCTAGCTGTTGCAAAGGAGAATTATTACTGTTGTTTGACAGACTTGCCATCTAGCAAAATATTTCCCAGCATATGAATAATAGCTTAGCAATATGTTTGTGAATGAACAAATCAAGGTTGATGTGGTGGTTGTTTTCCAGTGAAAGTAAAAGGAATGTTTCTGGAAAACCTATTGAGTTCAAAAAAGCATCATTCTATGTTTTGATCTCTTAAAAAAGCTACCTTAGCAACATGGGTCCCTCTCCTAAACAGGAAAAATGGAAATAAAAACTTGATGGCTTAAAAGGAGGAGGCAGGTTTGCTCTCAAGCAGAGGATATACAAGGGAGGGCCATGGCTTTGTGTGCAGGGACACCTGGCCAGTTCCACTTGATTCTGTCACAGGATTTCAATTTATCTGTTGGGCTTGTGCTCATGCTTCTTACAGCACAAATGTTCAGGTGCTAAATAATTTATGTAATTTGTATTTGTCATTAAAACTGGAGATGAGAAAAGACCTTTTGGTCTTTCTCCTGCTGCACAAAAGGCATATCTGCATGTCAGTGGGTTTTTTCCTTTTCTGATTAGAGAGATGATTTAATCATTTCCATTGAATGGCTTTTCCTGGAATGGGAAGAGATAAACCCCTGTAGCTTGCCCGACATTCATCCCTCTATTCTTCTTTGATTAATTTTCTCCATTTTTTCCATCTCTTATATATTCTAATTCCTTTCTGCAACCCCCTTAAAACATTTAGCATCCACTGCATGACTGCTGTGTCCACACGTGTGTGTTCTGCTCTCTTTGCACAGTAATCTCTACAGCCCTGTAATCTCTACGGATGCCTAAACTAAACAACTAATTGTGTTTATCTGCAAACTGCTCTGATGACTTGGTCCACTGAAAAAGAGCATTAAGAGCAGGTGGTGAGCCGTGATTGCTGTTTCTGATTGGAGAAGAATTATGCATGTCTTTATTTTTATTATCTCTTTCCTCTGTCTTTCCACCTGCTGTTGGCTCTGGTTATAACCCTGCAGCAGGGCCTGCCTTTTTTCCTTTCCCTGCACTCAGACATGGAGTTAATGCTGCTGAGGGGCCCTGGTTCCCAGCTGCTGTACTAATAGCACAATTGACATTGAGGTACCAGGGCAAAACGTTTATTGAGAACCAGGGGAAAACACAATTGAATGAATTAATGATGGAGGGAAGGATTAAGATTATGCTCCTAGCTTCCAGACACACCAGATATTTTTAAAGCAGTATTTTAACAAGGAGAATGAGAAAAATGCTAAACAACTGAGACGCCTGAAGGACTTGGTGGTTGTCTCAAGACTGGGTATGTTCCTTCCCTTTGGGGAAACTCAGCTTTTTTTGGCTGGATTTCTAACAGCATGTGCCCCAGGACTTGAGCAGACAGGGCTCATTGGTTCAGAGATTACTTGCTGGGATACTCTAAATCCACAGCAGAGTGAAAGGCCAGTGTTTTCCATGCTGCTGAGGTCTGGCTCAGAGGAATCTGCCACACAGAGCTTTGACCTGGCTGTGCCTGCAGCTCAAGGAAATCACAGTTATCTGTGCACCACCTACAAAGAGCAAGCTGGAATCCTCCAGAAACAGAGCTGTTAAAGCCAAAAGTTCCTGATGTGAGCGTAATAGCTAATTGTTGTTACATTTCCTTTCTTATGGAAGTACTGCCTTGTGATCTGGCTCAGTTGGTTGGAGGAAGAGGTCAGGGTTTTGGGCCTTTGCAGAAGGCCTAAAACATAAAACCTTTGAAAGGCTTTGTAACATCTCATTGCCTTTAGACCTTGGTAATGCTCATGTCACTTTTCTAAAGGGTCACACCTTGCTAGAGCAACACCTCTGAGGATGTTACACTGTGTAACTGCTGTCTCTTGCCAAGTCCCTGGAAAGCCATGAGCCCCAAAACAAAATGACATTTATGGGTTGAAATCTATCTGACTTTCCTTAGGGTGGAATGTACAACCTCATGCTACAGTTTTAGCTAGACTCGGGTCACCAAAATTCAGGAACGCCCAAACAGGCTGCCCTGATGTGCACTGTGTATCCACCAAGGCTGTCTGGTGTTGTTAGCCTCAAAGTTTTTCTTTGCAAACAATCCAGCTCTGCCTCTGTTCACAGTCTGAATGCCAAGGACCTAATTCTGGGTTAGTTTCAAATTTTCTCTCTTGTCTGATTTGGATGTAAGTGGAACAGTTTGGTTTTGGGCAATGAAGCCAAAAACACAGGTGACTTGACTTCATTTTCTCTGCATTCTTTTTCTGAAGTACATTTTTATCTCCAGAAAGAGGGACACGCTGCTTTAACAGAAATGCAGAACATGGAATCATATAATAGTTTAGGTTGAAAGGAACCTTTAAAGATCATCCTGTCCAGCTGCCCTGCAATGAGCTGGGCCATCAGTCCTGTCTAGCTACAGAACAGACAGCAAGCATTTCAGAGCTGTTTCTTGATTTTATTTTTTTTTCATACAAAAAAAAGGATAGTGCTGAGGATACTTTTTTAAAGTATAGAAAAGAATTCCTCTACTGTTTTAAGATCAGTTTTTAAACTATTCAGTGAGCCCTGGGGAGAGGGAGAGCTTTCCATTCACAACCTCCTGCAGCCACCTTTGAGCTTTTTTCATGAACTCAGGCAGCTGACAAAAATGCTTCAGTCCTTTCAAAGGGTGAGACAGCATCCACTACATTTTGTTACAGTCTCAGCTTATTTTAGACCTTTTTTCTTTTTGAATAAAGACAAATGTGTTCTAAACTAACAGCCACTGTAGTAGCTTTGTTCTTTTGATGAGGGAACAATCAGAAAATTGCAGATTAAGACAAAATAAAGTGTGCCTTACATACCTTGCAAATCTAATGAAATTAGTTTTACTGGTTTCAGTTTTAAAAGGCAGTGAAAGAATAGCTGCAGCAAGGCTATGCTGTGCATCAGGACATGAGTGGTGATAAATCTGAGCTTCAGAAGGGATCTGCATGTGAAAAAGCATTGGCTTGAATAGACCAGATATTTTTTAAATAGCTGTTTGTGCCTCATACGGCCACGATGGGTAGTGATGCCTGGGGGTTGTGCCACTGCAGTGGCCCAAGAAATGTCATCTGTGACTCTTTTGAGAACAACCCAGGTAAAGGTAAGCAGTGGCAGAAGGAGGGACTGACACACTGTGGCCAAGGGACTGGCAGGTAGATTGGGCACAGACTGGGAGATGTAGGATAGCTTCTCCAGGAACTGGAGAAGTCAAAATTGCCTAGGGTCCACTGGAGAAAATGACCAAGTAAAAAGTTCCTGAACACATGCAGCTTTTGCTGCCACTGCGGTTTGGTTTGGTTTGGTTTGGTTTGGTTTGGTCTGGTTTGGTTTGGTTTGGGAAGCCAGATCTTGCCACTACATGCACAGCTACTTCATAGAGCTGGGAATCAGAGAAATGGAGGGTCCCTTGTCTGAGGGGATTGTTTCAGTCATTTTTCCCACTTGCTGCCTTTGTTTCCCTCCTGTTCCCAGCTGGAGAGTGCAGAGGATGATGGGTGGATGCAGAGCAGTGGATGTGTGAGCAGGGACACTGCAGTGCCCTGGGGACACCCGGCAGCCTGGGAGCATCCCACAGCCCCCCGAGGGGAAGCCACGGGAGCCTGCAAGTATTCAGCAGGGGGCACTCACAGAACCCAGGAATAGCAGCAGTGAAGGGTTTTCTGAGTCAGAGGATTGTGTGTAATCCCAGCTGGGGACCAAGGGTTGACATGAGTGCTCTGGGACAGAGGGGGGCCCCTTCTGGGGCATGGGAGCTGCTGAGCTGCTTCAGATCTCTGCTTGGACTGAGCCTGGTCCTGCTTAGTCTCAGGGACCTTTGCTTCAAGGGGAGCAGCAAGAATCTTCCTGCAGGGAAGGATAAAACAGGCCTGAGGCTGAGATAATGGTCCTCTGCAAGGAAATCAGGGGCTTGCAGTCACTGGAGAGTCTTGTTCATTTTACTGAAACATAAATGTTCTTGTCAGGTGATACCAGTGCTCCATCCTCTTTTAACTCCTGCTTTAGTCTTAACCTCTTGTGTTGGTACAAAGTTCCAGTGGTTTTCATGTCCAGTTTTAAATTGGTGGCTCTTCATTCCTCTGTTCTCTCATTTCACAGCACAAGAAGGACAAGCCTAGACATTTATGGCTTAGTGTCTGTAGGTTCCTTGCTGCTTTTGTGTTTTTATCGCTATAATTTCTGTCATGAACGTGTCAAAAATGAGATGAACAGCCTGTGCAGATGAGAACAAGCTGAGCATGAAACTGGGCTGAGCAGCAGAATGGAAACCTGGCACCAGAGCTGCCCCAGGAAACCTTCCCAGACCACTGCATTGAGTGAGCCTGGTCCAGCCTCTGATGTTTGGAATTTTTTCTGTCTAGAATTGATGTGAGCATGGAAGATCAGGATTCAAATGCTTGTGGTACCACCTCTGTTTCCAGGAGGATTTTTAATAAAAGGCCAGTGATGCTGGCTGTCCCATAAGCTTTTTATTAGTGACTCATAACACTAGGAATAAACAGGGAATTGAATGAAGCTGGGCCTGTCTTGGACTTTTCCCCTGAATACTAATTTTATCCACAGAAATGCAAATCAGAAGTACTTTGCTGAAACTAGGGAGGTACTTTATAATTTATTTGTCAAATTGGTGGGAAATTTCTGAAACACATGGCTCCAAAAGTATCTGTTGCTGCTAAATATCCCCTCCCTCTGGACACAGAAGGCTATTCAGATGTGCCTGAGGATGTGATGAGCTGCTGGGAAGGGAATGTCAATCAGTGAGGCAGGCATGAATGGTCTGGGCTTTCCATGAAATGTGAAGGCAGTAAATATTTAGTATCATTAAAAGAAGAAAGTTGACATATTAAATAATCAGTTTAGTAAAATGCATTTTGCAAAGGATGTTTCTGGAAATTAGGTGTTAGTATTTGGTAAAAAAAGGCTAAATCATAAAATATTGCTGAGAATTTGATGAAAGTAAATCAAGGAGTGTCTGTAAAGTCAGATGCAGGCTTTAAGTCTCCTCTGATGCTGAAATAAAATCTTGATATTCTTAAGTTTTCACTTGTGTCTGTGCTCTACTCCATCCTGCGTGCTCACACAAGCAGCAAACTGAATTGACAAGCTGTTCAAAATCAAAAGTTACTTTTTTCCCCATGGGGGGCTTGCTTGGTTTTAGCTTACTCCTAAGGCTCAGAATGAACCTCACACACTTGGTGCATAATGCTGAATGTTTTGAGAATGCTGTTGGCTTTACACTTTCCTGTACAGGTGTACATAATTTTTCTTAGGTGTTTGGCAGATGCCTGGCACTTGCCAGCAGTGTTTGTACCCAGTGCCCTGTGCAGTGCCTGCCTCCCCAGCTGTGATTCAGAAGCTTTCTCTGAATCTCTGATAGCTTCTCCCCTAGTAGTGAAACACAGCTTGCTCTGGAAAGCAAATTATTCCGTGAAATAATACTTCATAGCAGTGCTCAGTACTAAGCCTTTTACGAGCTGTCAATATTTAGGATTTGTCTCTATGTAGTGGCTTAGTTTTATCTGTGAGTGAGGCCAGATAAGAAGAGAATTTGTGAGCACAAGAGAATGAGTGGGCTGGCTCTTGCGCTCAGAAAGCTCCGCCGTGTCTGTCCCTGCTCCCGCTTGCAGCATGTCACCAGGTAAGGGATGAGGTTTTCCCCCTGTCCAAGGTGTTTGGAAAGATGTTTTGAGGTGGGAGTTGACTGAAAGAGGATGCAAAGCACAGGTTAGTGTAGTGCAGAGTAGCAATCACCTGCTCAGGATGTAAATCAGTCGGGGTGTTAGCTCTCTGCCTGTGCCTGAACGGTTTTAACATGGGGAATAATTGCTTTTTGGCCTACTGATTTATCTGGGATTTTTGTGGTACAAGGTTTGGATTAGGAATGGAGAAAAGAAGACTAGACTGACACATCTCTGTTAATAATTTCTTCTCTGCAACTGTTTTTGTCTGTCACTCTGGTCTTTGAGGTCTTCCATTTTGATGTGTAACCCAGGATTACCTGAGTTGAAGAGATGTGTGTAGGAATGACACCATCCTGAATTCTGCTCCTTGCAGAAACTCTGTTTCTCTGTCTCCATCCCCTGCTCCTGCAGGCTGTGGTTTCACAGCCTTATCGTGCTGTGAGGACCCTGAGTGTCACTGGGCTCGTGGGGTGGCACACTGCAGCCACAGTGTGTAGCAGCAGCATCAGTTCTGCTTCCTTCTAAATTAGAATAAGCCTGTGAAACAAATTCTCTGTGAAAGACTGCACTCTTAATGTAACTGTCTGAGGGCTAACACCTCTCCTTCAAAAGATCTATTTCCTTACTCTGGGTTGAGCTTTTTGATCTCTTTAAGGTCAGCCATTGTTTACTGAAGCATATTTTCACTTCATTATCTTCCATCAATTGTTCTGTATCATTTCATTCAGGTATGTTTCTGATAGTTATTGTGCTCAGCTGATGCCCTTGAGGTTATTGACTCTGTATCTTCCAGCATTTCCCTGTTTGCTGAAATGCTGGTAATTCCCACAGTCTGTCCTGTCCTCTCCTTGCTGCACACTCAACATTATTCTTTCTACCTTTTCTAATATGTATGCCAGTGGCCTTTTGCCAGGCACTGGTACTGTTGCCTGGTGAAACAGGACAATATAATTACAGTTCTTTGAAGAAATAATAATAATAATAATAATAATAATAATAATAATAATAATAATAATAATAATAATGCCTATTTTATAGTTCTGAATGTAAAATACTCTTATAGGCAAACATATTAACACTTTGCCCATTTATTATAGATAGCTATACCAATTTTGGCTGGTTTTTGTGTGATAGGGAGAGGTTAATTTCCTGTTTACTTCTGCAGACACTGGGAGTTACTGGGCTTTAGGGCAAAGCCCAAAGAGGATTAAATCATGCAGGGTAAAAAGTTTCCTGAGAATCTATCAAGAAGAGTAAATATGGGGGTGGGAGGGGGTGGGGAAGAGTGGAAAGATGTATAAGAAGTTTCCTGTGGATTGGTCCCTTGCATGGGTGGCACCTGCACATATCCTGCCTCCCTTTTTGGTTTGTCTGAGCTGAGGGGCTAAAGAAAGGAGGTGCTGTGGCAAAGAGCTGTGGTGCTGCATCTGTAAAACTCAGGGTGGAGAGAAATCCACTTAGAAGTGTAGAGGCATGGCTGTGTAGCGCACCTCGGGGAAAGGCTGTCAGTTTTGAGGTAAAGAATCTGTCAGAAGAAAAACTGAAGCAAAACTAGAAAACTGTCCAAGGTGTCTGGATGCAGCCCTACAGAAGAAAACAAAATAAGTGTGTACTGTTGTTAACAAACCCTTTTGTGACAGAAGGGGAAGGTTGATTAACAGCAGAACATCTAGACAAGGACCACAGACAGCAGTGCTGCTTCCCATGGTTTGCAGAGGATAACTGAGGCCTGTGAATGCTTACAGAGGTCTGGAGATATGTAACAAGCTTGGCATAGTGGAGATATAAAAACAAATTAATTCATTTTCATAGTAATAAGTCTTGCTTTATTTAAAAAAGTCTGAAATGTTGTTAATTGTAAAGTTCTGTGTTATGAGATGTGCCAATGCTACATCAGGGGTGCAGCATTGACAGCTTTGACAGGTGACAAGGGCTGCCTGCACTGATCTCCTGTCTGAGCAGCTTGTGTTGGAATGGGTAAAGAAGCACTGAGTGAGCTCAGTTAATGAAAAGGAAATGATCAGAGCTGAGCAGGCTCATTTTTGCTGGGACAGTTTAAGGGCTAATCATATAAACACCTCAAATGCCTGGAGAGGAATATAATCTCTGGTGGGAGATGTGGTGCCAAGCTGATGAGGCAGTGCTGGGCCATGGCTTCAGGTGGGAGAGGACAGCCCTGCACCACCAGAGAAACTGGATTATTGGCTGCCCTTTCTGTGTCCACACTGCTAACAGCGATGTTGAGATTCCTGTTTATCACAGTGGTGGCAGTCAGTCCTGGATGCACTTCTGGAGCTCCAACAGGGATTTGAGTCTTTCTTGTATTGCACTTTTAAGCAGATACCCCTTTTAAGCCATATAACCTCATGACATTAATTTCTTTGTTTGTTAATGCTCCTTGAGAGTAGTCACTTTAATTTTGTATCATATGTTGTAGTTGGAGTATAAATATCTACATCAGTCTATGTGGTTGCAGGAAAAATTGAGCTGTAGAACCTCTGGGGGAACACAACTCCATGGGGACTCAGAGTAAATATTTCTTGAAGCCCAGTGAAGTTATTTCACTGATTTTATGCTGGTTTGTGGAAGGAGCTAAGAGTCTGCTGGTGCTGCTTGGTGATTGCTTTCCTTTTGTACATGGGAACCCACTTTTATTTCTGTGTTGTATGAGAAGATGCTGCTGAATGTGCACAGCTGAGGGTGGATACAGTGACACAGTTTTAGTTAAACCTGCAGGTGTAAACCGGGGGCAGGCAGTGAATGTGGCCACTTGTTTCAGAGCTGCCACTGAAATAGGTTTCCTTCCTGGATTTCAGCTGGATTTGCCTGGCTGCCTGCAAGTGTGTCATGTTTGAACTGTGTGGGCTATGACCACAAAACTTCATAATGCATCTCTGTATGACTGGCTGAACTTTACATGGTTAGGATTGGCTTAACTTCATGTAGGAGCGTTTCAGCGGTATCCTAGCGGTTACTACAGGGCACAGTCTGCTGTGGAAGCATCTCCAGGATGAAGTGCAGTGTTTGTCTGAGGTTTCTATGTTGTTTTGGAATGGAAAGACTCGTGCTTTGGCTTACTGTACTGCATAAGCCACAAGGGGAAAGAAATAGAACAGCATGTAGGGAGCTGCAGCAGAAAGTGAGAGAATCACATACTTGAGTAATTCATTAGGTGATTCATCCTGTGATAGTTCTTTGGATCTGTTATAAGAATTAGTACTTCTCCTTATGCAGTGGAGGAAGAAATTAATTCAAACTTTCTAGAACAGCATAAGAAATGACTTTGAAGCCCTGTCAAATGTTTCTATGATTTAGGAATCCAGTATATGGGGGCCGTTTATCAGTCTGGGCCAGCTGAGGGACTGCTTTGAATGAAATCATCTTGATCAACACTGAAATCTGCTGATGAAAAGTTGTGAGCGAAGCCAAATATGTGCCTGCCTGTAGTCTCTCTTTGATACTGGCTTCAGTAAGATGCTCAAAAAATATAAAATACATTGGTCTTGTTTGAATTAAAGCAATCCAAGAATGCAGGTCAACTTCAGATGGCGACCTCTTTATCTGCTGGCAAAAGGTGTTGCATTTCTTTAGAAGAAAAGGCAGAAAGGCAGATCAATTGGAACAGGACTCTCTACTTCTCCTACAAAAGCCAAAGCTGTTTTGTGTATGAGAGAAAATCTTTCCAGTTCATGAACAAAGAAAGGGTTTCCTCTTGGATAGACTGTTGGATGACTCCAGCTAATATTGACTCTCTCAGTGGTACAGATTTGGGTATGGTGTGCTTTTCTCCCTCTAACATCAGAGCTGTACCTTCCTCTTCCATCTGGAGCCATGGTTCTAATTTCTCTCACTTTCAGGAGGTCCCAGAATAATCCTCACCATCATTACAGATACTTTTCTGACTGTACTTCTTAAACTGTCCCTCTCCCCTGTGTACATGGGGCCTTACTTCTGAGGGTATCAGTGTTCAGCGTCTTAATTTCACTGTTTGGGACTATAAGGTTTGTAGTTTTTGGAAAACTGTAAAGTGAAATAATTGAAGTAATTGTGTGCTCAAACAATCATTTGAAAATATAAGTTGTCCTCAGTCAGTAACTGTGTGCAACTTTTTGTTGCACCAACTTTAAATAATGTAGCTTTAACACACTCAGAATTTTGAGTACAATAATCCTCAGTGAGTTTTGGCAGTGGCTCTATAATTTTATAAACTATTTTTCAGTCTTTTCATTTGGTTGGGTTTTATTTGTTTGGTTTTTGTTTCATTCTGTTCCTTTGTCTTATTATTTTCCTTGTTTGTTTTTTGTCCATTTGGTGGTTTACCTTCCACTTTTACTCCTACAGAGTTTTATTCCCATCTGCAGCTTCTGTAGTTGTCTCTGTTCTGTGTCTCCTGTCCATGAGCCCTCTGACCCCAGCAGCCATCCCCTGTCCCTGTGGCCAGGGCAGCCCTCCTGCCTCCTGCCCACACCTCTGCCAGGCTGCTGCCTCCAGCAGGTCCCGAACCAGTCCTCAGAAAAGAGGCATTCCTTGAATCCTCCTGCTTCTTCAGACACACCGAGACTTCTGCTTGTCCTGTGGCAGGATTTGTGCTCGCTGTAATCTGATTTACTGACAGCTGGCCTGCTCTTCATCTCTGCAGTCTCTGTCATTGTTCCTCGATGCCCCTTCTGCCTCTGTGCTCACCTCTCATGCTGAGTTCCTTCATCTCTTATGGATCTTGCTCAAGGACAGCAGTGAGTTGGGCTCCTCAAATATACTGTGATTTCCTCAAAGAGTTCTGTGATTTTTATTTATTTTTGGCCAAATTTTCACTCCTCATCCTCTTTTACTTTTCACCTTCAGCATTCCTGAGGCTCTGTCCACACCTAGCCCAGGCTCAGAGTGTGTCAGAGGTATCCCAATTCTCTCTCAGCCTCCCTGCCTGGATCCCAGTGTATCTGTTGCACTTCTTCCCTCCCCTCACAGCTGGGCTTGCTCAGACTGTGGTGCTGTCTTGTGATAGCTCTCCTTGTGCCTTTCCACTCACATCTCCTCTGGAGAGATGCTGTCTCTCTGTTGGATGATGGTTTACAGTGCATTATGTGCACCATTATGGTTTTATAATGAAGATTTTGAGATATTTAACACATTAATACTTGAAATGTGTTGTACCTGTTCAGTTTGCAACCTCAGGGAAATTTTGTGAAGATGTTAAATGTTTGCATAATAAACTTATGATGACAACAATATTTTACCAAGGAAGGAACAGATCTAATATTCGCTGTCCAAGGTTGTAACTCTGAGTGTGACTTGCATTAGAGTTTTGTGCAATTTGACAAGTTTTATGCTGATTCACTTTGCATATGGGAGAGCTGAAAGCAATTCATGTCAACCTGAGTGTGCAGGATGTGAGTCATTGCCTGATGGTCAATGCCTGGTGTGGCTAAGAAGAATATTTTGTGTGAAATGAGTCTGTGAATCCTTGAAAATTACCTTTTTACATATTCATGAAAATTTACCTAAATTCATAGCAGCTTTGCACAGAAAGTGAATTGTGTTCTAGAAAGTGCCATATGGTCTGGGCTTTTATATTTGAACAATTAGTGCATCAGAAATGTAAATCCCCAAAACATGTTCTCAGACCATTGGAAGAAAGATCATTTCACTGCCATACAAGAGTTGTGTGTGATCCCCTGCAGGTTTCTTGACATCTCAGTTCAGGAGCACATCAACACATAGCTGCTGTCTTTTTATGGTTTTGTAACCCACCTCTGATGACCCTCCTGGAACACTGGTCTGGGTGTAAGAAACAGAGTGGGTCAGCTTGGTTGCTGTGGAGAGCCAAAAGTGGGGTGTGTGTGATATTTAATGATGGGCCAACCCTTGGGATGACCCACTCTGTGGTGCTGGAGCCGGTTATTGCCCTGGAAATGGCATCTAAATCAATCCTTTCTGCTTGCTCCACACAGTTCTGCTGTCAGGAAAAGATCAATTTTAGCATGCCCAAGCCATGGGCAAGAGCCTCTCAAAGCTCTCCTGGCTGTTTGTACACAGTCTGTGTACAGAGCTTCTTGGGGACACAGCTGTATTAACCCTCAGAGAATATTCTGCCTCAGGGATGGAGTTGGTCTCCTCCTGATAGGAAAGCAGCAATATTTTATGGCAGTGTGACTATAAAACATATCAGTGCTTGGCTGAAAAATCACTGTGATAGATGCTGCTTGAATTTAATCTGGGCCTTGTGGGAAGTAAGCACCATCATCCCTAACAAGGCTAGGAAACCAATTTCTCTGAATGGTTTTAAGGGAGCTAATTTCTTGTGGAATGTCTGCCCCTTTGGGGGGCTGGCAGTGGTTAGCCACAGTGCCCTGGTTTTCAGGGAATACTGTCTTCATAGGAAGCGTGCAGCTGGAGCAGACCTGCAGCATCAGGTTCTAAAGTAGCATTCCTGTTCTCTGGTAAATAAATGAAAGCTTTGTAATTGCAGATCAGCATGAGATGGTGCACTTTTTGGGTTTTTTTAAGATTAAGGAAAAAAAAAAATCACATGCCTCTGTGTAAAGAAGATTAATTAGTCACTGGATGTAAGCCATTTGTGTAAAATGCTAAATATTGTTCTTCTGGAGAGTGTATCAGCTAGAACTGGCCAAGTATTGAAGTGTATGTTTGCTTTTCTCCCATGGACTAATTCATTAGAGTAATTACGATTAGAAATCTCCTACAGAGATGTATATGGAGGAAGAAAAGAGAGCTTTGGCTAAATATTAGCTTTGTGGAAATCTTTTTTCCAGCTGGCTCTATTTTCAGTTCTTCCTTCCACTCAGACTTGCTTCTTCCCTTCCACTACTGATACTGGTAAATTGTTCAGTAAAAGCACTAATGTTCTGTCACAGCGCAGACAGAAGGTGAGAAAAATGATGTTTCTACCTCTCCCTGTTTATTTCTGCAGTTGTGAGCTCGACAGTTACTGCCTTGCAGGGAGCAGAGGAGCAAGAAGGGGAACCACCACCAGGCATTCCCACTGTGCCCATTCAGCACAGGGCAGGTGGTTTGCAGCTCCGAGCAGGGTGTCTTGGTAATTTCTATTCTCTTCTGTTCAGGCTGGGATGACTCACAGTCACCTCTTGCATGGCTCTCCCACCCTTCTGGGAAGCTCTTTTCCTCACCCAGGTAGCTCTTTTTCCCCTTGAATTTTGGTGGCTACTCCCTTTCTCTCCTATCCCTGCTCAGCTGTTGGAGATGTCTCCCCAGCAGCCCACTTGCTTGGGGTGGAATCCTTCCATCCACTTTGAACTGCAGCTTAAAAGGTGGAATGACTTTACCATATCCTTTAAAAAAGATACAGGAAAACTTTGAGTCATTTTTAGATTCTAAAAACTTGCCACAAAATGAGCCTGGATGTGACAGTTGTAGCTCTCCAGAGGATGGATGGGGTGAAGTGTTGTTGTGACACCGTGATCTCTGCCACGGGAGAGCTGCTGCTGTTTTCTCCCAGGAGTGTCTCCCTGTGTGCCACTCAAAGTGGTGCAGGGGCCATACCTGTGGCACAGGCTGTGCTTATATATATTTAATAGGATCTCAGGCACCAGTTTTTGATCTGTGCTATGTTGTAGGCTCAGCTTTTTCACCATTCCTTGTCACACCCCCACTACCCTCCCCTTGCCTGCAGGCCAAGGCAGAGCAGGATCTCTGGTCCCCTCTTCCATGTTCTGATTTCAAACCATGAGAAGGGCTGGCTTCTGTACTGCAGGCTTTGCTGTGTCTATGTCTGAACAGCTTTGTGCCTCTCACTTGTCTGCCTCCCTCATCATGCAGGCACATAGGAGGCTCTCTTGGAAGAATGCTAAAAGATTATTGTTGTTTCAGCTTAAAAAAGCCCCAACAATTATTTCCTTCCTGCTTTCATCAGACTGCATCTTCTGTGGGATGCTTAAGCTGCTGCCTAGAATGCAGTTTTCATGTCTAGATGTTCTCCCATCCCAGCAACAGCCCATCCTGCTAGCAGGTCACCATGCAGCTTGTTACCAAGGATGCTCGGGTGTAAATGTTGGGGTGTGATTGGGCAGGTAACTTGTATTGGTCCACTCAAACCAGCCGCAGTCGTGCTGGAAATGCCACCGGTGTGTGAGAGGGGTAACGCTGAAAAACTACCAAGGACACCCTCTGGTTCAGAGTGCTTTGTGCGTGAGGAGCTGTTAACAACAGGCAATTTAGGAAGAAGAGACTTGCAACGAAATACCCAGCAGCCAAGATAATGGAGCACTAAAAAGGTTTTCTGAGTTGTGCATTTTATTTTATTGTGTGTGTGCATCCTTGAATATCTCTTAGAGTTTAATGTTGAGGGCTGGGGGAGGGAGAGGTTTTGAGTGTCTAACGTGGGTTAGTAATGATAATTGTAGTTTCTGCTCCTGCTCCAGCAGTGGGCAGACACTCTATGAGCAGAGCTATGAAATAGCTCTCTTCTGGGTGAGTCCAGCTCTGCACTGGGCTCCTCTGTAAATGGTTTTCTGTTCCAAAACCATCTTCTCTTTTTTTTTTTTCCATCTCTGTGACCATTACTTTTTGAGACCATGCACCCTAAACAAGCAAAACCTATGTCCCACACTGAATTCAGAAAGTTTAGGGCTTAATGAATTGGAATAGTGCTAAGATTAGAAAATCATTCTATTCTATACTATTCTAGTAGTTAAAAGTTTCAGTCCCTTCTCAGGTGAGGAATTTATGTGAGCATTGATGTGGCAGCACAGCAGGGGAACAGGAAAATACACAAAGTAAATTGTCATCTTTTGCAGCAAGCCCTGGGCAAGAAGTTTTGGTGGTGTGAGCTGCTGCTCCTGTAGGCACAACAGGGAGCAGCTCCATCAGAATCTGCTGCAGAAATGGGGACCCCCTGACCTGCCATGAGGGTTTAGTGATGGACCTTCCTTGCTCCTGACTTCTGTGCTTGCAGATCCCACAGAGTTAAAAAACTTTAATCATGCAGCTATTTTGTACCCTAATCAACTTTTCCTTGCTGCTTGGAGAACAGCAGCTGTGGGGGTTACTCATTGAATGAATCATAGGAAAAATTAGTAGTTGTCTTTATGAATTACCCCTCACCCGCTTACCAGATTTCTGATTGGGGTTTTCATGTTTGGTGGTTTGGTTTTTTTCTTTTTAAATTGTGTTTAACATTAGATTTTAGCTTAATGTGAATGTCTGGGGAAGTCCTGGTGATTTAGATACTTGTATAAATTTGCCCTCCTCTGTGGTACTTCAACATTTTGTTGAGCTATTGCCCAGTGCTTAAATGAAATGTGTTTGGGGGTTTTATATGTACAATACTTTGTTCTGTTGAAAGAAACAAGAGCACTGCAAACCATTTTCCCTTGTAACACTATTTTTTGCCAAACTATGGCTGCATTTCTCCTTCAGCTTCACTTCCTAGCTGGCAGAGTTGTATTTAGACCTGGAGGGGCAGACACCTTGCTCACCCTCAGAGAAGCATCTCCAGGTGCTTCTTGTTCTGGTTGCAGATGATGAAGGTGCCAGGAAAGGACGTGCCTGACACTTGGTGTGACCATTCCAAGCAAGCGCTGCTGTCAGAGGAGGATTCCTGTGCTGAGAGAACTTCTCAAATCAACCTGTAACAATGTACCAGCTGAAAATTTCAGTGGTTTGCTATTGGCCCGCTGGATTTTCAAAGAGCCACCAGCCTGTAGCTGATGGTTTCCAGACCTGAGGTCTAGTGCTTGAATAAATAGATATAAAAAGAAAATCAAAGACCAGTCATGAGCTTACTTGTGCTACATAAATGTTAAAAGCAAAAAAATCCCACAAAAACCAGACCCCTTTTATTTAATTGCAAAGAACTTTGAATTGCTACTGGGATATTTTTGTTCTTTTTCTTCCTTTACATTTTTTATAATTTTTTTTTTTTTTCATTTATTTAATTTTTAAAATACATTTCAAAGTCTTGGCATTTTTACTTGCTGTGGGTTGCTGCCCTCCCTCCCTGGATCCATTAGAGCAGTGGCATTTCTGGGTTGAGCTGAGCTGCTGCCATCCCTGTCCTCTCTCCCTGCCTTCCCCTCGCTGCCTCTCTGTCCCCTGGGATGGCTCGGGCCCTGGCAGAGCTGGGAGCCTGGATGTGCTCCGTGCTCACTGCAAGGAGATGACCTGAGGAGACAGCACACACCAGTGGGATTTCCTGTCCACTACCCGCACCTTCCCTGGGTCTTGCTGCTAGTGGTTTTGTCTGCTGCTGAAATGTTTTAATTTTCCAATTCTGAGATTCAGCATGAGGAAAGATGCCTCCTGGAAGAAGCTGGAGTGTGTGATGCCAAGTACTGTTCCTGGCTGTTTTCATGGATCAGTTTTGGTTGACCACAATCTCTCTCAGAGCAAAAGGGATTAACAAAAACTAATTTTTATTTTTTTCCACAGGATTTCAGCCAGATAAATAAACAGTTAATGTAGCTTTTCTGAGAAGTGTGAAGGGATGTATTTACCTTCCCTCGCAATTTTAAAATGTCTGGGATGTTGGGCAGCTCCTTTCACTGAACCCTGAAGCAACACAAGTGCTTCAAGAAGTGTTAAAACACAGCAGTTGTGGTGAGCTTTATGTTGCAATTATCCACTCCAGGGCTTTAAAAAACTGACTGTCAGAAGTGCTTGTCTTTATTGCCAGCTGGAAAGATAAATGTAACCTCTTAAATGTTTCTTGGTTTCTTTTGGGTTGATGGATTTTTTTTTTTCATTTGCTTGTTCCATCATTATTTATTTATTTTTAGCAAGAGAAAAATGATGGTGCTAAACTAACTGGTGGTAAACGAATTAGCTTTTCAGGAAGAAACTCCACTGCTTTGAATCTCATAATCTTGCAGCAGGACATGGGAGTTTTGTAGATTCTGTTTCACATTGAGCAGTATGAGACAACTGGAAGAAAAAAATGCCAACTGGGACCTAATACAACACAATAACAAAGAGGGCTCCCACAAACCTCAGTGCCAGCAATTCAGATTTCCTTTCCATTCTTATACATGGGCCTGCAAACTAGAGGAGCAGAACTGTAGTCTGGGAAACTTTCCAGAATAATTTGCAAGCAAATGAGGGATGCAGCCCTGTCTCCTCTGGAGAGGTTCTGCCTGCCTTTATCCTGCTTCCAGTTCCATGTGTGTCCCAGAGGATGGGCCAGGGGAGTGCCTCTGTGGGGTTTCTCACTGCCAGTAAAGCACCAGGTCCCGTGGCAGACCTGCTGTCCTTTTTTAGGAAGATACTTTCCCCATTTGTCCAGATATTGAATACATTTTTATAGACAATGCTTTTATATTAGGGCTTTTATTTTTTTTTTTAATTTTTTTTTTTTTTTATTCAGACGAAACAGTGAAAGGTGATTTGCTGCTTCTCAGTGTCCCAGCAGATGGGTGGAAGACAACAGTGCCACAATATGTTTTCCTGGTCTCAGAAATTGTCCTGCCACTTCTATAGATGCCAGTGTGATGCACAAACCACAGACACTTGTGATAATATTTATCTTTTCCCCTCTTGTCCTTGGCTTTAGTTGAACTAAGTATGTGTGAGAAAGCACTGGAAAAAGGGATAATCATTGAATCTTAATTTTTCAGGTTAAATTTCCAGACTATGAGGTGAGCAGCTAGAATTTTCTGGTTACACCATTTTCTCCTTTTTTATTTTTGAGTGCCTGCAGGCATAAAGGAAGTGTTCACTGCCCTACAAAATCCTTCTTAAGTGTGAATCACAGTTATGATTTATTTTAAAATATACTGATATACAGGTTAAGACAGAAAGGGTCTGCTGCTTTTGACTTTAATACAATTACTTCTATACTTTCTACAATTCACAGTGAATTCTACAGTAACTTCAAATCTTTGAATATGGAATGAAATCCCATTAAGGCTTTAAGAGAAAAAAAATGTTCGATCACTTAAGTTTCAATAAAATTCAGATATTCAGCTAAAAGCTCAGATGTTTAAAAAAAGGCAGCAGAATTGCAGAGATTTTAACACTGGCTTTTCTACATTTGGTCACACTTAACTTGCTGAATGCACAAAAAGCACAGGACACATCTGAAAAGCCTCCAGTCCTGGTGTGTCAGAGGATGTCCAGTAATCTGGGAATCAGCCCTTCCCTTGAAGAGACCAGATGCAGAGAGCTCTGGATGCCTGGACAGCCTTCCTTTTTTTGGTGAAAACCTATGTGCATGACCTTGAACAAGAAGCTGAGTCACCTGGTAACTCGTTTCCCATCTGGAAAACGGGGATGATAAAAGCTCTGGCCACTAAACTGGGACAGATTGTAGAAGGATGAAAGCTGTTGGAGAAGGCAGGAGATCAGTATGTTCCATCAGTTTGTGTCTTTGGGAAAATGTTACTAAACATTTTTTAAAACCCAGCTGAACAGAGCTGTTGCCTGGGGACAAACAAGAAGAAAGGCAGAGAACAGCGAGAGGGGAGTGGGGGTGGGAGCTACCTTGGTGTGCCTGGGTGCTTCAACTGAAGGAGCAAGCAGGAGCTACCTTGGCTTCCTTCCCAAAGCTCTGGAGATCCCAAATCCAGGCCATGCCCTGTTGGCTTTGCAAACTCGTGGGGAGGTCAGGGCTGTACCCTACGTGTTCTTGTCCATGCTGTGTTAGGGACACGGGGATGTTGCTGCACTTCCTTACCCAATTTTGGTTTTCTTTGACTTCTGTTGTACTTTTTACCCATCCTCTGTTTTGTAAAGCAGTACAAGTGTAACCACTCAAAATCCATACAGACATATTTTGCAGCAATATTGGTCTTTTCTAGTGAAAAACTGGAAATCATTATTCTTTTTGACAGCCAAACTTCTCCAGAGAGTGAATAGGAAGCATTATTCTGAAGTAATGAGGGGATTAAATGAAATTTCTCAAAGCAGTAATATATTCAGCTTCAGATTTGAAATGTTCAAAACATTACTCTGTGACTGCAAAAAATTACTTTGCCCAGTGTAAAATGCCAGGGAAATTCTAGCCTGGATGGTTTGTGATCTGGGGAAAGAACAACTCATCTTATATTGGTGGTGCTCTCTCATATTTCTATATCTACATTTTTATTTATTTATTTTTTTACAAAAGTCAAATTCAACTACTTTCAGTAACTGGGAGAGAACTACCTTGTGATCACTCTTTTTTTCTGCAAGTAACAGAAAAAGGAAGCACTAGAGGTTGGTGTTAAAATAGTACCTCGCACCTCTCTTTAAGAATATCAGTCTTTTCTGCTGTTCAAAAGGGAAGCAGAACAAAAACATTGTGGGCAATATTTTATAATAGAACAATGAGCCTGAATAGCTAGATTTAAAACGCCCTGTTTCATAAATATTTCAAAGAATCTTCATAGATTTAAACTTTGTTTTTTTTATTGTGGCTTTCCTTATTATGCATTAGCTTTTAAGTTCCACTGTGAGAGAAAACTTCGGAGTGAAGGATGATATTATCAGTATGCAGTGGCACTTTTATACACTGATTATAATGAAGCCTCTCCACATCACTTTCCTTCATGACTTTCATTTCTACACCTAAAATGAAAAGGAATAAATGCACCTTTTACTTGGCAAATATTTTTATAAGGTCAGCAATTGATTGCTGAGTGTCAGAGTGCTTCAGGGTTTTTCTGGACTTGCCCAGTGATGCCTGGTGACCAGTGGAGAGCCTCATCCCTCTTGTTTTAAGGATATCTGTTCTCATAAGGGCATCTGTAAGGGGCTGTTTGTGATCACAGGCACATGCTGCAATGCATGGTTTTCTGTGTCACAATATTCCTCATCCTTTCCCATTTGTCTTGTTGTACCAGCATTTGTTTCAATGCATCTACAAACTCTGCTGATGGTCTGAGGCTGCAGTGATCCTGGGAGCTCTTGAGTAGTGACAACCTCTGGCATTTGTTTAGATAATGTTGAGCAATATTAAAAAAACAAATGGCAAGAGATGAATATACTGATGTATACATAGTATATATATATAAAATTATAAATACTGTTGAATATCTTCAAAACAGCACACAATGATCTGCCACTGAATCTTTTATGCACATCTTCACAGAGGCAATACAGACTTCTGAGTGGTCAGGGAAGACTCTGCTGTGGAAAGCTTTCCTGGGTACCCCAGGGTTTGAATAATCCCCTTTGCCAACGTGTTGTGAAGGAATGGTCTAACTTGGTCTGCCTGCAGTCTGGTTATTTCCTGTTATTTACGATGGTTTTTTAATTGAATTTTCTTATTAGTAATAAATAACAGCCATATGCTGGCTTTCACAGTTTTATTGTACAATAAGTATTAATGCAGTGTAGCTGGTCAGTGCTTTCATGCCCCATGGCATGGAGTGTGAAGCTGGGAGAGTTAAAATAGTGATAGTCCAGCTCCTTGTGAAGTCTTCTATGTTATAGAAAGATCTCTTTAAAGTGGGGTATTTCTGCAGTTTTAAAACACACCAGGTATTTTCAGTCATCCATTTTTGGTGTATTGCTAAGAAACAAACTTAATAAATATAAATGAAGTTGAGCTTCATGCTTTTAGCAGATGTGCTCTGTCTATGACTAAAGCTGGTGCTGCCTTCCCATATACCCTCATTAGATGGGCCAGAAAGGCTGCAGAGTCATCTAGCTTTCAGATTATGACATATTGTGCTTCCCTTTGGCAGGCTGGAAATGATAGTAAGATTTGTTATTTACAGTTTTTTTTTCCTTGGACAGAGCTGTCCACTTGCCATCAGAACAACCAGGAGGAGTAGGTGTACACTGATATAAAAAAAATCTTACTTTTTCTCCTTTGTATAGAATTTTAACACTAGGATTGTTGGGCTGATGTGTGATATTTATTTATCTGTCTATTTTTAATTCTCCTCCTGGCCTGTCTTCTGAGTGGAAAGGGCAGTCCATCAGGCTGGCATGGAGCATGCTCACAGCACCAGGCCCTGTACTAAAACACCCCATCGCTGGGAGAGCGGGGTTATCACCTCAATCCACCTTAGGTGTGCTGCTTTCTTACAGCCACTATAAATACTGCTTTGATTGGCATGGTAAAGGATTGTATTTTTGGTACTGCAGGTACACACAGGGCTGCAGTTTAACATAATCACGTGCTGCTGATTTCCAAGTGAGCGATCCTCACCTTGACATTTCAGTGCCTCCAGCGCGGCTGCAGGGGCTGGCGGATGCTGGGCAGGTGACACCGGCACGCTGTCCCCACCTGCCTGGCCATGGGCACGGGCAGCACTGAAGGTGGGCAGGCTCCAGAGGAGGTATGAACATGAGAGAGGATGAAAACCAGGCTGTGTGAGAGGTGTGTGCTGCTCCTGTGGATGGCCGCTTTCCCCGCGCCTCCCGGCAGATGAGCTCTGGGAACAGGTTCAGAAATGCTGTTTGCTCAGCTTCATCTCTGTCTCACTCTGTGCCTCCATCTCCTCCCGTTTGGTTTGCTAATCTGATTTATCAGCTGTCTCCCTGTAAAGTACAGGATTAACTTTGGTGTGGTATTTTGAGCACTATACCCATATTGAGGATACTTTGTAAGGTAAATAAGGCATACTCCAGTATCAGGGGCGCATTATTAGCCCCTGGTGCTTTTGCCTGACATCTTCTGTAAAGAATGCTTGCCACTGCAGTTTCAAAAAGACCCTTTATTTTGTACAGCTTTTTAGTGTGATGACTTTCAAGACCATCTCCACGTAGTTCTGGTTTTTATTTGTGGTCAGCAAGTGAGTAAGTCTTTGATAAGTTTATTTTGCTTACAATGGGAATGTATTTCTCCACAGACTGAGCTGACTGAAACTGTTTCACGTTTCCAGTAGTGTAGACAAGTAACAGTTTGTGGATTGCTTGATAATTCTCTGGTGGGCAAAATCAAAAAAGAAAAAAATTGTGAAATTAAAAGATCATTTAAATTATAGACCTTTGTTCTACCTTGTTAGTTAACATTCCAAACAATGAGGTACAAACTGCATAATTTGTTTTGTGAAAATGTACCCAGTGTGGAGCCATCTGTGTACCAGTTGACACTATTTATATCAAAAGGGACATTGCAGTAGCTGTAAGAGCCCCTTTTCCCAGCTAACCATTTCCAGTGTGACTCTAAATTATTGATTTACATTCATTCTCTATTAACCTATTATGAGTTCATCTGCTGCTTTCAGCTCTCATATCATGTTGATGTACTTCTAATTTTCCAAACTGAATGGTGATTTACTTCAAAGATGCTGGGATGAATTGCTCTCCAGTGAATATCTGAAAGCCTCTTATGCCCCAGATAACCTCTTTGATTTGAAATCTTCATTGAGAGTTCTGGTGCATAACAAGCCCAGCGGCAATTCCTTGGTAATCCTGGAAATGTCCCTTTCCTTTCTGTCCTTCCCAATCTGCAGAGCAAATGTTTGCATTTCCAAAAAGAGCATTTATGAGATAATGTGCTCTGTGTCTTTGGATGGAATGACCATGCCTGTTTAGTAGGGATATCCCATCTGCAAAATACTTTGAATTTACTGGATACTGTATGTGATGTTATTGCATTTGTTGGCTCTTTTGGGCTTACTCTGCTTAAGTGTGCTTTGTTTTGTGCTAAAATATGTTTGCACATTGTGCAACCACCAGGGAAACCACAGAACCATACAGGAATGAAGTTATTTCAAAAAGTATATTTTTCCAGTTAACTTAAATGGCAAAATAAATTTGGAGAATGTTTGAATTGGAAGCTGTGACTTAGAAATAATTTTTGAGAAAATTATAATGTAATTTTAATGTAATTAAATTCAGTAGTAGAGAGAAAGGCAAAAACTTATACTAATACTATAATGGAGGGAAATTCTATGCTCTTAGATTTGACTGATTTTAAAGACATCTAGTTTGATTAGTACTGTGATACAGTATTTCACTTTTTCTCTGGAATTATAAAAGCATCACTCCAATACTTTGTGTTGTTGACTCAGTGAAGATGGTTTTACCAGCATCCATGAAGAATGCAATTAGTAACTCACAGTTATCCTGTTTTGAACAACTCTGTGTTTCTTTTTCCTGTGTCTGTATAAGCCAGTGTGCCAAGTAATTGCTTCCTAATGTGGATGATACCCACAGGGCTCCTGGAGAGATCCAGAGGGTGATGTGGAAGGGTTCTGGTGGCATTAATGGTGACAGCTGCCTCTCACTGCACCCACAGGGGTGGCAGCTGTAAATGGTGACAGGGGACAGTTGTGCAGCGTGCTGTACTGGCACTGCAGAGGAGGGAGAGCCTGCACTGGCAACTCTGGAGGGAATCTGGGATTGACTGATCCTGGTGAGTCCCTCCAAGTGTGACAAAAGGTTGCCAAAGCTGCTGGCTCTGTGGGAGACAGGATTTTGGGCCCAAGCCTCCCTCTGCATGGAGAGCTCAGCAGGAGCAGGGGACCCTGCAGTCACCAAGACAGTCTCTCCTGCTGGCATATGGAGGCTCTCGGTGTTCAGCCAAGAGCTGCTGGGCTCACTGGGGCATCTGCCCATGGGGCAGGGCTCCTGATGAACCTAGCCTTGTAATCCCATGTTTCTCTTCATTTCTAGCCTTGGGGGACATATTTTCCCTCTTGCGTGCACTCACCAAGAGTTCCTCACTGCTGCTACCACTGCAGTGGCAGTGCCACTCTGCATGAAATCCCTTTTGGATGCTGCCACTGCTGAGCTGAACTCGAGGCGGGTTTAACCTGCTGGTGGTGAGGAGACAGATTCTACCGTGCAACTGAAGCAGAACAGAAAGTGTTCAAGATAAAATGTACTCATCCTTTACTTCCCTACTCCCCAGTCTTCACCCTGATCTCCAGGAGCACCACCCGATGTCTAGATGGTTTTATGAGTTGTTAAATTGTGAGAAAAGGATTTCTTCAAAGTATTTTAGTACCATGTAACTTAACTGAAATATGTATTGTAGCTCAGAGGCAACATCTTGGTTTATCCTATTAAAGTATAATTAATTACCATTTCAATATGGCTACTAGGTGTATGTATTTGCCCAGTGCATTGAAAAATAATAACAAAGTTTCTTATTATCCAATGGATGATGTTATACATTGTGTATGCAACCTATTAATATGGAAATACTGGCACATTCATCCAGGATAATTTGTATGGTGTGTTTCCTGACCTAATAATGAAAAAAGTAGGTTAGCTTCCAAGTTTTCTGAGATGGGAATTAAAGCTTTATAGCAAGAAAGTCTTTGATAGCTTTACACAAATGGCTGAAACTTGCAAACCTTGCATATTTAAAATAGTTTATTCCACAATGATGACTTGGAGATATTTCTAATTAATTAGAATAGTACATCACCGCTGAATTTCCTTGGCTTTCCCATTATCTCACTGTTGTTTGCAATTTAATGGAATTAAAAAGCATCGAAAGATACATCTTACCAAACATGGTGTAATCTGAGAAAATATGGGCTTATAAAGAGATTTTATAAAATGTAGTTTACAGAAGATTATGCAAAGCAGTTTTCTTCTTCAGGAAGCATTAAATCAAGTATTGAGCATTTCAGGTGCTTTATTGCTGCTAGAGAGTGTATAGTGTGGGGTGCCTATAAATACTGCACTGTTAGGTCTAAGCGTGGCTAGCATTTTGCCGAAGGTGTATTTGTGAAGCAGCTGTTGTATTTATGACCATCTCTAAGACGGTTGCAGTGTTTAATCAATATCTGCTCTAGCCATCAAAATGATGACCTTCCTTTCGGAGCTTGGCTTCCCTGCCAGCATCAGAGTGAGATGCTGAGCTGTGTTTCAGGCATACAAAGAGTGCCGTGTTGCATTGGAGCTGGCGTCTATCAAACGTCAGGCTCTCAAGCTGCACCAGTGCTGCAGGCAAAGCTGCAACTGCATCACAAGTGGCTCCATTCACCTCAGCCAAAGGCCCCGGCAGCCCCTCCAGCCCTTCTTCCTTGGTGTGTTCCCTCTTCCTCCTTGTTGGGGGTTGGGTTTCTTTCTTTTACTTAAGTTTTTTTCCCATAAATTGCTAGGAAACTAACTTCTGACTACCTATGGGTACTTAAGAAAAACAAAGTGGTCGAGGTCGGGAGAGGAGTGTAGCATCTGGCTACACTTCTTTTTCTCAGGGATTTTCTCTCTGAGGGGAGAGATACGGCGAGTTTTGGGGCTGGGGGCAGCTGTTTTCTCTCTCTCTGCCCTTCGCAGGAGGATCTGCGGCTCGGGGAAAGGAATTCGCTGCCACCGCCGTAACCCAGCCGGGACCTCCCGGGGGACGGAGCTTCTGATACCTCTCGTCCACCACTCCCTGGATTCCTGCTCATTCCTGCCCCTCACAGTTCTGCCGGGACACCGGGACCGGCTGCCCCAGGGGGGTTTGTGAAGCAAAGCCTCTCTGCCATCCCTTCCCGTGTGGGCCAAGCCGCCACTACCGCGTGCTCCCTCAGGCCGCGCTCCGCCGGGAGCAGCAGCGCCCCTGCGGGCCGTGCCCGGAACTGCGCCGGGGGAAGGCTCGCTGGGCCTGCTTCTGTTCGTGTAAGTGCTGCAGTTACTGTTGTTTGTTTGCTTTATTGTACATTCTGGTAAAGAACTGTTATTCCTACCCTCAGATCGTTGCCTGAGAGCCCCTTAATTTCAAAATTATAATAATTCGGAGGGAAGGGGTTTACATTTTCCACTCCAAGGGAGGCTCTTGCCTTCCCTAGCAGACATCCAT